>NC_142517.1:165507500-166107500 GCF_057876585.1 Rhinolophus sinicus | reverse complement strand
ATACCAAATTCAAAACAACTGGGCTTGATGAAGGCCTTGAGTATGAATTCAAAGTTTCTGCGGAAAATATTGTTGGCATCGGCAAGCCTAGCAAAGTGTCAGAATGTTTTGTTGCTCGTGATCCATGTGACCCACCTGGTCGTCCTGAAGCCATCGTTATTACAAGAAACAGTGTCACACTGAAATGGAAGAAACCTGCCTATGATGGTGGTAGCAAAATTACAGGTTATGTTGTGGAAAAGAAAGATCTACCTGATGGACGTTGGATGAAAGCCAGCTTTACCAATGTATTAGAAACTGAATTTACAGTGAGTGGACTTGTAGAAGACCAAAGATATGAATTTAGAGTAATTGCAAAAAACGCAGCTGGCAACTTTAGTGAACCATCTGAAAGCACTGGTGCCATTACTGCAAGAGATGAAATTGATGCACCAAATGCCTCACTGGATCCAAAATATAAAGATGTCATCGTTGTTCACGCAGGAGAGACTTTCGTCCTTGAAGCTGATATCCGCGGCAAACCTATACCTGATATTGTTTGGTCAAAAGATGGAAAAGAGCTTGAAGAAACAGCCGCTAGGATGGAAATCAAGTCTACTTTTCAGAAAACAACTCTTGTTGTCAAAGATTGTATACGCACGGATGGAGGACAATATATTCTGAAACTGAGCAATGTTGGTGGTACGAAGTCTATACCAATCACTGTAAAGGTACTTGACAGGCCAGGACCTCCTGAAGCACCTCTGAAAGTTTCTGGGGTTACTGCTGAAAAATGTTACCTGGCATGGAACCCACCTTTACAAGACGGTGGTGCTAATATTTCACATTATATCATTGAAAAGAGAGAGACAAGCAGACTCTCCTGGACCCAGGTTTCAACTGAAGTCCAGGCTCTTAACTACAAAGTCACTAAACTTCTTCCTGGTAATGAATACATTTTCCGTGTCATGGCTGTGAATAAATATGGCATTGGAGAGCCCTTGGAATCTGAGCCTGTTATAGCCTGTAATCCTTATAAACCACCAGGTCCTCCTTCAGCACCTGAAGCATCAGCAATCGCCAAAGATTCTATGGTAGTAACATGGGCACGCCCAGAGGATGATGGAGGTGCTGAAATTGAGGGTTACATTCTTGAAAAAAGAGATAAGGAGGGCATTAGATGGACCAAGTGCAACAAGAAAACACTAACAGATCTCCGATTCAGGGTAACTGGCCTTACTGAAGGTCATTCCTATGAATTCAGAGTTGCTGCTGAAAATGCAGCTGGCGTGGGTGAACCCAGCGAGCCATCTGTTTTTTATCGTGCCTGTGATGCTTTGTATCCACCAGGTCCACCAACTAATCCAAAAGTGACAGACACTTCCAGATCTTCTGTCTCCCTGGCATGGAATAAACCAATTTATGATGGTGGTGCACCTGTTAAGGGCTATGTCATTGAAGTCAAAGAAGCCACTGATGATGAATGGACAACTTGCACTCCACCAACAGGATTACAAGGAAAGCAGTTCACAGTGACCAACCTTAAAGAAAATACTGAATATAATTTCCGTATTTGTGCCATCAATTCTGAAGGTGTAGGTGAACCTGCAACTATACCTGGTTCAGTTGTTGCCCAAGATAGGCTAGAACCACCAGAAATAGAACTTGATGCTGATCTCAGAAAGGTGGTCATTCTGCGGGCAAGTACTACTTTACGCTTATTTGTCACTATCAGAGGTCGACCAGAACCTGAAGTTAAGTGGGAAAAGGCTGAAGGCATTCTCACTGAAAGGGCCCAGATTGAAGTGACCAGCTCATATACAATGTTGGTAATTGATAATGTGACCAGATTTGACAGTGGTCGGTATAATCTGACACTAGAAAATAACAGTGGCTCCAAAACAGCTTTTGTTAATGTCCGAGTTCTTGACTCACCAAGTGCCCCTGTGAATTTGACTGTAAGAGAAGTAAAGAAAGACTCAGTGACATTGTCTTGGGAACCACCACTTATTGATGGAGGAGCTAAGATTACAAACTACATCATCGAAAAACGAGAAGCTACAAGAAAAGCATATGCTACAGTTACAAACAATTGCACTAAGAATACTTTTAAAATTGAAAACCTACAAGAAGGATGTTCTTACTACTTCCGAGTCTTGGCTTCCAATGAATATGGGATTGGTTTGCCAGCTGAAACAACTGAACCCATTAAAGTTTCTGAACCACCCCTCCCACCTGGAAGAGTAACTCTTGTTGATGTGACCCGTAATACAGCTACAATTAAGTGGGAAAAACCAGAAAGTGATGGTGGCAGCAAAATTACGGGTTATGTAGTTGAAATGCAGACTAAAGGGAGTGAGAAATGGAGCACTTGCACACAAGTTAAGACTCTGGAAGCAACTATATCCGGCCTAACTGCAGGAGAAGAGTATGTCTTCAGGGTAGCTGCAGTTAATGAGAAAGGAAGAAGTGATCCAAGACAACTTGGCGTGCCAGTCATTGCAAGGGATATTGAAATAAAGCCTTCAGTTGAGCTTCCTTTCAATACTTTCAATGTAAAGGCTAACGACCAACTTAAGATTGATGTTCCATTTAAAGGAAGACCTCAAGCTACTGTAAGCTGGAAAAAAGATGGTCAGACTCTTAAGGAGACAACTAGAGTCAATGTTTCTTCTTCAAAGACTGTAACATCACTATCTATTAAGGAAGCTTCAAGGGAAGATGTTGGAACTTATGAGTTATGTGTTTCAAACAGTGCTGGATCCATAACAGTTCCTATTACAGTAATTGTCCTTGATAGACCAGGACCTCCAGGACCTATACAGATTGATGAGGTTAGTTGTGACAACATGACTATTTCTTGGAATCCTCCAGAATATGATGGTGGCTGCCATATTAGCAATTACATCGTTGAAAAGAGAGAAACCACTTCTACAACATGGCACGTAGTTTCACAAGCAGTTGCAAGAACATCCATTAAAATAGTTCGTTTGACAACAGGAAGTGAGTATCAGTTCCGTGTCTGCGCAGAAAACCGCTATGGAAAGAGCACCTACAGTGAATCTTCAGCTGTTGTTGCAGAGTATCCATTCAGCCGCCCAGGTCCTCCTGGTACTCCTAAAGTTGTGCATGCCACAAAATCCACCATGATTGTAAGCTGGCAAGTGCCAGTTAATGATGGAGGCAGTCAAATAATTGGCTATCACCTTGAATATAAAGAAAGAAGCAGCATTCTTTGGTCAAAAGCAAATAAAATCCTCATTCCCAATACGCAAATGAAAGTCTCCGGCCTTGATGAAGGACTGATGTATGAGTATCGTGTATATGCTGAGAATATTGCTGGAATTGGTAAATGCAGTAAATCTTGTGAACCAGTCCCTGCACGAGACCCTTGTGACCCACCTGGACAACCTGAAGTCACAAATATCACAAGAAAATCAGTGTCACTTAAATGGTCTAAACCACGTTATGATGGTGGAGCTAAGATCACAGGATACATTATTGAACGTAGAGAACTACCAGATGGACGGTGGCTGAAGTGCAACTTTACTAACATACAAGAAACATACTTTGAAGTAACTGAACTTACTGAAGATCAGCGTTATGAATTCCGGGTTTTTGCAAGGAATGCTGCTGACTCAGTTAGTGAGCCGTCTGAATCCACTGGACCTATTACAGTTAAAGACGATGTTGAGGCCCCGAGAATTATGATGGATGTTAAGTTCCGAGATGTTATTGTTGTCAAAGCTGGAGAGGTCCTTAAAATAAATGCAGACATTGCAGGGCGACCTCTGCCAGTAGTTTCCTGGGCCAAGGATGGTGTAGAAATTGAAGAAAGAGCAAGAACAGAAATTGTCTCAACGGACTATAATACCTTGTTAATAGTGAAAGACTGTGTCAGACGAGACACTGGGCAGTATGTACTAACACTGAAGAATGTTGCAGGAACTCGGTCTATGGCAGTTAATTGCAAGGTACTTGATAAGCCTGGCCCACCAGCAGGACCACTTGAAATAAATGGCCTCACTGCTGAGAAATGCTCTCTTTCCTGGGGACCACCCCAAGAAGATGGTGGCGCAAGTATCGACTATTACATTGTAGAAAAACGTGAAACAAGCCGCCTTGCATGGACAATATGTGAAGGAGAGTTAAGGACAACATCCTGTAAAGTGACCAAGTTACTCAAAGGCAATGAATACATCTTTAGAGTAATAGGTGTTAATAAATATGGTGTTGGTGAGCCCCTAGAGAGTGAGGCTATAAAGGCACTAGATCCATTTACAGTGCCAAGTCCACCCACATCTTTGGAAGTTACATCTGTGACCAAAGAGTTCATGACACTTTGCTGGTCAAGACCTGAGAGTGATGGAGGCAATGACATCTCTGGGTATATCATTGAAAGACGAGAGAAAAACAGCCTACGATGGGTGCGTGTAAACAAAAAACCAGTTTATGATTTGAGAGTGAAATCAACAGGACTTCGGGAAGGATGTGAATATGAGTATCGGGTTTATGCAGAAAATGCTGCTGGCCTAAGCCTTCCAAGTGAAACTACTCCCCTAATTCGGGCAGAAGATCCAGTGTTCTTACCATCTCCTCCATCCAAACCAAAAATTGTGGACTCAGGCAAGACAAATATAACTATTAGCTGGGTTAAGCCCTTATTTGATGGTGGGGCCCCAATAACTGGATACACTGTAGAATACAAAACTTCTGATGAAACTGACTGGAAAACTGCCATTCAATGCTTAAGAGGCACAGAATATACAATAAGTGGACTAACAACAGGAGCTGAATATGTATTCAGAGTAAGATCTGTCAATAAAGTCGGTGCTGGTGATCCCAGTGATAGTTCCGATCCCCAGATAGCAAAGGAAAGAGAAGAAGAACCTGTATTCGATCTTGACAGTGAAATGAAGAAGACCTTGATTGTCAAGGCCGGTGCCTCATTTACCATGACTGTGCCTTTCCGAGGAAGACCAGTACCCAATGTCTTGTGGAGTAAGCCAGATACTGACCTCCGCACCAGAGCTTATATTGATTCCACAGACTCTCGTACGTCACTTACTGTTGAAAATGCCAACAGAAATGATTCTGGAAAATACACATTAACCATTCAGAATAATTTGAATGCTGCTTCACTGACCTTAGTTGTCAGAGTTTTAGATTCTCCTGGTCCTCCAGCCAATGTTACTGTACATGATGTCACCAAAGAGTCTGCTGTGTTATCCTGGGATGTTCCTGAAAACGATGGTGGAGCACCAGTAAAGAATTACCACATAGAAAAACGTGAGGCCAGTAAGAAAGCATGGGTCTCTGTGACCAACAACTGTAACCGCCTCTCCTACAAAATTAACAACTTACAAGAAGGGGCAATTTACTACTTCAGAGTCTCTGGAGAAAATGAGTTTGGTGTTGGTATACCAGCTGAAACAAAAGAAGGAATAAAAATAACAGGTATGTTTTAAGAACATAGAAAATGGACATATTCATATTCATTTTCCTAGAATAGTGTGAATCATTCTAATTACTGTTTAATCTTAAATGCTTTTGATTCACACCTCAAACAATTCATACTACAGCACAAAATGAAATCTCTAATAGAGAAAGCTTTTTGTTGATCAAAATAAATGTAGAAACTTACATAGCTGGAATTGGATAATATATGTTGAATTTAAGTATAATAGAATTTGACTGCATATATATGTATGTGTGTATATATATGTATGTGTATATGGATATACATATATATGTATACACACGTAGTGTGCATGTGCAGAAATTGTATGATGAAGTTTCTTACAAAATTATTCATCTAATTCCTCATTTTTTATACTCATGATAAATCTGGGATGTTATCATTTAATCTGCTCATTTGACACTAATTTGAGTTTAAACATTATGACATGCTATGTATAACATGCAATGAATGAGTCAGGGGAAGCTTTGCTTGGCTCGGAAGCCATACTGGTCGCATAAAAAGTAAGAAAGACTCAAATCAGAGTAAACATATGGCTTTCATTTAAAATTTTTCTTTTGACAATGCAGGAAGAACATACATGGGTCAAAATGTAATAACCTTCCCTTTCTTTTGACGTTTTCCTTTCTTAGAAAAACCAAGCCCACCTGAAAAACTTGGAGTAACAAGTGTATCCAAAGATAGTGTTTCCCTGACCTGGTTGAAGCCAGAACATGATGGTGGAAGCAGAATTGTACACTATATCATTGAAACACTAGAAAAAGGACAGAAAAATTGGGTTAAATGTGCCGTGGTAAAGTCAACCCATCACACTGTTTCTGGTCTGAGGGAGAATTCTGAATACTTTTTCCGGGTATTTGCTGAAAATCAAGCTGGTCTGAGTGACCCAAGAGAGCTTCTGCTTCCTGTTCTTGTTAAGGAGCAACTAGGTATGTCTAATTTTATGTAGAAGCAAAATTTGAAATGATTGGCATTGACGTGGGTTAATTTTTAGAAATTCTTTTTCACCTTCACCTGCCATACTCTTCTTTTACAGAACCGCCTGAAATTGATATGAAGAATTTCCCAAGTCAAACTGTGTATGTTAGAGCTGGTTCAAACCTTAAAGTTGATATTCCAATTTCTGGAAAACCACTACCCAAAGTGACCTTATCAAGAGATGGTGTCCCCCTAAAAGCAACTATGAGGTTTAACACTGAAGTTACTGCCGAAAACTTGACCATTAATCTCAAAGAAAGCGTTGCTGCTGATGCTGGAAGGTATGAGATCACTGCTGCCAACTCCAGTGGAACAACCAAAGCACTTATTAACATTGTTGTACTGGACAGGCCTGGTCCCCCAACTGGCCCTGTTGCTATTAGTGATATAACTGAAGAAACTGTGACTCTCAAATGGGAGCCACCTAAGTACGATGGTGGAAGTCAGGTTACCAATTACATTGTACTCAAGAGGGAGACAAGTACTGCAGTATGGACTGAAGTGTCTGCAACCGTTGCAAGAACCATGACTAAAGTCATGAAACTGACTACAGGAGAAGAATACCAATTCCGCATCAAGGCAGAAAACCGCTTTGGCATCAGTGATCACATAGATTCAGCTTATGTGACTGTCAAACTACCATACAGTAAGTTGTCTAACTTATCAAAAATACCAGGTTTTCATTTACATAAATTTACATAAATGTTTGAAATATCTGTATTAACCTATGAAATTTCACTCTTTTGTAGCAACACCGGGACCACCATCTACACCATGGGTTACTAATGTTACTCGAGAAAGCATCACCGTGGCCTGGCATGAACCAGTGTCCAATGGAGGCAATGCAGTTATAGGCTATCACCTGGAAATGAAAGACAGAAACAGTATTTTATGGCAAAAAGTCAACAAAATGGTCATCCGCACAACTCACTTCAAAGTCACAACAATCAGTGCTGGACTTATTTATGAATTCAGGGTGTATGCAGAAAATGCTGCTGGTGTTGGAAAACCCAGCCATCCGTCCGAGCCAGTCCTAGCTATAGATGCCTGTGGTATGTATTTTATGAGAAGGTTCTGACTGTTTAAAAATGCAAATCTTATTTCTGCAAAGCAAAATAATGTTGACATAAGTGCCGCTAATCTGCTTTCTCTTACTACCACAGAACCACCAAGAAATGTCCGTATCACTGATATTTCCAAGAATTCTGTCAACCTTTCATGGCAACAACCAGCTTTCGATGGAGGAAGCAAGATTACAGGCTATATTGTTGAGAAACGCGATCTTCCAGATGGCAGATGGACCAAGGCCAGCTTTACCAATGTTATTGAAACTCAATTTACTGTCTCTGGCTTGACGCAGAATTCTCAGTATGAATTCCGTGTCTTTGCTAGAAATGCTGTTGGTTCCATCAGCAATCCATCTGAGGTTGTAGGCCCCATTACGTGCATCGATTCTTATGGTAAGTAAGCATTTTTAGCACTTTGAATCCCAATAGCAGTTTAACTCAATATTTAGCCTTACTTTTTTTGGTCCTAATTTATAAAATAACCTTTACTATGCACCTTAGTTAGATTTTTAGAAGAAATTATAAACTAGCTGGGAGTCTTGGGAAAACTCCTTAACCTCTCCAGGTCCTTTGACTTAACTGTAAAACATGAGATTTGGGTTACAGAATATCTAAAGGCCTTTGCAACTTCAAACTTTTATGATGCTTTGTTTGTATGAGTAGGTGCTTTCACGCTCCTATTTTAAATTATCAGAGTCAATAATTAAAACCATAGTTGAGTGCCCAGACAATATGCCTCTTAAAGAAGTAAAAGACTAAACAGAAGTGTTAATTTAATGATGATAGTATAAGCAGCATTTACTGGGTACTTTCCATGAATTCTCTCCCTTTGTTCTAACAGCCCTAAGATGAGCCCATTTTACAGAAGAGAAAATGAGGTTTAGAGCAACTGTGTAACTTTCCCAACAGCTCATTAGTGATAGAGTGGGAATTCAAACAGATAGACCCAGAGCACTTGGCACATTGCTGTCAGTACAAAATACACATACTTGACCATTCTGGAAAATAAGTGGTATATTCAACTCAATAGTGGTGTAAAAATTAAAGTTTCATGAGAGTTAGGTACCCTGTGACACTTTTTCTAAAAGTTCTCCATTTTCAAGGAGGAGTCTCTATGGTGTCTGGGCTAAAGTATTCACTCCCATTCTCATGTTGAGTATCCCAGGGCTACTCTTTATAAATCAGGCTTTGTGGACCCTGAATCAGCATTTGTGAGACTGTGTAGCAAATCAGATTTAGTTCTGTTTAAGCAGGCTCGCAGAAAATCTGTCCAGTCAAGTATGTATCTCTTTGAGTAGAGAATTCAGACTTCAAGGGTCTGATGTGAACTGCCCACATCTGTCTATCAATGAACTGGGAAGGGAAAATAAAAGGAATAGGAGGTAGTTAGAGGAAGGGGATGGAGAATCTAGAATGAAAGAAAATGTATAACACAGTTTCTTCCACGATGTTCTTACAGCTGTATCCCATTTCATCACTGAAATCAAACACCTAATAGACTTTAAAATACATTTCAAAGGTATTTAAGTCCTTGTGCAATTAGTACAGTGTCATTGGGGAACAGCTTGCTCACAGTCTTTCTTTCCCATCCGGGATAGAAGAGTTGCTTTTAAAATGTAAATGTTTATATATACATATATATATATATATATATATATATATATATATATATATATATATATATACACACATATATATGTATATTTTTTTTCTAATAAAGGCCAATGACTTTACTTTGAAGTTCACAATTATTTTTTTTTTATCCTCTTGATCTTTTAAATATTTCTTATCTGTTTTTCTTGCAGGTGGACCTGTAATTGATTTGCCTCTAGAATATACAGAAGTTGTCAAATACAGAGCAGGTACATCTGTGAAGCTCAGAGCTGGCATCTCTGGCAAACCTGAGCCAACAATTGAGTGGTATAAAGATGATAAAGAGTTACAAACCAATGCATTGGTGTCTGTCGAAAATACCACTGACCTTGCATCTATACTCATCAAAGATGCAAATCGCCTTAATAGTGGAAGCTATGAATTAAAACTAAGGAATGCTATGGGCTCAGCCTCAGCTACCATCAGAGTACAAATCCTTGGTAGGTTCTGAATACAGGCCAACATCAAATTTTGTTGGCCTAAAATTTAGTAATTTTAAATAATAGCTTTTAAAAAAGTACTAACTCATTGTTTCGTTCTTTCATTGACAGACAAACCTGGACCGCCAGGTGGACCAATTGAATTTAAGACTGTCACTGCAGAAAAGATAACTCTTCTCTGGCAGCCTCCAGCGGATGATGGTGGTGCAAAAATCACTCACTACATTGTGGAAAAGCGTGAGACAAGCCGCGTCATATGGTCTATGGTGTCTGAAAATTTGGAAGAGTGCATCGTTAAAACCACCAAAATTATTAAAGGAAATGAATACATCTTCCGGGTTCGAGCCGTGAACAAATACGGAATTGGTGAACCACTGGAATCTGATCCAGTGGTAGCAAAGAATGCATTTGGTGAGACAATATTTCATTAGAAAACTGAAATCAAACACAAATATTTTAAAAATAAACATAAACTATTCTGCTAGCTTGTTAATATGTTTTCTTAGAATGATTTGATTTCCTTTTGTTTCACATCTCCTCTCAGTGTTATCCTTTTCACAAGGTGGAAAGTATAATAAATGAAACTAATATTCTTGGATAAGATTTAAAGATTAAAAGGTAGACTTATCAGTAATGTTGATCCTTTGAACTCATTTTCCTTTTTGTTTCTAAATAGTTACACCAGGGCCTCCAAGCATACCAGAGGTGACAAAGATTACCAAGAATTCAATGACTGTTGTCTGGAACAGACCGGTTGCAGATGGTGGTAATGAAATAAGCGGCTATTTCCTTGAGAAACGAGACAAGAAGAGTCTAGGATGGTTTAAAGTCCAAAAGGAGACTATCCGCGACACCAGACAAAAAGTGACAGGACTCACGGAAAACAGTGACTATCAATACCGAGTTTGTGCTGTAAATGCTGCAGGACAGGGTCCATTTTCTGAACCATCTGACTTCTACAAAGCTGCTGATCCTATTGGTAAGTGCTCATAAAGGCAGCATCTTCACCTATGTTTCCTTTCATGTCACCAACTTGAATGTGATTATGTAATTACTCTATTGTGAATGGCCTTTTCAGATCCTCCAGGCCCACCAGCTAAGATAAGAATTGCAGATTCAACTAAATCATCCATCACCCTTGGCTGGAGTAAACCTGTCTATGATGGGGGCAGTATTGTTACTGAATATGTTATTGAGATGAGACAAGGAGAAGAAGAAGAATGGACTGTTGTCTCTACCAAAGGAGAAGTCAGAAGTACAGAATATGTGGTATCTAACCTGAAACATGGAGTCGATTACTACTTCCAGGTATCTGCTGTAAACTGTGCTGGGCAAGGAGAACCTATAGTAATGACTGAACCTGTACAAGCTAAAGATATACTTGGTATGTACCTACTGGTATGATTGTGTTCTTATTTTTTTTATTAGAGTACTTCCAGGAAATCACTCATTTTCTGGCTTTAAAATGCATTGTGTATGTTCCTTTTATATCTGCAGAGGAACCAGAGATTGACCTAGACGTGGCTTTCAGAACATCTATTATAGCTAAAGCCGGTGAAGATGTACAAGTATTTATTCCCTTTAAGGGCAGACCTCCACCTACTGTCACATGGAGAAAAGATGAGAAGAATCTTGGCAGTGATGCCAGATACAGTATTCAGAACACTGATTCATCTTCATTACTCATTATACCTCAAGTGACTCGCAATGATACAGGAAAATATATTCTCACAATAGAAAATGGAGTTGGTGAACCAAAGTCTTCAACTGTGTCTGTTAAAGTGCTTGATACGCCAGCCGCCTGCCAGAAACTACAGATTAAACATGTTTCTCAAGGCACAGTCACTTTGTTCTGGGATCCTCCTCTCATTGATGGAGGATCTCCCATAATAAATTATGTCATTCAAAAGAGAGATGCCACCAAGAGAACATGGTCTGCAGTGTCACACAAATGTTCTAGTACGTCCTTTAAGGTAACAGATTTGTCAGAGAAAATTCCATTCTTCTTCAGAGTTCTTGCAGAAAATGAAATTGGAATTGGGGAACCCTGCGAAACTACAGAGCCGGTGAAGGCTGCTGAAGTACCAGCTCCTATACGCGACCTGTCAGTGAAAGATTCAACAAAGACATCTGTTACCCTGAGCTGGACCAAGCCAGACTTTGACGGTGGTAGTGTCATCACAGAATATGTTGTGGAAAGGAAAACTGAAGGAGAACAAACATGGTCATATGCAGGCATAAGTAAGACATGTGAAATTGAGGTTGGCCAACTGAAGGAACAGTCAGTCCTGGAATTCAGAGTGTCTGCCAAAAATGAGAAAGGACTAAGTGATGCTGTCACTATTGGGCCAGTTACAGTAAAAGAACTTGTAATTACACCTGAAGTAGACCTGTCAGAAATCCCTGGAGCACAAGTCACTGTGAGAATTGGGCATAATATGCACCTCGAATTACCTTATAAAGGAAAACCCAAACCATCTATCAGTTGGCTGAAAGATGGTTTGCCATTGAAAGAAAGTGAAAATGTCCGTTTCAGTAAAACTGAAAACAAAATTACTTTGAGTATTAAGAATGCCAAGAAGGAGAATGGAGGGAAATATACCATTATTCTTGATAATGCAGTTTGTAGAAACTCATTTCCCATTACAGTCATCACACTTGGCCCACCATCAAAGCCCAAAGGGCCCATTCGATTTGATGAAATCAAAGCTGACAGTGTCATTATGTCATGGGATGTGCCTGAAGATGATGGAGGAGGAGAAATTACTTGTTACAGCATTGAGAAACGGGAAGCTTCACAAACTAATTGGAAGATGGTGTGTTCAAGTGTTGCCAGGACAACTTTCAAAGTTCCTAATCTAGTCAAAGACGCTGAATACCAATTTAGAGTGAGGGCAGAAAACAGATATGGAGTCAGCCAGCCACTCCTCTCAACCATAATTGTGGCAAAGCACCAGTTCAGGATTCCTGGCCCCCCAGGAAAGCCAGTTATATACAATGTGACTTCTGATGGCATGTCACTAACTTGGGATGCTCCGGTTTATGATGGTGGTTCAGAAGTTACTGGATTCCATGTTGAAAAGAAAGAAAGAAACAGCATTCTCTGGCAAAGAGTTAACACATCACCAATATCTGGAAGAGAATATAGAGCTACTGGACTGATAGAAGGCCTGGATTACCAGTTCCGTGTATATGCTGAAAATTCTGCTGGCCTGAGCAGACCTAGTGACCCAAGCAAATTCACCTTAGCTGTTTCCCCAGTAGGTAAGTGATTGAGTATTATTCAAATATACTTAATTGAGTAACTGAGTATGTTAGCAACAAACAAATCAAACACTGATTTTCTTCCATGTATCACCTTCTCACACACCTTATCACTAGAAAACTGGTCAAGTAAAGCAAGGAGGATGATTTTAAATCAATCTAATAAAGTAATTTAAAATTCTTTTTAAAGACTATGATATAAAAAATTGAAATTAATGGTTAAAATGAGCTTCTAAGATTTATTAATTTATTTTTCTTCCATTGATGATTAAGTTGATTACAGAAATAATGATGCATTTAACTTCCATTAATTTTTTAGACCCACCAGGCACTCCTGACTACATTGATGTCACCCGAGAAACCATCACACTTAAATGGAACCCACCATTGCGTGACGGGGGCAGTAAGATTGTGGCTTACAGCATTGAGAAACGGCAAGGGAGTGATCGTTGGGTTAGATGCAACTTTACTGATGTCAGTGAATGTCAATACACAGTGACAGGACTTAGTCCTGGGGATCGATATGAGTTCAGAATAATTGCAAGAAATGCTGTTGGAACTATAAGCCCACCCTCACAGTCTTCTGGAGCTATTATGACAAGAGATGAAAATGGTACGTATTTACAACGGATTTCCAATAAGGCTAAGGGCATTCAACATTTTTAAAAAATACTTTTGGTCCCTAATCGATAAAATGGGAACAGGAACATCATTTCATACAGATTACCCAAGGTTGCTATGTGGATGAAATAGATTGTTTACCTTTCAGATGAAGAGAAGAAGAAAAAATGTAATTGGCATCAATTCTTTGAACCATGTCTATTATTTCACTCCATTCCCATACAAATAGCATGCAAGTGGGAATGAATTTTTAGCTTTGTAATTTCAGTCATTTATAATAAGGAAAAAGGCTGTCAAGAATAACTGTCCATCTGAAGTTACTAAAATACAAGGGTTGGAGTAAGATATTTCATGCAAATGGAAATGAGATAAAAAGCTGGAGTTGCAATACTTATATCTGACAAAATAGACTTTAAAATGAAGAATATATTGAAGTTACTAAAATACAGCTTACATCCAAGCACAATCATCACCTTGCTTGGGTACAGCTGATAGCCTCATACAGGAACATTTTGAATATGCAGCAGTATTAGGAAGTAAATGATCTGTAAATGTTTTGTTTCTCTTTTTATAAATGGCAATGCAAGATTAATAACATAACAAAGGACATACCTAATAATATGCAAATATTTAACCCCATAGTCTAAATGATCAATTATCAATCCTACTTTCAGAATAGCCTTTGGTAATACAGAATAAACCTCATTCTTCCTGGCTTTATGATATAGTACTAATGAAAAACATGTTTATTTATATCTTCATTAAGCCAAATGAATACATACTATTTCTATTTCTTTTATAGTTCCACCAACCGTGGAGTTTGGCCCTGAGTACTTTGATGGTCTCATTATTAAGGCTGGGGAGAGCCTTAGAATTAAAGCTTTGGTGCAAGGAAGACCAGTACCTCGAGTAACTTGGTTCAAAGATGAAGTAGAAATTGAAAAGAGGATGAATATGGAAATAACCGATGTCCTTGGATCCACCAGCCTCTTCGTTAGACATGCTACTCGTGACCATCGTGGTGTATATAGAGTGGAAGCCAAAAATTCATCTGGCACTGCAAAAGCAGATATTACAGTAAAAGTACAAGGTACTTCTAAAAGAGTTTCTTAATCTTACAATTTACAGGTCTCAAATTAGGCCTGATTGCATTTTAATGGGCAAGGAAAAAGAAACTAACCCGGGAACCTTTCTCTTATAGATACACCAGGAAAAGTAGTTGGGCCAATAAGATTCACCAATATTACTGGCGAGAAGATGAACCTGTGGTGGGACGCTCCACTCAATGATGGCTGTGCTCCCATAACTCACTACATCATTGAAAAACGGGAAACCAGTAGACTTGCATGGGCACTAATTGAGGATCATTGTGAAGCCCACAGCTATACTGCCACTAAACTAATAAATGGCAATGAATACCAATTCCGTGTTTCTGCAGTTAACAAGTTTGGTGTTGGCAGACCACTTGATTCTGACCCAGTAGTTGCTCAAATACAATATAGTAAGTTTCCATTTCTATGAAATGGTATTATTTTATAAGATTAACTTCCAAGCAAGCATGTGTAATTTGTTTGTTTCTTTCTTTCTTTCTTTCTTCTCATTTTACAGCTATTCCTGATGCCCCTGGCACTCCAGAACCTAGTAACGTAACAGGCAATAGCATTACCCTGACATGGACAAGGCCAGAATCAGATGGTGGCAATGAAATTCGACATTATATCCTTGAAAGGAGAGAAAAGAAAAGCACACGATGGGTAAAAGTGATCAGCAAACGACCAATCTCTGAGACAAGATATAAAGTCACTGGTCTGATAGAGGGCAATGAGTATGAATTCCATGTCATGGCTGAAAATGCTGCAGGAATAGGACCTGCTAGTGATATCTCAAGACTAATCAAATGTAGAGAGCCAGTCAGCCCACCAAGTGCTCCCACTGTGGTCAAAGTGACAGACACATCAAAGACCACTGTGAGCTTAGAATGGTCTAAGCCAGTGTTTGATGGAGGCATGGAAATAATTGGGTATATTATTGAAATGTGCAAAGCTGACTTAGGAGATTGGCACAAGGTAAATACAGAGGCATGTGTGAAAACAAGATATACAGTCACAGACCTACAAGCAGGTGAAGAATACAAATTCCGGGTTAGTGCTATCAATGGTGCTGGACAAGGAGAGAGCTGTGAAGTGACTGGCTCAATTAAAGCAGTTGACCGATTAACAGCTCCTGAGTTAGACATTGATGCAAACTTCAAGCAGACTCATGTTGTTAGAGCTGGAGCCAGTATTCGCCTCTTCATTGCCTACCAGGGTAGACCAACTCCTACAGCTGTGTGGAGCAAACCCGACTCTAACCTTAGCATTCGGGCTGATATCCATACAACAGACTCCTTCAGCACGCTCACCGTGGAAAACTGCAACAGAAATGATGCAGGGAAATATACCCTTACGGTGGAAAACAACAGTGGTAGTAAGTCAATCACATTCACCGTAAAGGTGCTAGACACTCCAGGCCCACCTGGCCCGATTACCTTCAAGGATGTGACCCGGGGATCTGTTACATTGATGTGGGATGCCCCTCTCCTTGATGGTGGTGCCCGAATCCATCATTACGTGGTAGAGAAACGAGAAGCAAGTCGCCGTAGCTGGCAGGTTGTCAGTGAAAAATGCACTCGTCAGATCCTCAAGGTCAATGACCTGGCAGAAGGCGTTCCATACTATTTCCGTGTTTCTGCAGAAAATGAGTACGGTGTTGGTGAACCCTATGAAATGCCAGAGCCAATAGTAGCCACAGAGCAGCCTGCTCCACCTAGGAGACTTGATATTGTTGACACAAGCAAATCCTCTGCAGTCTTAGCTTGGCTTAAACCTGACCATGATGGAGGCAGCCGGATCACTGGCTACCTGCTCGAAATGAGACAAAAGGGATCTGACTTCTGGGTTGAAGCTGGTCACACCAAACTGCTGACTTTCACAGTGGAGCGTCTGGTTGAGAACACTGAATATGAATTCCGTGTGAAGGCCAAGAATGATGCTGGCTACAGTGAACCCAGGGAAGCATTTTCTTCTGTCATCATCAAGGAGCCTCAAATTGAGCCCACTGCTGATCTCACTGGAATTACCAATCAGCTCATAACTTGCAAAGCAGGAAGCCCATTTACCATCGATGTGCCAATCAGTGGTCGTCCCGCCCCTAAAGTAACATGGAAGCTGGAAGAAATGAGACTTAAAGAGACAGATCGAATGAGTATCACAACAACAAAAGACAAAACCACCTTGTCTGTAAAGGAGAGCATGAGAGGTGACTCTGGAAGATATTTCTTGACCCTGGAAAATACAGCTGGTGTTAAAACATTTACCATCACAGTTGTGGTTATCGGCAGGCCAGGTCCAGTAACTGGCCCCATCGAAGTCTCATCTGTCTCCGCTGAATCATGTGTCCTTTCATGGGCTGAACCTAAAGATGATGGAGGCACTGACATTACTAATTACATAGTTGAAAAGCGTGAGTCGGGTACAACAGCTTGGCAGCTTGTCAATTCCAGTGTCAAGCGCACGCAGATTAAAATAACTCGTCTTACAAAATACATGGAATATTCTTTCCGTGTCAGTTCAGAGAACAGATTTGGTGTCAGCAAGCCTCTAGAATCAGCACCAATCGTTGCTGAGCATCCATTTGGTAAGAAAAATAAAAATCATATTTCAAAATCTCTATTATTAACATTTCCCCTGAATTTTATGAAATCATATTCATATTTGATACCTTTGTTTATATTTAGTCCCACCAAGTGCTCCTACCAGACCTGAAGTCTACTACGTGTCTGCGAATGCCATGTCTATTCGTTGGGAAGAACCCTATCATGATGGTGGCAGTAAGATCGTTGGCTACTGGGTTGAGAAGAAAGAACGTAACACTATTCTTTGGGTGAAAGAAAATAAAGTGCCATGCTTAGAGTGCAACTACAAAGTAACTGGTTTGGTAGAAGGACTGGAATATCAGTTCAGAACATACGCTCTCAATGCCGCAGGCGTTAGCAAAGCCAGTGAAGCTTCAAGACCTATGATGGCTCAAAATCCAGTTGGTATGTATCAGAATTTAAGGGTACATTCATTTATTATTAATATTATTAGTTGTAACAGTAGTACTCGTAGAATTCAGTTCTATTTTTTTTAACCTTATTTTTGTATCACTTCCAGATGCACCAGGAAGACCAGAGGTGACAGATGTCACAAGATCAACAGTGTCACTGATTTGGTCTGCCCCGGTATATGATGGAGGCAGCAAGGTTGTGGGTTACATCATAGAGCGTAAGCCAGTGAGTGAAGTTGGAGACGGTCGCTGGCTGAAGTGCAACTATACCATCGTATCTGACAATTATTTCACCGTGACCGCTCTCAGTGAAGGAGACACTTATGAATTCCGTGTGTTGGCCAAGAATGCAGCAGGTGTAATAAGCAAAGGATCAGAATCTACAGGCCCCGTCACCTGCAGAGATGAATACGGTAAAAAATACTCAATGTTCTCCTTTTAATTGATCACAATTGATTTGAAAATTGACTGTCATATATTCATTCGCATCTGTTTGCCTGTGACAGCTCCACCCAAAGCTGAACTGGATGCCAGATTACAAGGTGATCTGGTGACCATCAGAGCAGGCTCGGATCTTGTTCTTGATGCTGCAGTTGGTGGCAAACCTGAACCCAAAATTATCTGGACCAAAGGAGACAAGGAACTAGATCTCTGTGAAAAAGTCTCTTTGCAGTATACTGGCAAACGGGCAACTGCTGTGATCAAGTTCTGTGACAGAAGTGACAGTGGAAAATACACCTTAACAGTAAAGAATGCCAGTGGGACCAAGGCCGTTTCCGTCATGGTCAAAGTCCTTGGTAAGCAGGTCAAAAGTTCTTTTGTTTTTATAGCATTTTCGAGGGTGGACACAAAGAAAGATTTTTACTATTGCTTGTCATTGCACCTGTTTCAGATTCTCCTGGCCCATGTGGAAATCTCACCGTCAGCAGAGTAACAGAGGAGAAGTGTACTTTAGCCTGGAACCTTCCTCAGGAAGATGGAGGAGCACAAATAACTCATTACATTGTGGAAAGACGCGAGACAAGCAGACTTCACTGGGTGATTGTTGAAGGCGAATGCCCAACCCTATCCTATGTAGTTACCAGACTCATCAAGAACAACGAATACTTATTCCGAGTGCGGGCAGTAAACAAATACGGCCCTGGTGTGCCTGCTGAGTCACAGCCTATTGTAGCCAGAAATGCATTCAGTGAGTATTAACAGTTTTAAACAAATTGCTAGTTGCAATGTAATGGGACCGGGGGAGCAGGAGGGCAGTCATATCAGTAGTGACTTGGTGCGATTCTGATCATCCTTATTTTCATAAAAATGTAAACAGCTATTCCATCACAACCTGGCATACCTGAAGAAGTCGGGGCTGGCAAGGAGCATATCATCATTCAGTGGACAAAACCTGAATCTGATGGCGGCAATGAGATCAGCAACTACCTAGTGGACAAACGTGAGAAGAAGAGCTTGCGCTGGACGCGTGTCAACAAAGACTATGTGGTATATGACACCAGGCTGAAGGTGACTGGCCTGATGGAAGGTTGTGATTACCAGTTCCGGGTGACTGCAGTGAATGCAGCCGGTAATAGTGAACCCAGTGAAGCTTCCGACTTTATCTCATGCCGAGAACCATCATGTGAGTTCCAAGAACTATACATAAACCTAATGCGTATCAAAACCGTATTACAGTTAATCTCCCAAATGCCACTTTTGAGAACTTGTAGAATTTATGAATGGGCTAGAAAAGCATATGCTTATTAAAGGGATCTTAAATATAGCCTAAGTCAGAGAACATTTTAACTATAACTTCTGTTGATACGTTAGCAATTACATTGCTAAAAATCATTGCATTATTTTCTAATCTATGAAAAAAATAAATGATTCTGCTACCAATATGAAAGGGATGTATTTTATAAATCTTCCAAAGAATGGAGAAAAATGCACTGTAGTGATAGTAACTAATGAAAAGAAAACAGACAAAGTCTTTTTTAAGAAGAGGCTCAGCAAAGCATAGTTTCTAGTGTTATAATAAATGCCTAACAAAATAATTGTCACAAGAGCTGCAAAAATAGGAAGCAAATCCTTGTACAGAGCGTTAGCCCCAAAACGAAGGAATGAATCATTGGGACTGAATAGGGAAAACAGAAGAAAGTGAATCTTGTACTCATTAGAGATGTAGTGTCAAGTGACATTCACCCTGGGACAGCTGAGCAAATAAAGAAAAGCCCCTGAGAATGGATACTTTAAACAATGAGCTTAGCTGAAAGAGCACAGCATAGCTAGCCAAAGTAGCAGGAAAGACATCTCTACCTTTCTAAAGAAGTTTAATTCTTGAAATAGTAATTATAATAATAACAACAACAGTGACAGCATACAGTGCTGTCCTGTAACATCAGGAGAACCCAGTTACAAAGATTACCTTTGTGAGTGTAGATAAAGAACAATATACCTTTGTGATTCTTGAAAACCAAAAATACAAATCTCAAAGCTTCCGTATTTGTTTAACATATGCATCCCCCTTTTAAAATTTCGTAGATACCCCTGGCCCACCTTCTGCTCCAAGAGTTGTGGATACCACCAAGCACAGCATTAGTTTGGCATGGACCAAGCCCATGTATGATGGTGGCACTGACATCATAGGATATGTTCTTGAGATGCAAGAGAAGGATACTGATCAGTGGTACCGAGTGCACACCAATGCTACAATAAGAAATACTGAATTCACTGTGACAGATCTTAAAATAAGCCAGAAATACTCCTTCAGAGTTGCTGCTGTGAACGGCAAGGGTATGAGTGAATACAGCGAGACAATTGCTGAAATTGAGCCTGTGGAAAGACTCGGTATGTTTTATATAAGATTTTAGGTGAATTATTTGCTCGTCACACCTGTTCATGTATAATTAAGTTTTGATGTTTACTTTCCAGAAATACCAGATCTTGAGCTTGCAGATGATTTAAAGAAGACTGTGACCCTCAGAGCTGGTGTCTCGTTACGCCTGATGGTGTCTGTATCTGGAAGACCACCTCCCGTCATCACATGGAGCAAGAAGGGCATTGACCTTGCCAACCGGGCAATTATTGACACCACTGAGAGCTACTCTTTACTTATCGTGGACAAAGTTAACCGGTATGATGCTGGAAAATACACCATTGAAGCTGAAAATCAATCTGGCAAGAAATCAGCAACAGTCCTTGTTAAAGTATATGGTAAGTATTGGTCTGAAAATTGATGATGCTGTGAGTATATTCTCTAAAAAGATACACCTTGACCTATGATTGGTCACCTCTCTAGAGAGAAACTATGTTGAGTATATTTTCTTACAAAAAAAAAAAAAAAAAAAAAAAAAATCTATCAACCAATGGCAAATTAGAAGTATGAATCTTTCATTCTACTTTTTAGATACTCCTGGTCCCTGCTCTTCAGTGAAGGTTAAGGAAGTATCAAGAGATTCGGTGACCATTACTTGGGAAATCCCCACAATTGATGGTGGAGCTCCAGTCAACAATTACATTATTGAGAAGCGTGAAGCTGCCATGAGAGCATTCAAAACAGTAACTACCAAATGCAGCAAGACACTTTACCGAATTTCTGGACTTGTAGAAGGAACCATGTACTACTTCAGAGTGTTGCCAGAAAATATTTATGGCATTGGAGAGCCTTGCGAAACATCTGATGCAGTTCTGGTCTCAGAAGTGCCTTTGGTGCCTACAAAACTGGAAGTGGTCGATGTCACCAAGTCAACTGTTACCCTTGCCTGGGAAAAACCACTTTACGATGGTGGCAGCCGACTCACTGGATATGTTCTTGAGGCCTGCAAAGCTGACACTGAGAGATGGATGAAGGTTGTGACCTTAAAACCCACAGTCTTAGAGCACACTGTTATTTCCTTAAATGAAGGTGAACAGTACTTATTTAGAATAAGGGCACAAAATGAGAAAGGTGTGTCAGAAGCAAGAGAGATTGTGACAGCCGTGACTGTACAAGACCTGAGAGGTATGTACCAATTCACCAAAAAAAAAAAAAAAAAAAAAAAGGATAATAATAGTAAAGTAAAATAAACATTCAGAATTCATGATACTATGTCATTAGAAATAATGCTTAAGAATAAATACCTAATTTCTTTCTCATAGTGTTGCCAACAATTGATCTTTCTACAATGCCTCAAAAGACCATCCATGTCCCAGCTGGCAAACCAATAGAGCTGGTGATACCGATCGCTGGTCGTCCACCTCCTGCTGCTTCCTGGTTCTTTTCTGGTTCTAAACTAAAAGAATCAGAGCGTGTCACAGTTGAAACTCATACTAAAGTCACTAAATTAACCATCCGTGAAACCACTATCAGAGATACTGGAGAATATATACTTGAATTGAAAAATGTAACTGGAACTACTTCAGAGACCATTAAAGTTATCATTCTTGGTAAGGACACGTGATAAAAACACAAGCAAGTTGTTGATATTCAGTCACCCAATTTTGATTTGAAGTGAGAATTAATTTCCTGGATTTCTTTTTCTTTCATA
This sequence comes from Rhinolophus sinicus, assembly GCF_057876585.1. Taxonomy (NCBI): domain Eukaryota; kingdom Metazoa; phylum Chordata; class Mammalia; order Chiroptera; family Rhinolophidae; genus Rhinolophus; species Rhinolophus sinicus. The sequence goes on along the minus strand of NC_142517.1, from coordinate 166,085,425 downwards.
GACAAGCCTGGTCCACCAACTGGGCCCATCAAGATCGATGAAATCGATGCTACTTCAATTACCATTTCCTGGGAACCACCTGAATTGGATGGTGGTGCTCCATTGAGTGGTTATGTGGTAGAACAACGTGACGCCCATCGTCCAGGATGGCTACCAGTATCTGAATCAGTGACTAGAACGACATTTAGGTTTACCAGACTCACTGAAGGAAATGAGTATGTGTTCCGTGTGGCTGCAACAAACCGCTTCGGGATTGGCTCTTACTTGCAGTCTGAGGTCATAGAATGTCGCAGCAGCATCAGTAAGTCCTTAGACCCTCCCACCCCATCTCTGATTCTAAATGCTAACAAAAAGGAATTTGTTTCTAATATGCCCTAATATGAGTAAAAATGGGTCACAAAACTAATCCAAGGTCTTTCGAAGGTTTCTAAACCTCCTTTTACTGGAGGTTTTCCACATGGTTAGAATTTTTTATTTTTTTATTTTTTGAAAGAAAGGGAGCAAGAGAGAGTTTGGAAGGGATAGATGGAAGGGAGGGATGGAAAAGGGGAGGGAACAAGGGAGCAAGGGAGGGAAGGAAGAACAGACTGGCTATGTTATTAGTGAGAAAACATGCAGAATGCATGCTTAATAAATGTTTATAAAGTTAAACAAAACGAGAAAAAACAAGAAAAGTACAAAAATGAAAGTATTGGAAAAATAGTCATAAGAGTCTTATATACCATTTAAAAAGGTAAGACATACTTATACAAACGTATGAGTCATTATTTTAATTTATTCATATTGCCATATTGTGTTTTTCCTTTATCTTTCTGCAGATATTCCTGGACCTCCAGAAACATTACAGATATTTGATGTCTCCCGTGATGGCATGACACTTACTTGGTATCCACCAGAAGACGACGGTGGCTCCCAAGTGACTGGATATATTGTGGAGCGCAAAGAAGTGAGAGCAGATCGATGGGTCCGTGTAAATAAAGTCCCAGTGACAATGACACGGTACCGTTCTACTGGCCTTATTGAAGGCTTAGAATATGAACACCGTGTCACAGCCATTAATATGAGAGGGACTGGAAAACCAGGTCGTCCTTCCAAACCCATCGTTGCCATGGATCCAATTGGTAATACATTTTGTATAAGTTTATTGAGGTGTAATTCAATGTAGTAAAATTCACTCTTCTGAAATGTATAATTCTATAACTTTTGAAAAATGTGCTGTTCTATAACCACCACCACAATCAAAACATAGAATATTTCCATCAGCCCAAAAAGTTTGCTTGTATCCCTTTGTCATCAATCCCACCCCTACTCCAGTCCCTAACAGCTTTTGGCAAATAACTTTTAATATTCTTCTCATGAGTCTATTTCCCCCTCTTTAAAATTGGACTCCTAATATATGCCCTATATCACAGTTAAAATCTTAAAACAAGTTAACATTTCTGAAAGTACTTTAAAAACTGATGATAGATATAAGTAGTAGTGATCATAAATAAAGCACATTTAAAACAAAAGAAAAAGCAAGAGCTTTAAGTATTTTAACTGACAACATGAATTAAATTTTTGCAAAACAAAAAATACTCTAATGCTAACAGTCCATGTTTCTACTGGACGTGTTAGGTGGCACAGTTGATTTTCAGCTTCACTGCATCTTTAACAAGTATGTTGTTGTCTTATTCTTATTCCCAGCTCCTCCCGGAAAGCCACAAAACCCAAGAGTTACTGATACAACAAGGACATCAGTCTCCCTGGCCTGGAGTGTTCCAGAAGATGAAGGAGGATCTAAAGTCACTGGCTACTTGATTGAAATGCAAAAAGTAGATCAACATGAATGGACTAAATGTAACACTACCCCGACCAAAATTCGGGAATATACTCTAACACATCTACCTCAGGGCGCTGAATACAGATTCCGTGTCCTTGCTTGTAATGCCGGTGGACCTGGGGAGCCTGCTGAGGTACCAGGAACTGTCAAAATCACAGAAATGCTTGGTAAGACATAACGATTATTTATTTTCTGCTATAACTGCCTTAAGATTTATTTCCTTCTCCCTCCCCCCAAAAAACAAATGCTAATTGTAACACTACCTTTTTCCCCAGAATATCCTGATTATGAACTTGATGAAAGATACCAGGAAGGTATCTTTGTAAGACAAGGTGGAGTCATCAGACTTACCATTCCAATCAAAGGGAAACCGTACCCAATATGTAAATGGACCAAGGAAGGCCAAGATATTAGTAAACGTGCCATGATTGCAACCTCTGAAACACAAACTGAGCTTGTAATCAAAGAAGCAGTCAGAGATGATTCTGGCTCTTATGACCTGGCTCTGGAAAACAAATGTGGCAAGAAGGCTGTTTACATCAATGTCAAGGTGATAGGAAGTCCCAACACTCCAGAAGGGCCACTTGAATATGACGACATACAAGCTCGCTCTGTAAGGGTCAGTTGGAGACCCCCTGCCGATGATGGTGGTGCTGACATCTTAGGCTACATCCTCGAGAGACGCGAAGTGCCTAAAGCCGCCTGGTATACCATTGATTCCAGAGTCCGAGGTACATCTCTGGTGGTAAAAGGCCTCAAAGAAAATGTGGAATACCATTTCCGTGTTTCAGCAGAAAACCAGTTTGGCATAAGCAAACCCTTGAAATCTGAAGAACCAGTTATACCAAAAACACCATTGAGTAAGTACTCTTCCAACCACAGCCTTGTGAAAACTTTTTCACTACTCTTTTGTTTTAAAATGAAAGCCATCAGCTTATGAGAGTTGGGACTACTTTAACACACGTGTGTTTTCCACTTATATCCTTAGATCCTCCAGAGCCTCCAAGCAATCCTCCAGAAATACTCGATGTGACCAAGAGTTCTGTCAGCATGTCTTGGTCCCGGCCCAAGGATGATGGTGGTTCTCGAGTCACAGGCTACTACATCGAACGCAAGGAGACATCAACGGACAAGTGGGTCAGGCACAACAAGACTCAGATAACAACCACAATGTACACCGTCACAGGGCTTGTGCCTGATGCTGAATATCAGTTCCGTATCATCGCACAGAATGACGTTGGCCTCAGCGAGACCAGCCCTGCTTCTGAACCAGTCGTTTGCAAAGATCCATTTGGTAAGAGAGACTTTCTGAAAGGGTTAAAATCAAAGAGGCAAGCTACCTTGAGTCTTTTCTTCTTTTATTTCAGCAGTAAAGGTGATTCCCTTTTCAATTATTTTTAAAATATTTCAGATAAGCCAAGCCAACCTGGAGAACTTGAGATTCTTTCAATATCCAAAGATAGTGTCACTCTACAGTGGGAGAAACCTGAATGTGATGGTGGCAAAGAAATCCTTGGCTACTGGGTTGAATACAGACAATCTGAAGAGAGTGCCTGGAAGAAGAGCAATAAGGATCGCATCAAGGACAGGCAATTCACAGTAGGGGGTTTGCTAGAAGCTACTGAATATGAATTCAGGGTTTTTGCTGAGAATGAAACTGGGCTTAGCAGACCTCGAAGAACTGCTATGTCTGTAAAGACAAAACTAACATGTAAGTAGCCGTTACGTCTCTGCTTTTGATTTACTAGCTATGTAACATGTTGAGGCAAATGCTTCATCTGTACTAAGTAGATCTCCAGGAAGCTTTATTGGTGAGCAAATGTTTGGAAACAATTACTCACTTTGACATATGCGCTCGCAGGGAATAGTTGATAGGAAGCCATTCCAAGCACATAACCTCAGCAGATGTTAGGTGCAATGAACTGAACACATTCCTAGAGCAATATCTTCCTCAAATGCAATGGGTTTTTTAAATAGTTCCTTATAAGATGTGAAGGGTCAACAAATCTACCCCACTTCACTGAACCTAAGTAAGGCAAAGATACTACAGATTTATAGAGAGAATTCATATTTTCCTAAAACCCCATACATCATTAATGCCTCCCAATAATAAAGAGAAAAATCACTCTGAATAATAATATGCTCACCGAATCCCTATTTTCCACATGACCCCAGAAAAATCCCTGCAAAGAATTTTTACAAATTAGTCATATAAATCATGGTATCTAATAAAGTGTTAGTCAATATGATAAATTCATTCCTGATATACAAGGATAGAGGACTATAGATTCAATCATAACAATAATGCATTAATATTATCTTCCGTATCCTTTAGCTGGAGAGGCCCCAGGAGTACGCAAAGAAATGCAGGATGTTACCACCAAATTGGGTGAAGCTGCTCAACTCTCATGCCAGATTGTTGGCAGGCCTCTTCCTGACATTAAATGGTACCGATTTGGTAAGGAGCTCATACAAAGCCGGAAGTACAAAATGTCTTCAGATGGACGCACACATACTCTGACAATAATGACAGAGGAACAAGAAGATGAAGGTGTTTATACCTGCCTAGCTACTAATGAGGTTGGAGAAGTAGAAACCAGTAGTAAACTTCTCTTGCAAGCAATACCACAGTTCCATCCTGGTTATCCACTAAAAGAGAAATATTATGGTGCTGTGGGTTCAACACTTCGACTTCATGTTATGTACATTGGTCGTCCAGTACCTGCCATCACTTGGTTCCATGGCCAGAAACTTTTGCAAAACTCAGAAAACATTGCTATTGAAAACACTGAGCACTATACTCATCTCGTCATGAAGAATGTCCAACGTAAGACTCATGCTGGGAAATACAAAATTCAACTCAGCAATGCTTTGGGATCAGTTGATGCCATCCTTGATGTGGAAATACAAGGTATTTTAGTTTCATTTTTCAAGGAAAAAAATATGATGTTGGGAAACATACTAAAAAAAACCACTACTGTTGTGTCTTCTTCCCCCAACAGATAAACCAGACAAACCTACAGGACCAATTGTGATTGAAGCTCTATTGAAGAATTCTGTGGTGATCAGCTGGAAACCACCGACAGATGATGGAGGCTCCTGGATCACCAATTATGTGGTGGAGAAATGTGAGGCCAAGGAAGGGGCTGAATGGCAATTGGTGTCTTCAGCCATCTCAGTGACAACCTGTAGAATTGTGAACCTCACAGAAAATGCTGGCTATTACTTCCGGGTTTCAGCTCAGAACACTTTCGGCATCAGTGCCCCTCTAGAGGTCTCTTCAGTTGTGATCATTAAGAGTCCGTTTGGTGAGTGCAACCTCTTGTACAACTTCTACAATCTTCACATGGCAAAATTCCATTTTTACATAAAACTTTTTCACAGTAATAAATTTTGGAAGGAAATAGCAGAGATTCGGGTAAAGCACAATTGCCTTTTAGCTTACTTAACTTTAATTGAATTTTTACATATCTAAAAGGGCAAATACCCTGTCCCTTCTTCCCTAAAAAGGCATTTTGTGTTTTAATAAGTTTCTTAGCATAAAGTAACCAATTTTATTTTCTGGAAGAACTATTCTTAGTAGAACTTTGAGTTCATAATATTTTATTTTTTTAATAAGCTTTTCATAAAGTTGCTTGTTTCAGCTTGACTCAAATCTTTGTTTGTTTGTTTGTTTGTTTGTTTGTTTGTTTGAAATAGAAAAACCAAGTGCTCCTGGAAAACCCACTATTACTGCTATCACAAAAGATTCTTGTGTTGTGGCTTGGAAGCCACCTGCCAGTGATGGAGGTGCAAAGATTAGAAATTACTACCTTGAGAAGCGTGAAAAGAAACAGAATAAATGGATTGCTGTGACAACAGAAGAAATCCGAGAAACTGTCTTTTCAGTGAAAAACCTTATTGAAGGTCTTGAATATGAGTTCCGTGTGAAATGTGAAAACCTAGGTGGGGAAAGTGAATGGAGTGAAATATCAGAACCTGTCACTCCCAAATCTGATGTGCCAATTCAGGCACCACACTTCAAAGACGAACTGAGAAATCTAAATGTCAGACACCAAAGCAATGCTACTTTGGTCTGCAAAGTGACTGGTCATCCGAAACCTGTTGTGAAATGGTACAGACAAGGCAAAGAAATCATTGCAGATGGATTAAAATACAGGATTCAAGAGTTGAAGGGTGGCTACCACCAGCTCATCATTGCAAGTGTCACGGATGATGATGCCACAGTTTACCAAGTCAGAGCTACCAACCAAGGGGGATCTGTGTCTGGTACTGCCTCCTTGGAAGTGGAAGGTAAAAACAAATCAGTAAACATAAGTTTGGTGCTAGATGACATATTATTAACTGGGGATGGGGTAGGGTGTGGGCGTGGCACCTAAACAGTGTTAAGTATTGTTAAATTATTTCCTTTTTCCTTTTATTCTACTACAGTTCCAGCTAAGATACACTTGCCTAAAACTCTTGAAGGCATGGGAGCAATGCATGCTCTCCGAGGAGAGGTGGTCAGCATCAAGATCCCTTTCAGTGGCAAACCTGATCCCGTGATCACCTGGCAGAAAGGACAAGATCTCATCGACAATAATGGCCACTACCAAGTTATTGTCACAAGATCTTTCACATCACTTGTTTTCCCCAATGGAGTAGAGAGAAAAGATGCTGGTTTCTATGTGGTCTGTGCTAAAAACAGGTTTGGAATTGATCAGAAGACAGTTGAACTAGATGTGGCTGATGTTCCCGATCCCCCCAGAGGAGTCAAAGTTACTGACGTCTCACGAGATTCTGTCAACTTAACCTGGACTGAGCCAGCTTCTGACGGTGGCAGCAAAATCACCAACTACATTGTTGAAAAATGTGCAACTACTGCAGAGAGATGGCTCCGTGTAGGACAGGCCCGAGAAACACGTTATACTGTGATCAACTTATTTGGAAAAACAAGTTACCAGTTCCGAGTAATAGCTGAAAATAAGTTTGGCCTGAGCAAGCCTTCTGAGCCTTCAGAACCAACCATAACCAAAGAAGATAAGACCAGAGCTCTGAACTATGATGAAGAGGTAGATGAAACCAGGGAAGTTTCCATGACTAAAGCTTCTCACTCTTCAACCAAGGAACTGTATGAAAAATACATGATTGCTGAAGATCTCGGGCGTGGTCAGTTTGGAATCGTCCACCGTTGTGTTGAAACATCCTCCAAGAAGACATACATGGCCAAATTTGTCAAAGTCAAAGGGACTGACCAGGTTTTGGTAAAGAAGGAAATTTCCATTCTCAACATCACTAGGCACAAAAACATTTTATACCTCCACGAATCATTTGAAAGCATGGAAGAATTAGTTATGATCTTTGAGTTCATATCAGGACTTGACATATTTGAACGCATTAACACAAGTGCTTTTGAACTTAATGAAAGAGAAATTGTCAATTATGTTCGCCAAGTCTGCGAAGCACTTGAGTTCTTACATAGTCAAAGTATTGGACACTTTGACATTAGACCCGAAAATATCATTTACCAAACAAGAAGGAGCTCCATCATTAAAATCATAGAATTTGGTCAAGCCCGTCAGCTGAAACCAGGGGACAACTTTAGGCTTCTGTTCACTGCCCCTGAATACTATGCACCTGAAGTCCACCAGCACGATGTTGTCAGCACGGCCACAGACATGTGGTCCCTTGGAACGCTGGTGTACGTGCTGTTGAGTGGTATCAATCCATTCCTGGCTGAAACTAACCAACAGATCATTGAGAACATCATGAATGCTGAATTTTCTTTTGATGAAGAAGCATTCAAAGAGATTAGCTTCGAAGCCATGGATTTTGTTGACCGGCTGTTAGTGAAAGAGAGAAAATCACGCATGACAGCATCTGAGGCACTCGAGCATCCATGGCTGAAGCAGAAGATAGAAAAAGTCAGTACTAAAGTTATCAGAACATTAAAACACCGGCGTTACTATCACACTCTGATCAAGAAAGACCTGAACATGGTTGTGTCAGCAGCCCGGGTCTCCTGTGGTGGTGCAATTCGATCTCAGAGTGGAGTGAGTGTTGCTAAAGTTAAAGTAGCATCCATTGAAATCGGCCCACTTTCTGGGCAGATAATGCATGCAGTTGGCGAAGAAGGCGGACATGTCAAATATGTCTGCAAAATTGAAAATTATGATCAGTCTACCCAAGTGACCTGGTACTTTGGTGTCAGACAGCTGGAGAACAGTGAAAAATATGAAATTACCTATGAAGATGGAGTGGCCACGATGTATGTCAAAGACATTACCAAATTCGATGACGGTACCTACAGATGCAAAGTAGTCAATGACTATGGTGAAGACAGTTCTTATGCAGAGCTATTTGTTAAAGGCGTGAGAGAAGTTTATGACTATTACTGCCGTAGAACCATGAAAAAACTGAAGCGCAGAACAGATACCATGAGACTCCTGGAAAGGCCACCAGAATTTACCCTACCTCTCTATAATAAAACAGCTTTTGTGGGTGAAAATGTCCGGTTTGGAGTAACTATAACTGTCCACCCAGAGCCTCGAGTAACATGGTATAAATCAGGTCAGAAAATCAAACCAGGCGAGGATGATAAGAAGTACGCATTTGAGTCCGACAAGGGTCTTTACCAATTAACAATCAACAGTGTAACTACAGATGATGATGCTGAATATACTGTTGTGGCAAAGAACAAATACGGTGAGGACAGCTGCAAAGCCAAGTTGACTGTAACCCCACACCCTCCTCCCACAGCCACAACATTAAGACCCATGTTCAAACGGCTACTGGCAAATGCAGAATGCCAAGAGGGCCAAAGTGTCTCCTTTGAGATCAGGGTATCTGGCATCCCCCCACCAACATTAAAATGGGAGAAAGATGGTCAGCCACTGTCCCTCGGGCCTAACATTGAAATTATCCACGAAGGCTTGGATTACTATGCTTTGCATATCCGGGATACTTTGCCTGAAGACACCGGGTATTATAGGGTCACAGCCACAAACACAGCTGGATCTACCAGCTGCCAGGCTCACCTACAAGTGGAACGCTTGAGGTACGTCAAACAAGAATTCAAGAATAAAGAGGAGCGTGAACGACACGTGCGAAAGCAAATTGACAAGACATTAAGAATGGCTGAAATTCTTTCTGGAACTGAAACTGTGCCACTGACCCAGGTAGCCCAGGAGGCCCTGAGAGAAGCTGCCATCCTTTACAAACCAGCCGTAAGCACCAAGACTGTAAAGGGAGAATTCCGACTTGAGACAGAAGAAAAGAAGGAAGAGAGAAAACTCCGTATGCCATATGAAGTGCCAGAGCCACGCAAGTTCAAAAAGACCATCGTAGAAGAAGACCAGCGCATCAAGCAATTTGTGCCTATGTCTGACATGAAATGGTATAAAAAGATACGCGATCAATTTGAAATGCCTGGCAAAATTGACAGAGTTGTACAGAAAAGACCCAAGCGCATCCGCCTTTCAAGATGGGAACAGTTCTACGTGACTCCTCTTCCACGCTTCACAGATCAATATAGACCTAAGTGGCGGATTCCCAAACTGACCCAAGACGATCTGGAAATGGTGAGGCCAGCTCGCCGGCGTACACCTTCTCCTGATTATACCTTCTATTACAGACCTAGAAGACGTTCTCTTGGGGACATCTCAGATGAAGAATTACTCCTTCCCATTGATGACTACTTGGCAATGAAAAGAACAGAGGAAGAGAGGCTGCGTCTTGAAGAGGAGCTTGAATTAGGTTTTTCAGCTTCACCCCCAAGCCGAAGCCCCCCACGGTTTGAGCTTTCTAGTCTGCGTTACTCTTCACCACAAGCTCATGTCAAGGTGGAGGAGAGAAGAAAAGACTTTAGATATTCAACATATCACATCCCGATGAAGGCGGAGACTAGTACAAGTTATGCAGAACTGCACGAACGGCACGCTCAGGCTTCATACAGACAGCCGAAACAACGGCAAAGAATCATGGCTGAGAAAGAGGACGAAGAGTTGCTTCGGCCAGTGAAGACCACACAGCGTCTCTCAGAATACAAAAGCGAGCTTGACCACATGGCAAAGGAAGCAAAGTCTAGAAAGAAATCAAGACGACAGAGAGAAGTGACTGAAATAACAGAAATTGAGGAAGAATATGAAATCACAAAACGTGCTCAAAGAGAGTCCTCCTCATCTGTGTCTAGACTGCTGAGACGACGGCGTTCCCTGTCTCCAACTTATATTGAATTAATGAGGCCGGTATCAGAGCTGATCCGGTCACGTCCACAACCGGCTGAGGAATATGAAGATGACACAGAAAGAAGGTCTCCCACTCCAGAGAGAACACGCCCACGTTCGCCCAGCCCTGTGTCTAGTGAAAGATCACTCTCAAGATTTGAGAGGTCGGCAAGATTTGATATCTTTTCCAGGTATGAGTCCATGAAAGCTGCTTTGAAGACTCAGAAGACATCAGAAAGGAAGTATGAAGTGTTGAGTCAGCAGCCTTTTACACTGGACCACGCCCCTCGAATCACACTGAGAATGCGCTCCCACAGGGTACCATGTGGCCATAATACACGTTTTATCTTAAACGTTCAGTCTAAGCCAACTGCTGAGGTTAAATGGTTCCACAATGGTGTAGAACTCCAAGAGAGCAATAAGATTCATTATACCAACACAAGTGGGGTCCTGACCCTGGAAATTCTGGACTGTCATATTGATGACAGTGGAACATACCGTGCGGTGTGCACCAACTACAAAGGTGAAGCTTCTGACTACGCAACCTTGGACGTAACAGGAGGGGATTACACCACCTACGCTTCCCGGCGCAGAGACGAGGAAGTCCTCCCATCTGTTTTCCCTGAGCTGATAAAAACAGAGGCATATGCGGTTTCATCGTTCAAGAAAACCTCTGAGATGGAAGCTTCTTCTTCAGTCAGGGAAGTGAAATCACAGATGACAGAGACAAGGGAAAGTCTCTCATCACATGAACACCATGCATCTGCAGAAATGAGAAGGGCTGCAGTAGAAGAAAAGTCGCTGGAAGAAAAATCCACACACAGAAAGATCAAGTCAACTTTGGCCGCAAGAATTCTAACCAAGCCAAGGTCCATAACTGTCTATGAAGGCGAGTCTGCAAGGTTTTCTTGTGACACAGATGGTGAACCAATACCAAGTGTAACCTGGCTGCGTGGAGAACAAGTGATCAGTACTTCCGCCCGCCACCAAGTGACCACCACAAAGTACAAATCGACCTTTGAGATCTCTTCTGTCCAGGCTTCCGATGAGGGCAACTACAGCGTTGTGGTAGAAAACAGTGAAGGGAGGCAAGAAGCACAGTTTACTCTGACTATTCAAAAGTCCAGGGTTACTGAAAAGGCTGTGACCTCTCCACCAAGGGTCAAATCCCCCGAGCCTCGGGTGAAATCCCCAGAAGGAGGTAAGCCTTCAAAACGAGTGAAATCCCCGGAACCAGTGACTTCTCCCCCAAAAGCTGTATCACCCACAGAGACAAAACCCACACCAGCAGAGAAAGTTCAGCAGCTCCCAGTCTCTGCCCCACCCAAGATAACTCAGTCCCTGAAAGCAGAAGCTGTTAAAGATATTGCAAAGCTGACGTGTGCAGTTGAAAGTAGTATATTATGTGCAAAAGAGGTCACCTGGTATAAAGATGGCAAAAAACTGAAAGAAAATGGGCATTTACAGTTTCATTATTCAGCAGATGGTACCTATGAGCTCAAAATCAATAACCTCTCTGAATCTGACTGTGGGGAATACATCTGTGAGATTTCTGGTGAAGGTGGAACTTCTAAAACTAACTTCCAGTTTACAGGACAAGCCTTTAAGAGTATCCATGAGCAAGTGTCAAGCATATCAGAAACGAAGAAATCAGTTCAGAAAACTGCTGAGTCAACAGAAACCAAGAAAGTAGCTCAGAAAACTGCTGAGTCAACAGAAACCAAGAAAGTAGCTCAGAAAACTGCTGAGTCAACAGAAACCAAGAAAGCTCAGAAAACTGCTGAGTCAACAGAAACCAAGAAAGTAGCTCAGAAAACTGCTGAGTCAACAGAAACCAAGAAAACTGAACCAAAAGCTCCTGAACCAATTTCCTCAAAACCAGTAATTGTTACTGGGCTACAGGATACAACTGTTTCTTCAGACAGCATTGCTAAGTTTGCAGTGAAAGCTACTGGAGAACCCCAGCCCACTGTTATCTGGACAAAAGATGGAAAGGTAACCAGTTCTTAAATGTCTTTTAATTTTATCTTCTAAAACACTAACTTCTTCCCTCATCCACATCTCCCACATAAAGCTGAAAATTAAATCACTTTTTAAAACTCAAATCCCTTGCATTCTATAGGCTATTACACAAGGAGAGAAATATAAACTCTCTGAAGACAAAGGAGGATTCCTCCTAGAAATCCACAAGACTGATACTTCTGACAGCGGGCTTTATACTTGTACAGTAACAAATTCTGCTGGATCTGTGTCCTCCAGCTGCAAATTAACCATAAAAGGTAGGTTGGCTTTTGTTCTTACCAACATTTTTCAGAAAACGATACTAAGGAAACATTTCTGAATACTCTGTCTCTCTCTCTCTCTCTCTCTCTCTCTCTCTCTCTCTCACACACACACACACACACACACACACACACACAAGAAACTATTAAAACAAAACTGTTTTCTGAATTCCAGAATACCATTAGTACACAAATATGGAACTACACATATTTGAAGTTAGCATATATTCTTATATTCATATAAAAAGCACTTACTAAGTGCCTAATTGTATGTTGCGTTATATAAGATTCCATAGGGACAGCCCCTGTTCCCAGGAATGTTTAAGAATAAAGTCAGGTGAATATACAAAATGTTACCTCTTCCCTAAACCTTCACTCTTGCTAAGTTAATGAAAGAGCTGTATTAGTTTTGCCAATTAAAATTAGTTTGCTTTCATCTCAATCTTCTAAAACATAATTTGTTTTGTTTTTTATGAATCAAAACACACACATCTCCTAATTCCTTTGACTGCTCTTTCCAAGACATTTTTCCCCTTAAGTCATAAGAATCATCTTCAATTTAGCGTAAAGAATCATTACACTGATCTCAAAACTCATGCATGACAATTTTCCAAGATTGGGACTGAGAAAGAATTAGATGTAACCCACACTGCATACAAGAGTCAACATTTTTTTCTTTGTATATTCACTTGCAGAATCTATAAGAATAAAGCGTGGGGCCTTTTTCCAATTAAGTTTGCCTTACAAAGTTTCTTTTTCTAGCTGTAAAAGACACTGAGACACAACAAGTATCTACACAAAAGACCTCCGAAATTACATTCCAAAAGAAGGCAGTTGTCCAAGAGGAAATTTCCCAAAAACCCTTAATTTCTGAAGAAATCAAGATGTCAGAGGTGAAATCTCAAGAAAAGTTAGCCCTCACAGAGGAAGCTTCAAAGGTTATGATTTCCGAAAAAGTCAAGAAATCAGAAGCAGCCTCCCTAGAAAAAGCCATTGTCCAAGAGGAAATCACTAAAACATCACAGGCATCAGAAGAAATCAGAACTCAAGCTGAAATTAAAGCATTTTCTACTCAGATGAGCGTAAGTGATGGTCAGAAAGTGACGTTAAAAGCCAACATTGCTGGGGCCACTGATGTGAAATGGGTACTGAATGGAGTAGAGCTCACTAACTCCGAGGAGTACAGATACGGTGTCTCTGGCAGCGATCAGACCCTAACCATCAAGCGGGCCAGTCGCAAAGATGAAGGGATCCTCACCTGTATTGGCAAAACCAGTCAAGGAATCATCAAGTGTCAGTACGACTTGACCCTGAGCGAAGAACTCTCAGATGCCCCAGCCTTCATCTCACAGCCCAGATCTCAAAATGTTAACGAAGGACAAACTGTACTCTTTTCTTGTGAAATCAGTGGTGAGCCCTCCCCTGAAATCGAATGGTTTAAAAACAACCTGCCCGTAAGTTTAATTATGAATTTATTAGTGAAGAAAATTTGAAATACTACATCTGTTCCTGAAGACTTCAAAAAAATACTTTTTTCTCTTCTTTTTAGATTTCTGTTTCTTCTAATATCAGCGTAAGTCGCTCCAGAAATGTATATTCTCTTGAAATCCGAAATGCTTCAGAAAGTGACAGTGGGAAATACACAATTAAGGCCAAAAACTTCCATGGCCAGTGTTCAGCTACTGCTTCCTTAACGGTCCTTCGTAAGTATATCGCCGCCATTTTCCTTATTTGCTTAAGGAGTTTATGGGTATTTTTGCCTTTGTCTTCTGAGCACAGCAAACTCGCAGGAGCTTCAGGAAATTCCATGTGTAAGAGGCACCAGCCTCCTGTGTGAATTCATTCTCATGGTCAAAGTTTCTTTACAGCTCAACAGAAACTTGGATAAGTTAACTTTCAAAAGCAAAGCTACCAACTGCCCTGTTACATTTATTTCCAGAATGCACACTATATACATTATGTTCTATATGACTAATCATTTTTCTCCTAGTGATTCTAGCACCTGCATGTAATGTGATGATAGAAATATAAGGATTCGTTTCTTGGAGACATTGAGCTAGCTCTTGACAAATGTATGTATGTATGTATTTGCTTATGCTTCCACAGCAAATTGTTTGGGTTACGTTTCTTTGTGTGTTTAAGTTTTTGATTTCCGTAAGTCAATGTCAGATGTCTCCAATTAACCAGATGTCATTGATGTTCACCGTGTATCTGCTATGCTCCACAGCTCTAGTTGAAGAACCTCCCAGAGAGGTAGTATTGAGGACAAGTGGTGACACGAGCTTGCAAGGAAGCGTCTCGTCTCAGTCAGTCCAAATGTCTGCCTCTAAGCAGGAGGCCTCCTTCAGCAGTTTCAGCAGCAGCAGTGTTAGCAGCATGACTGAAATGAAATTTGCAAGCATGTCTGCCCAAAGCATGTCCTCCATGCAAGAGTCCTTTGTAGAAATGAGTTCCAGCAGTTTTATGGGAAAATCTAGTATGACACAACTGGAAAGCTCAACTAGTAGAATGCTTAAAGCAGGCGTAAGAGGTGAGCAATAAAATTACTGGTAGAGGTAGACAAGCCTACTAGCATAATGTGTACTCTTTAGTATATACAATTCAATAGAAAGCAAATCAGTATTTCTTTCAGTGATCCTAACACGTTTTTGTTCTTGCTATTCCATAAAGGAATTCCACCTAAAATTGAAGCTCTTCCCTCTGACATCAGCATTGATGAGGGCAAAGTTTTAACAGTAGCCTGTGCTTTTACGGGTGAGCCTACCCCAGAAATAACATGGTTCTGTGGTGGAAGAAAAATCCAAAATCAAGACCAGCAAGGGAGATTCCATATCGAAAACACAGATGACCTGACAACTCTGATCATCACGGACGTACAGAAAGAAGATGGTGGACTTTATACCCTGAGCTTAGGGAATGAATTTGGATCTGACTCTGCTACTGTGAATATAAATATTCGATCTATTTAAGAGAGCCTGGGCTCTCATACTCACTCATTCTTAACCTTTTCACAAACAATTCACATGGACTAATCTTTCTGATCTGTAAATATTAAGAAAAAAAAAGTAGTTTTGTATCAACCTAAATGAGTCAAAGTTCAAAAATATGCATTTCAATCTTTTCATAACTGTTGACCTAAAAATATGATACATTTTCTAGTGACATGTACATACTGTATATAGCCGGATTAACGGTTATAAAGTTTTGTACCATTTATTTTATGACCTTTTACAATGTAACTTTTGAAACTGTTGGTAGGAGAAAGTTTCTTATGGAACGAATACCCTGCTCAACACTTAATCAATCTTTGTGCCTCAACATACTGTTGATGTCTAAGTATGCCTCAATGGGTTGAGAGATTCCCCATTGAAGAGATGTCCTACCCACCTCAGAGACAACGCTGTGCACATCACCTGAGAAGTGCACCAATATCTACTGAATCAGAAATGTAAGGCATTGGTGATGTTTGCATTTACCCTCCTGTAAGCAACACTTGAACGTCTTACATTTTCTCTGATGACGTCACACTCAAAATTATCATGACTTAAATATTACCAGAGCAAAGTGTAACGGCCAACACTTTGTTCGCTCATTTTGCACTGTCTCTGACCATAGAGAGTGCCTGGGTAGCTTGGAAAAGTAACACCGCCTAGCCATCCCCTCATGTAACCAAGCTATTCAAGTGTTCCTATGTTGGAGCAGTGCCAACTCTTGGAGGTCCAGGGGTGCAGCCAATGCCTTTGTGTGGTAGCTCTAAATTTAAATTACACCTGAGAAACTGGGGCAACTAAGCAATGAGCCACAGCAAAAAAAGAACAACAACAAAAACAACAATGAAATAAAGCTGTCGTTAAGTTAAAAACAATAACCATGTTACTAAGTGCCCGAAATATCAATTTGATGTAGTTCTTTTCCTGCTGGTATAAATTCAATTGTTAGTTAAAATTGTTGGGCCTCCTTGAGATAGTAATAACAAAATAAAGCAAGCTATCTGCACCTCAAAATGTGTGGTTGGTTGTTTTCTGTGAAATTCTGGGGTTGGGGAGGTATGTGCCTTCGCAAATCACAGAAATGATCATGAGATAAAGCAACTCAAGTCCAAAATACCCCATGTTCTCAAGTTTGTTAAAGCAAATGTTTAACTTACTCTGTTGAATGTATTCAACAATTTTTAAAAGCATAGATATGATTCTCATGGATAAACTTATTCCCAAAAGTTAACCAAAATCCCCCAAAATAATAGATTAACTCTTTTAAACATATCAAGAAAAATATTTTTATGGGAGCTGATTCAACTAAATCCATCAAAAATATTAATCGTCTACAATATTTTGTGCTAGACACCACAGGGAACAACACAAAAATGAGCAAGATGACATAGACCTTGTCCCTCAAAGAGTGTAGGTCTCAAAGAAGAGAAAATGACAAGTTCAAGAGAAATGATCAGTTACGTAACCGACATTGACTATTGCAGCTCCAACTGAGACAGAATAAAGGTACTCAAACTGAAGAGCATGTTTTACATGGTATAGTCCTACCATACTTTCTAAACAGCTGATCTACACTATCTAGTGTCAGAAAAATCTGTATTTATCCACTTCAATTAGATCATCGTAACTGCAATCCTATAAAGTTGATTCTTTGCCTAAAGTACCTCCTAAATGTAAGCCCAAGTTACAGATGTAAACACAGTTAATCCTAAATGTAAGTACAGGTGGCCAAAGCTGAAGCAAATGTACTGTCAAATTTTTATTCTCCAAAAGAAGCTCTTAGGTCTTCATTAATTTATTCAGCAAGCATTCTGTCTTGTCAGATTCCCTAAAAGCAGAGCCTAAGACACGGACTCTGGTAGAAGTCATGTTTGAAGCATTGCTCTCAAGAACTGGGACTGAAAGCAAAGCACAAAAGTGGTCTCAGCGGGAGCTTCAGCCTGATGCCACAGGGAGCATAAATTGTACCAGAGCTGGTTCTATTTTGGAGCAAGGGGGCTGAACTTTTGTACCCCCTTACTTGCCAGTCAGTGGCTACAGGCTATGAGATGCGGGTGGGATGTGGGGGTCGGGGGTGGGGAATAACCTCCCAAGTGAGGGAGGACTTTTGGCTAGAGCAGTCTCTGCAGCCTGGGCCAGTTAAACAGCCTGTACTCAAGAAGCTGGGTTGGGTACACATAACCTGGCGAATCTAAGTGGCACCAACACCCCCACTACACCATTCGTACCTTAAAATGAGAGTGGCAGGACTTACTAGGTGATTCCTGGGGCTGCTTCCCAGCCCTGACATGCTAATATAATAACATGGCTGAGATACAGTCCATGCTGATGAGAATTCTAAAGCTGAAAGAATTTCGCACTTCCGGTAGTTCCGTAGTTGCAGGTCCCAGGCCCTGAGATCCAAGCCGGGTCTGGGAGAGACGGGAGGGGCAAGGATCTATCCAGCAAAGGAAAGGGGCGCTAAAGGCAAGGCCTGACTTACCATGCATTAGCCAAAGCCCACATCTTCTGAAAGCAGCAAGGTGTGGCCACAGGAGCGCATGTGAGGGGAATGCTTACGGAGGATCCTGGAAGTCTGTCAGAGGCACCCCAGCTAGAACAAGAACCCCTTCCCGGGTTCAGCAGCCAGCCTCCTTCCCTTAGCTCCTCCAAGAACAGTGCTCGCCCCCCCCCCCCCCCCCCCCCCCCCCCCAGGGCTGGGGGAATTCCTGCTCCTTACACCTTCAGCAACTGTAGTGGTTTCTCAGCATCATTGCATTTCCGATTCAGACACCTTTTCTCTCCTCATGTAGCCAGGGGGCGACAGAGAGCAGCAAGTCGGGCTTCCTGATTCCAGACCTTTCCAAGCCACAAAAGCATGAGAAATCTTCACTATCATCCTGCCTCTCTTTTTGCTGAATCCTTCCTGCCTACTTTATAAACCCCACACCCTGGCTACATGAAAAGCAGAATAACGTAGGCATTACATATCCGCGCTCAAAATCCAGAGTGCCAGGCTCAAATCTAGGATCTGCTACCTTGTGTGACCTGGGGCCGGGTTAGTGCACTTCTCCATTCCTTGATGTTCTTCTCATCCATAAAATGAAAATAACAGCATCAACTTCACAGGGTCATTGTGAAGATTCAAGTTACTACATGTGAAACTTTTAGAGCAGTGCCTGGCACAGCACCCAATAAGTGCCAGCAATCATTATTATATTAGGGACCATCATGGAAAACATTGCAGGCAGAGACCAGAAACAGAGAAGCAGCCTTTTTAGAGAGGACCCAAGTACAGGTCTCACGTGTGCTCACTAGATGTGTTAGCTTGCTAGGGCTGCTGGAACAAAGTACCACAAACTGTGGCTTTTACGCAGAAAGGTTAGAAGTGCAAAATGAAAGTGTCAGCAAAGTTGGTTCCTTCTGAGAGCTATTAGGAGAGAATCTGTCCCAGGCCTCTCTGCCTGTCTAGTAGTTGGCCACTTGCATGTTCCCAAGTCATTCTCCCTGTGTGCATGTGTGGGTCCCAATTTCCCACTTAGGAGAACACCAGCATACTGGGTTAGGGTCCATCCTAATATTAACTCATTTGAACTTTACTATCTATGTAAAGACTATCTCCAAATATCACGTCCTGAGGTACTGGGGACTCCAGCATATCTTTCGGGGGGGGGGGGGGGGGACATAATTCAACCCATAACACTAGACATGATAAACAGGGGACAACACATCTTTGTTAGAAGTGTTTTGATGGAATTTCTTAAAAGATGAATTTATTATCTCTATCCAATAGTAGCTGATTATATAGATGAACCATGTAGAGGTAGGGAAGTAGGAAAATCAGAAACAGCCAGTAAAATGACAGGTTAAATTGGCAGTCTCCATGGCAACTGATTCAAAAATGATGGTTTATGATTGTGCTCCAGGAAGAGAGGACAATTTGTATTTGTTTACTCTGCTCCAAATGTAATTTTGAGAAAGTCAGGCAGAGAAAGTCCAGTTTCTTTGTAATGGGAGAAAATAATGTCTATTAGACAAATAGAAGGACTTTTGAAAATAGATTGTCCCACCAATTTTTATTCTAAGGTTATAAAAAGTGAAGCCTTAGTTTATGCCTTTTCGTATGCCTAGGTAAATATTTCCCAAACTCTTCCCTCAGGATGTTGGTAGATGTGAAAAAGTGTCCCACAGCCACTTAGGAATTGGGTAACTGTACTTCTTTATGCAGTACTTCTTAGAGCCTTTGATGAGCTGGTATGTGTGGTGATTCTCCAATTAGAGACACAGTGACACAGTGCTCCCTGCACTTATTTGATGATGGAACTGTTTGCGCTGCACATGATGCAGGCTTAGACAGGGGACAGTAGGTGGAAACATGGAAGGTGAGGAGATTTAGCTCTTAATAGAAGGAGGAACTGGATATCACCTGAGAAATGAAGTTAAGTGCTTATGATTAAAAAAAAATTCCAAGGTGTTTAAGAGCACATGGCTGGAGCATCTGATCCAGTGAGAGAAATGCAGAACTGTCAGGTGAGAGGAAGTTACATGTAAAAGCTGTGACCTGGAGTGTGGGGTAAGGATGAGAGGGGCAGGCTCTCCGGGTAGAGGACCTTTGCACCTGCAGTCGTCTGAGGACAAGGGAGAGCACAACACAATGAGAAATGTAGAAAAAAGGTTAGTAAGGTTGCTACAAGAACCTCTGCAGGGCTGGGCTTCAGAGGCAGGGCAGCGTGGCCAAAGGCCTCAGATATCATATTAAGGAGTTTGGGATTCTACCAAAGAGGTAAGGGGAACCATGAGAGAGATTTAATCAAACTAGTTACTCGATCAAATTTTAGTTTTACAGTCTTTAGCTCTTCTGAGAAAGCTACCACGTTTGTCATTCCACATCAAAGAGCTTGTTTCCTCCTGGGAGGCTGCACTCACAGGAAGACCTTTACCTACCACCAAATTTTTAGCCCACAGTGGCCCTGTAATTATAGTTCAGGAGCTTTATAACCAGCCTTGGAAAAGTCTTTCTTAAGCTTGTCTGGAGACTTCAGGATACATGTAATAAAGTCAGGCTGGTAGACTCTCCGGGCACAGGAAGGGGTGTTGGAGAGGGGTGACTGTGGAGGTGGGAGGGCGCTCTACTGCCACAGCTTTCTCAGTGACAATGACCACTGTGTGGAATTGGCAGTGGATAAGCAGAAGAGTCCAGCCCAGCAAGCCAAGTTCTCCTGGGGATGCAGTGCCAGGAACGTGACTCTCGGGGATGGCTCCCATTCACTCCTGCTCCCCTTTCAGAAAAGGGAGGAAGCAGGTAAGAGTGGGCAGATATGCCAATGCTTTCCAATCTGTCAGGATGCCCTGGAAAAGAGAGCATGGCCGAAGGCTCAGGCTTCCAAACCTGAAATCCGTGCTTATCCTAGGATCTTTAGGGGTCTATAAACTCCCTGAGATTATGCCTATGCATATATTTCAATGACATGATGCCTAGTTTTCATTTCATTTTTAAAGATGCCAATGATTCAGAAAGTTTAAGAAATAACTTTCCTACGTGTTTCAGAGAGGGAGCAGGCAGACAGATGCCCAAGCTATCTGAGAAATACCCACACAGGGCTCCCCATAGAAAGCGACAGTGATAAGCCCCGCAGTGGAAACCGTTCCGGGCTCTGGGGCTCAGGATTCCTCCTTCTGCAGCCAGTAGCTGCCGCTGCTGAGCCTCGCACAGCAGTGTCCGCTGCACAGCAGTGTCCTTACCTAATCCCAGGCCAGGAGCTCCTGAACCGGCAGAGACTCAAGGACAAATGCTTCTTGCTAAAGATATACTAGGTTCCACTTCCCTGTAATAGGGTGAGTGTATAGAGACGCTGAGGGGACCCTATGTGACACCAGTCTCAGCCTTAGAAACACAGCAACGGCAACACATGGATGAAGTCAGCTTTCTGTAGACAGCAGCCAGCTCCGTTGGAGATCACTGTAATGTTTTAGCTTTTAGTCCGGAGAGGCACACGGGTGCTCCTCGTTCCCCAACCTGCTGAGAACTCAGCCACATCCAGAGGGGAAGCTGGCTGCCCCACCTCCATTCTCACTTCCATTACCTAGAACAACCCAGAGAAGCTGGAGAGAAGGGACATCACCAGGTCCAATAAGCCAAGACCAGATGGGAGGCTGAGATGCCCTGTCCTAATAAATGGAAGGACCACTAAGGGGAATACAGCGAGGTCTCTAATGAAGACATCCACCAGAAGGAAAGGGGAGAACATTGAGATCCAGGGTCTTCAAATAACATGTCCAAATTCACACGGTTAATAGCAGAGCTGGAACTAGAAGCCAGGTCTCCAGGTACCAGTGTGGACTCGTGTCATGCAGGGTCTCAGCTCCCGCTCCCCTCATAACGCAGGATATGGTGACGCCAAAAAGGAACACCAACAGAGCCATAGATAGGGGAGTCATACCACTATATTCTCACTGGCCGCCGGGTTGGAGACACAGGAAGCCGGAGCCACACGATCTGCAATCCGCCACACTTCTCTGCTGACCAATCAACCAACTCCTTACTAACTGCAATCCGCGCTTGCTAGTTCAGCCTCAGCACTTATGTTAGTGGCTAATGGCTAACTGGTAAGAGCTGGTAGTCAGCCAGCCACAGCGGGTGGCCATCTGATTACAGGTGATGGCCATCTAATAACCGAGCCAGCACCTTTCCACGTGGGACTCTGTCCCCACAACTTGTCATCCCTTCACACCAAAAATCATCCCTACTGGAGTGAGAGGGCAAGAGAGGGCTTGTGTAGGGAGAAGGCGGCTCTGTTTAGGGTCATTATAGTTCCGGGGCAAGAAAGACAGCAAAACTCCTTCAGGTGACTCCTCGTAAAAAGCTACCTCAGTTCCAGTGTAGTCAGTTCATCTCAGAAAGCTAAGGACAGAAATGCTGAACTCTTTTATTGGCGTCTGAATATAGCCAGGAAATAGGGTGCTTATCTAACCCAGCGTGACACGTGAACACACAGCGGTGGGAGAACCAAAGGCTTTCTGTAAACGATGCTATGGACCCTAGAGAAGTAACAGAAAAGAACCTTTCCAATGTTTGAGGAAGGAGGTATCCTGACAAACCATCTGCCTGGTTCTCGGTGGTGCCGAGACAGAGGAAAGCCAGCGGAGTCCCTAGAATGTTTAAGGTAGGGACTGCGCGATCAGAAGGGAGATTTCTGAGAGTGGGATGCTAGATACACTTTCCAGAGAATGGGGAGGATTCAGTTTCATCCATTTCAGTTTGAGATTAGGATGAGTAAATGTCTTAAAGGGAAATCTCTTTCAAAGTAAGGGCATGTGTGGAGAAGTATCCTTGCAAGGCCTATACTTATTTTTCCTTAATACGCAAGGCAGCTGTGAAAAGGAATTGTTCAGCCCAGCATTCTTAGTTCTTCTTTCTCCATGTCAGGGAGAGGGGAGTTTGGTGGTGATGGTGACAGTGGTAGTCATTTCCTTCACACGTGCTCCCTATCAGAAAATCATTCATTTTCCACCCCTCTAGGAAAATGTCGCTCCTTACTTGGGACACAAAACCAGAGAGAAGCAAAAGGCAGGGTGTATCAAGGTGAACATTTAGGTTAATACCACCTCAGACAGTGCTTTTAGAACTTTAAAGTGCAAAGGAATCACCTGGGTGTCTTAGTCAAATGCAGATCCGGGGGGATGGCCTGAGATTCTGCATTTCTAATAAGACCCCAAGTGAAGCTGAGGCTGCTGCTCCTCAGTCCATGCTCAGGACCTGGAAAAATGTTTGGCCTTTCAGGTTATGAGACAGATGGTGGTGGCCTAACACTTTAATGCTATATGTACGCACACCTCTTCTTACATACAACAATCAGGAGTGGGCATCTCCACCCAGTCCTAGTTCAATGGTTCTCAACCTTGGCAACCCACTGGAATTCCTGGGGAGCTTTAAAAAAATACTGATGATTGGGTCCCACCCCTAGAGATTCTGCTGTAATTGGTGTGGGTCAATCTAGGCCTTAGGACATTTAAATGCTCCCTGGGCGGTTCTAATGTGCAGCCATGGCGGAGACCCCCTGATCTAGCCAAAAGGTGATCCACTTAATGTTTTCATTTAAAGGTTCACTATTACTTCTATCCTTTCTCACACTGCAGAAATAACTTTAATTTAGCCCATCAGATTTTACATTTAAGTGTGCGGTAAACCAGTTGTCACATACATGTTTTTTAAAGCTAAGGGTTATCTTTATCTTTCCTTAAACTTTCAAAACATCCTGTACTTAAATTTTTCTCAGTGACGTGGCAAATGTATTAAACATTTTCCCCCACACTGTTGACACGGCTCAGTTTTATTGATTTATAAAATTACTACAATACTTTAAACAAGCAAAATTTTCGTAATAAAAATATAGAGTACACTTTTGGCATTTGGAAGAGAAAAAAAGAATACTGACAAAATAAGTACACATATATTTTTAAATGAAGTTTAGTTTTCCCCTGGTAATAAAAATCCTATTCTGAAAATGTTTCAAAATTGAAGTGCTTAGTTATATTAATCTAAAGCCATATTCGCTGTTAGGTTACCAAGTTTATTTAGAGACTAGCTTTTCTATCAGTTTCAGTATTTCCAATTTATTTAACTTCTAAAGTTACAAATTGTTCACTTAAACGCCCACAAATTGTTGCTCCAAGAACCATCATATGTATTAGTTATGATTAAGCAAAAATAAAGACATTCAAAAGGCAAAAAAAAAATCATGTGCTCATGTTTTCAATAACTCGTATACACAAAGATAAAACTATTTTAAAACAATCATGATATTTTCTAATGCTTATTTATGTTGAGGTTAAAATAGTTGGTGGGCAAATGTGAATAATACTATTCAATTAAATGGTGAAAATTTATGCAAGTCAATTATAGTTGATATTCAATTTCTCTAAGCTAATAAAAATAAAAGTAGTGAGTATTACATGCACTCAAGAATTAGAAAGCAAAGGTGAATACTAGCAATATAGCACTTAGTAAGTGGTCAATGAATATTGACTGAGACTGAACAAACATTTTTTGAAAAAGGTGAATAAACATATAAGCAATCCTAAATTAAATGCCCCCCTGGAACTCACCACCCTCCCCAAATGAGTCTACTTCTTTTCCAAAACTGTCCACCAAATAGAGAGTTACTGAAGAGGCTATTTGGACTATAATTATTAAACAAAAATGGAGAAAAAAACAAAGTGATAAGAAAAAAAGGTAGGAAAAAATGGGGCAAGTTCGTATGGTTTTCTTTTTGGCTAATTATGGATGATATTGGAAAGCTGCTAGAAACTTACTTTTAACATTCAACTATGATTTTTGTTAACATACAACCATGATTTCTTCAGAGCTGGTAAAAAGGAAAAACTGAAATAACATGGAATTTGAAAAACAGAGGGCAAAAAGACCATAGTGAGTCATATTTTTCTCTAGTTCAAGCCAGCAATGGACTTCAACTATTAAAAACATCATGTAACATTGTAATCACTCCCTTACTCCCTTCATACTCCCCACAAAGAAAGAAAACCACCTGCAGGAATTAAATCTGAAAGTGACAGATGCACACATGATAGTAGAGAAAGCCACATTTCTAAAAAACACACCTCATAAGTATGAGGCCAAAAAGTCACCTGTACCTTCTGCCAAGCTTCAGGATCAAGCCATATTCACAGACACTGGCCAGAGGCTTAATTCACAAAGCAAGAAAGTTGCAATCTGTAAAATTTCTCCCCCCAAATTATGGCCTATATGTAAAAAGCACAGCAAGGAGAAAGAAGGGCAACTGGTCTAAGGTTTGCCACTTAAGCAGAATCACAAATGAACTGAAACTTCTCTCAAGTGATGACTAAGGGTGATCTAAACACAAAATGTATGCTAATTGAATTTTACTTGCTAAACTCATACTTTTTAAAGTTTTTTTTTTTTTTAAAACACGGCACTTTTTTTTCCCTGAGCACCATGTCAAGGTTGCAAAGGTCTTTGAATTCACAAAGGCACTGCTACTAAGTGGATGGTGTGTGTTACTTATGCACAAAAATACTGGGTCCGAATACAGGTGATGGGCTATTTTTGTTTCCATTTTTTTAAATATACATATGATTAAGTTCATCCTAGTGTGATAGTGGAAACTGAAAACAGGGACTCAATTATGAGTTTTTCCACATTGTTTGTTGTGAGTGCTTAAAAATATATGTATAATCTAGCAAAGTTATGCAAAGTCAGACCATAATCATATATTCTGGGTGACAGAATATCCTTGCCCCCATTCCCCACACCACACCCTCCCACCAAGCCCATGGCAGATATCATTAATGAAGTAGGTAGGTCACTCTGATAATCTAGCCTCAAACTCAGAATCCCTAGAAGCCACGTTAACAGAAATCTGGATGCTTAACCCATAACTTCTAGGCCATACTTTGATTTGCTGCCAAACAAAAAAAAACACAACTCTATTTTGACCAAGTCATGGTAACTTCTGTAGCAAACTTGTTTTATCCTTTGCAGCTAAACTTCTAAAATCAATTGTAAAACTAAACATAAAACTGTATCTCAAAATAAAACGATTCCCAGTTGCGTTGTCTACAACCAACAAACCATGCACACAGACCTGCACTCATATACTCACATGTACATAATTAAAGTACTAGACCCTCTCGATTGTCTCATTCTATAGCTATCTAGAAAACGCGATTCACATTTCTTTGCACAGAGGGATTAAAAGGAAAGAAGAGCTGGAATGCCTGTTAGGTCAACAACGGCAGAAGCCAGAATTAGTCTACTTTCACCTACAAAAAATACTTATAAAGATATATAGACTCCTCTCTTTTATTACCAGCTGCATCATATAGATATGCCACTGTACTTAATCACCTTGTGATTGATGAGCTAATCTGAATGACGGCAGTGTACACCTCCATAAAACAAGTCAATGCACAGGAAACGGTCTAGAAGGACACACACCAGAAAAGAGTGGCTATCCCTGGGGAAGTGGGGTATCAAGGTGAACTTGCACTTTATTCATATTGTCTAAATCATTATTTAATAAAGAGAATATATTCAGGTATTGTTTTCAAAAACTAAGAGGAAGGGTGGGAAATAACCCAGCTCTCCCAGAATTTAAAGTCCAGGGTACAGGAGAAAGATGATGGCACACTGAAGGGAACTGAAGTTTTCCTAGGGCACCCCTTTTCATCACCCACAACTCAGTCTTTATTCCTAAACTGCTACATCTCATTCAAAATGACCTCTGCCTACTAATTCCGAGAGAGGCTGGGAAAGCAGAGTTTCTGAGTCTAGCTCCTGGTGGCTATGAGTCCCTTCGTAACACAATTCTCTCCTTTGTTCCCGTGTCCACGCTACCAAATCTGGTAATACACTTTATATTGAGATTTAAGTGGGGAACAGTCTTTGCGACAGACTTTTAAAAGCACAAAGAATATCAACAGCTTCTTCCCCTCACTCTGACAGAATAAAACTAAGGAGGGAATTCATTACAGTCATACATTTTATTCATCCTTGATATTCTGAATACATTACCCAGGGAAACTACCCCTCACTGACGTCAAAGCAATTGTTTAATGTGTTACTATCCCTGTACATTAATTCATTTGATTTACCTATCACAATTAATCAAAACTTAATCCGCCCTGTCATAAATGTTGGGTTTTGTGATTAAATTCTGGGTTATTTATTCAGAAATTAATACTATTCCAGAACTAAAATACTAAATAAAATAAACAGATCATTTAAACACTTAGTATTTCAGGATACAGTAACAAAATATTCATCATTCTAATCAATCACATGAGTTCATTCTGGTCCTGTGCATCTTGGTTGCTCTTGTATTCTTGTACTTTAACATCTTTATTCGGAGGCTAAAATGAGGTGAATTAACTAGCCCATAGTAGGTGTTCCAAATAAGTTATCAAAGAGACCAACAAAAGTCATTTTGAGAGGAAGGAGAGCACATTATGGGGCTGAAAGGGCAAATTCCATCCTATGAAAACGTATAGATTAGTTACTACATTTGGAGAAGAGGCAGCATAAGGGCTCCAAAGATGTCGACATCAAAGCTCTGGAGATGAAATACCACAGCAAACAGTAAGGGGACACAGTAAAGACAGTAATAGCTGCACCTAGGGAGGGGCAACTGCCAGCATCAAGCTAACAGCAGGTACAGTTTTACCCTAAGCATGTCTACCTGTTTCATCTGTACTGCCAGTTATCCAGATAATTGGCAAAGAAGTTTATTCAACTAAGCAGCTGGCCATTCTTTTTGCAGAAAAATGTCTCATCTCTAGTGGCACTGATATTTAGTCATTTGTCACAACTATGGGACTCCAGTGAGAAAGAATGCAAATCTCCGTCCAAATAAAAATACCTTTCCCCAAAGTATGCAGCTCACAAGCCGTAAGGCGTGATGGGATCGCCTAGTCCCACTTCACCTCTAAGAATTAGAATTCTGTGTTATCTGTCATACGCTCAATCCAGATACAAAGAAGATACTTAAAAGTGAGCAAATGCAGGCATTTTGCTTCGTATTAAGTTCCCATTTTCTAATAAGTGTACAGCCACCCACAAGAAGGTTATAGATGTAGACCTTCTACTGAAGTCTGCTATCTCTGTTTCTCTCCTCTATGTGTCAAAGAGTGTACATCTACTGGCTGTAGGTAAGACATAATAAACATCATCTCCACAATTTTATTCTCTATACTTCATATTTAGATGATGAAAACAAAATACCAATAAAGCTTAAAACCACTTCAAAATTGTTATACACTTTTAAAAACTTTCAGACTAATACTGACTGGATTTTTTAAGGCTTTAATATATCTTAGATAAAATTTAACACCTGAACATTCCATGTGAAGTCTAGTTAAATGTAGGGACAATATTATCAAACACTCGATTTTCCCACATGTCAACAATTCTTCTTATGGTGAAAACATCTTCATTCAAGTCTAAGCGGGTTACTGAATTAAGAGTGATAGTAGTAATAATAATGGTAACAACAATATTAATAATAGCTAACACTTATTTAACGCATACTCTGTGCCAGGCAGTGTTCTAAGTGTGTTTAAGGTATTGATTCTTCTAATCCTCACAACGGTCCTATGAGGTAGATAGTACAGTAAAACCATATTAATTAAAAAGTATTAAAGAGTGGAAAAAATGAATCATAGAATACTAAAGAAATTTTATTTTCAAAACACTATTAGAATTTAAATCTAGACTTCCAGTTAAATATGAGAGACTGACCACATGTATTTATTTTCTGTACCTGAAAACCCCATGAAAAGACATTAAAGGAATAGAAATCGTATTAATCCACAGAGAACAGACTACATAGCCACGAGATTTCAATAGCGTTTATACAACTGAAAACCAGGAGGAGCTGTAATAACTAACCTAGCAGAGTAGAGTAGAGAAAGTTAAAACCTAAGAACCCAAAAATATACCCTACCAAATTCCTAACAAGTTCAGGACTGGGAAGCACCAGGTATTGTACAAAAGGGGTACAGGGCTGAAATTAGGACTGGAAGTCTGTATCAAGAGCAACTGGACAGCAGGTCCTCTCCCCACCCTCCACAGCCAGACAGCCAACCCAGCCTCAACTTTCATCCACAGGAGAAACTGAGCCCAAGGGTCACCAACCATAGAGGAAGACTGGGGTGGGGGCGCAAGGCATGGAAGGCTGAAAGTGGGAGGATTAAGTAAAAGATACCATACAAACTGTGGGGTCCTCAGCTTTCTTCTCCTACCCAGCCGCCAGAACCCAGGAGTCCTTTCTAGAGACACTGAATGGCTCCAAAGAAAAGACCTCCACTGGATATTATGAGGACTCAACAAAAAAGGCCAACTAACTCTCTGCGATGGCCCTTCAGACAACTGATAAACTCAGCCTACACATAAAGACCTATGAAATTAAATTTTTAGTACCTGATCCTTAATATGAATGGATGACCTCTCTAATTTTCTATGAAAGCCTTCAGAATGAAAAATGTCCACAATATATAAACAGAAAACAGGAAGGAACATGGAAGAAACAGAAACAATGCAAGAAACAGGAAAGACATGAGAAAAAAACCCATAATTATCCTCAGGAATAATGAGAAGACATTGAATCTATAAGCTAAGAATAGGGTACTATGAAAAAAGAACAGAGAAAAAAGATATCATTACAAACTAAAACATTTAGTTAAAAAACTTCATCAGAAGAGTCAGAAGATAACAAAGATAACAAATACAATACAACTTGTGGAGCAACTGGAGAGGAAAGATTTTTAAAATTAGAGGATCAACCAGGAGGTCCAACATTCAAACAACAGGAATTCTAGAAATATAGGATAGAGAGAATAGAGAAGAGAAAATTACCAAAAAGATAACACAAAAAATTTCCCAGAATTGAAGTAGACAAGTCTACAAATTGACAGACTGCAGCAAGTCGAGCACTCATTCACATATATAAATGAAGACCACCATATCATCATGAAATGTTGGGGGTAAAAAGAAGTTACTAAAAGCTTCCAGAGTGCAAAAACAGGTACTATGTAAAAGAACAGTATCAGAATTTTCACAGGAATAACAAATGCTATAAGACAATGGAGCACGGCCTTTAAAATTCTGAGGGAAAATTATTTTCAACATCGACTCCAAACTACCAATCAACCAAGAGTAGACATTTTCAGAACTATAAAGTCTCAAAATCTTTACTTCTCATGCACTTTTTCCTAGAAGTTTTGGGTGGTGGCTACACTTTGGCAAAAGAAGGGCACTGAATCAAGAAAGAGGAAGTCATAGGATCCAATTAACAGGAGATACAACAGAGACTAAAAAAGAGGGTCATAGAATGAGCACTGACTACAAAGGCCTGGAGAGCAATGGTCCTGATGGCAGAAGGTGAAGGGCTATGGAAAAAAGGTTGTTTTGAGCATTTAAGCCTTCGGGTAATCATTGTGATCAGTACATAAAGAAACTAATCACATTTTAAAATCAGGCAATTATTCTTGAAAAAATAAGAGTCCAGTAGAAAGGCAATGATAGTTGACCACTGGGTTCATCAGTGAACTTTGTTATCTACTGGTTAACACAAAGTTGTGATTAATCTCTATTGAGAGGGACAGGGGAGGTAGGAATATAAGAAAAGTAAATCCTCCTGCCATAAAAGGAATTCAAAAATAATTTCTGAAATTGGTAAGTCAAGAAAAAGTAATATAACTATTTTTAAATAAGAAGGTAAATACTAGAACCAACCACTAAGAGCTGAAGGTGTTTGTCTCTGGGGTGCTAAGCTGGGGGAAGGAAAGCTACTTCCTTTTCATTGTAAGCCTTCTTAGCTCTCTTTGATTGTTTTCAGCTATGTGCATGAATTACTTTAGTAAAAATAAAGCTAAATTAAAAAAACTGAAACTTAAAAATTCAGTATGAATTCAAAGAAAGGAGGACTGGGGAACTGGAAAGACATGAAAAGGAGCCCTATCTACCAGCTACAATTTACGTTCAACCACCAGGCTCTTAAAAGAGAGACCTCTGCAAAGGAGCTCCTGCAGCCTAACCAGGCTTCCTTTCAAGGCCAGGACACTCCCTCTGCACCAAGTGGCAATAACAAGGCTCAAAAGACAGACACAGAGTTACTTCATTTAATGAAAGATGTAAAGAACTGGTCGAGTTCAAAGGATGATTTATAATAATTAATGATTAATACTAATAAACAATAGTATAATATCAATATATTATAAGGATATATTTCCTGAGATCTTGTGGTAATTTCTAAACATTAAATGTAATAATGCAAAAACTACAATTCAGGGTCAAAGTTTTCATGGTGACTGTAGAACTGAAGATACTTTATCTCCTGCCTTGGAATTTAAGTTTAAGCAACAGCATCCATTTCTGGACTTGTCCTGATTAAAGATAATGCAATAATTCAGTGTAATATAACAAAGTTCAAATTTGGTCCACTTACAAAAGAATTCTCATCAAAGTCACTTTAATCACAGAGGTCTGCAATTCCCATACAACAGAGAAAGAAAAGCAAGCATTGGTTTTGCTTAGATGATCACTGATATACCAAGAAGTCTCCAAATTTCTCAATAATCCCATGGCCTAGACAAAACAAAACAACCAATAATTATACATTATAAAAAATCCTAGCAAGCTAAAATCCTTACATAATTGCTCTTATTTGGCTCATCTTTTTCTTAAAATTCATAAAAGTCAAGCACATTTGAAAGGGTTCCTCAAAATGCAAGTTTCCCCAAAGCTTTATAGGTTGCTTCATGCGACCCATTCACAGTTCAAAACCTAGATGTAATTCAAGATACATTTATATCCCCTCAAAAAAACGATTTCATAAATACATTGTTCCTAAGGGAAAAAAAGTGGCTCCATACTTAGGAATATAGCAGACCTGTTCAAAGCACCTGTTTCAAGAGGGGAAAAATGATATGAACCAAAAATGATTTCATTTTGCTTTAAAAAATATTTATAGAAAACTG
This sequence comes from Rhinolophus sinicus, assembly GCF_057876585.1. Lineage (NCBI taxonomy): Eukaryota > Metazoa > Chordata > Mammalia > Chiroptera > Rhinolophidae > Rhinolophus > Rhinolophus sinicus. The sequence goes on along the minus strand of NC_142517.1, from coordinate 166,053,636 downwards.
TTCAGGAACTTAGCTTTTTGAATAAAGCAATAGAATAGATTTTCTATGAGTTCAAAACCTTGTTATAGTGTTTTCATTATAAACCTATCAGTTAAAAAAAACCAAAACTTCCAGAAAAACTTATCAGTAGCACCTTGACCTTCATGGTCTTATCACTTATTCAAGTTCTTACTACCACAAAAAAAAAAAAATATATATGATTACTCACTCAATATGACAACTTACTACGTTATCAAACTTTTTTCTCAAATTACACATATGAAGTACAACATATGAAAAAGATTCCACTTAATATAGTCTAATGACCTGTGTGCTATTTAAAAATCACAATTTCTTTAAGTAGCATACAGTTTATCTAAATGTATATTAATGATTACAGATTGTATATGTCCAATTTAAACTTAAGAGACAAAGCTTATTATTAGATTTATTTTAGTAAATACCAATATCGACTCTTAAAAAAATTCCCACATAAACTTACAAGAGAAAATTAAAGTGAAATAGGCTACACTATTCTAAGCGCATAGGCAACAAAACTAAAACTATGCCTCATTTGTGTATTCACTATGAGGTCTGAATATACAAACAAAATCAAGCAATAAAGAATACTATTAGCACTTGATAAAGATTAGAAAGAATACCAATAAATGTAAAAAATACAATGTATTATATGTTGAGTTTGAATGCAAAAACCACGTATTTATTAAACACGATTAACTTAAAAACACCAAACCAATTTGTTTAAAAGTGCTCCTCATCCAGGACCTTGGACAAAAGTGTCACGCCAAAGTGAATTTAAAAAAACAGTTTACAAGGCAAACACTGATAATAAGTATGGACAAGCACTACCAAAATATGCTATTTGTTCTTTAATTAAATAATGCCATTCTCAAGTGATATAAAGCAGTCACCTTAACAGAAATCCTTTCTTGTATAAATACTCATAAATAAAAAATGTCTCTAGATATTCTAAAGAGCTGCAAACATTAATAATACCTTACAACAGCAGCTTAATGTCTATTTTAGGGGAAAAAAGTCACTAAAATCCTCTTCCATTGAAAGTCGTTTATTTCTCTGGTAGAAGTGAGCAAGGTCACTACAGTATTAATCTCTTTTCTAGAACAGTGTAAATAACAATGTATACCCATCTTAAATTTGGTAGGTCATTTTTTGATTCAACAGAAAAATAAATAAATAAAAATTAAATACTTTAACCCAACATTTGGTATTGACAAATCAGTAGTGTCAACTTCACATATGAAGGACAGCATAGTCTGGTTTGTAAAAATCCTCAAAGTCATGGTATTTGGGCTAAAAATATTTAGAATATCAAATGTTTCCTTTTTGCTTAAAGGAATACAGTACAGTCACCATCAAGCTGCTATCATAACTCATTTTCAGCTGGGATAAAGTGACCATTTGGTCCATGGCACAAGTTACATATGTCACACTTCTGTCAAACTGAAACCTTGTTTATAAGATTTCATGTTTATAAGCTACAATACACACTGAATAAGCCATCAGTCCCTCACAGTTTTTTAGAAAAATATCTACATTTGTTCTTATGGATGTCAAAATGTTACACCATCATTTGTTTAAAAAGAAAAAAAGATGCACATTCATACTGTGAAGTTATTAGGAAAATACTCTTGCAAATAAACTATATAAAGATAAAATACACTTCAAAGGTATGTGGGGGGTTTTTTGTTTGTTTGTTTTACAATATTTTATAAAGTGCAGAGAAATCGTAAGGGAAAAACTACTCCCTATAACATAGTTTAATTACAGCAGCTTTTGCATAGCAATACTTAGAGGAAGTTGGACACTTCTGTTTCCTCAGGAAGAGAAGGATGGAAGAGGATCTTCCAATTCAGATTTTTTTTTGGCCATAAATCTACTTTCTTCAGGAATGGTTGCTGATGCCAAATCTCCATTAAGTGTATTTCTTGAACAGTGAACAGGTCCTATTAAGAAAAGGTTAAACATCCTATCAATATTAACTCCAATTCTCTGTTGAAAGAACATTTTAAGTTTCCTATTCAGAGACATGAAATTCCTTTAGCTTCCTGCTAATTTTTTGATTGTTTGTTGATAGGAAAGAAAACTAACTTTTCTACTATTGGCAGTCATAAGGAGACACTTCAGTTTATGAGATAAAATATGAAACTACCTAAAGTAGAAATAGTATTTTGTTCATTGCTAGAACCATGGTTGGCACATAATGGGAGTCAATAAATATTTGCTGAATTGAATTTAGTCTTTCATAATTACCTATTGCTCTTTCAGCCTCATCATTTTAATGCTATTTAGTATCCTCCTTGCTTTCTATGCAAAGAAACCAAGACCCAAAAAAGGTCACATGCCTAATGCAAGATCACACAATTTGTAACGGGACTAGGACTAATTCAGGTCTTGCTCTTTTCATCACTAGACTTTCTGAGCAAAGCTGTCAAGGTACCTCACACTGAAACATCCCATATTTCCAACTGGAATGCAACTCACAAAACTATCACTGTAGGAACAAGTGAACACAGCTAAATACATTGGCATGCTCCTATTCCAAGGCAGTTGCACTTTCACAGGTATATATCTGAATTTAACATGAACATTTACTATTATTATATATTTTTAAAGTCTAGTTAATAAAAAATTGGAGCAGCTGTATCTGTCAAGGAAAAGAATATTTTGGGATAAAGACTTTCAACTAAGATTTTCAATTGCAAAACATGTACTTTCTAAGAAAGAGCACTGATTCAGTCTCGGCTTTGTCAACTAACTGAGACACTAAACTTGAGAATAAGCAGAAGGTAATCTAAGGATAAAAATTCTGACCTAGCCTACAGTTATCAATTTTAAAAGTTCTAGAGTATTAAGATATTTGTATGTATATAAATATGTATGCATGTGTGTGTGTGTGGGTGTGACTGCACGTATGTATGACTAATTGTGTTACATGCCTTAACAGCTAAATTGGGGAATACAAAATGAAATAAGGCATTTTACACTTAGATCTAATGTGAAAACTGTCTTCAAAAATTCAGGACCACAGTGCCTAAAACAGAAGAGAGCTAAGGAAAATGGCTAGGTTTAAAAAAAAATTAATTTAGCTACCACAAATGAAAATGTTCCCCTTATGGATATAGAGAACATCATGCTAAGTGAAATACATCAGACGGAAAAGGCAAATACCATGTGATCTCACTAACATGTGTAATCTAAAGAACAGAATAAATGAGCAAACTAAACAGAAATAGTCTCAGAAATATAGAGAAAAAACTGATGGTTGCTATATGGGAGGGGGTGGGGATGGGGGAAAGGTAAAGAGATTAGGAAGCACAAATTAGCAGTCACAAGATTGCCACGGAGAATATGAAAGACAGTTTGGAGAATATCAATAATGTAAAGATTTTGTAAGGGGCCAGATGGCCACTTGTCTTATTAGGGAGACCATTTCATGGACTGTGTAGATGCCTGATCACTGCGCTGTACACCTGTGACTATATATGTATATATAGTCACAGGATGCGGAGTACAGCACAGGGAATAGAGTCGATGGAATTGTAACAGCTATATAAGATGTCAAAGGGGTAATAGATTGGGGGAGGAAGGTTATCACTTTGTGAGGAGTGTAAATGTCTAACTATTCCATTGTTTTGTACACCTGAAACTAATAAAATAAAAATGTTCCCCTTAAAGAAAAAAAGAAGTGGCATCTAGGACAAGTACAAGGCAGCAAACAGAACTCTTTCCTGAGCTCTGGATTAAGGGTCATGTGTAAAACGCCAAAAGAATAAGGTAAATTAGAATGTATACAATACCTGCCTCAGGTAACAGTTTCCCCCCACACCTACCTCTTTAACCCTCTTTCTCTTTCCTCATCTCTTCCAAATTTTACTAAATTGACCCAGTAAAGTTTGTTTCTCCCTTCCCCTTTCCATCCTCACCCCTTTCCTTTCATTTCTTTACCCATTGTCCCAACTTAAATTCAAAATGGTAATGAGGACACAGTAATGCTCTATTATCAATGAATAGGTTATTGGTTCTATAACAAAAATGGGCATAAAAAAAAGATATCAACTTCTAAAGATCTGAAAATGGCAAGCAGTCCTTTTTAGAATCTCCATCATCTTCATGAACTCTACATTCTCCTCTAAATAAAGCTGTGTAATCTCGTAAGCAAAACAACTCTATCTTAATCAATGTTCTCAATATATTCAAACACTAGAAATCCAACACCACTGTTTTGTCCCACGTTAGTCATACTATGAATTAGCTGCGATCTTCTAGGCAACCAAAAGAATCTAACCATTTGTCATGTCGTTTCCATAAGGGAAATAAAATCTGTGTTCCACACAACTGACTTATAAATAAACTCTTGGAACACAATCTGTTACTTAATTCAGAACTGTATGTAATTTCTATCCCACATGCTTCACGGGCAATAGTGAAGACTTTGAAAAGCAAAAGTTGTAATAATAAGACCATATTTCTGTTCCCTGGAAATCATGGTCTCAACTGTCTAACTAGATACTATAATTCACTATCACCACCAGAAAAAATAATCTTCCTTGGCCATTTCAAATTATTTAAGTAACAATGCTGATTTTGTTTCTTTGAACCTAGAACTTGCCTTTATTTTTCATTTTCTTGTTTCTTATTTTTTTCTTAGAATTCAGAACTTGCCCTACCCACAATTTATTTTTTCTTCTAAAATGTTTTTAAATGTACATGTAGTGGGAGTAGAAAATTATTAAGTGAATACTAAAATATAGTGGGAGTAAAAGATTTTGGTATTAAATATATGCCTGAGATACACTATTTACAAAGAGATATTCAGCACTTCTTTATTAATAACAAGGTGTTTGTAAGAGGATAAATGAGCTTCTGTTGATTACGTACTGTTTGCTTAGCTCCAAATTAAGGAATTAATCCAAGGATCAAGTACAGTGTTCACTTGTCAGTATCCTTCATTTCAGCAATTTTGCTGAATAGGCCAAAGAGAGAGACAGACCCCTCTAACTTACTATCTGGGTCTTCAAGAGGGATATCATTACAAGAGTCTGTATCTGAGTAGGTTCTTCGGCGTCGCTGGGAGAGTCGGTGAAGTGTAGACACTGGTTCTTTCATAGAGTGGCTGCTCCTGAAAATTAAATTAAAAACATTAAATTGTATGGCCTTAAACAAATGAAAATGCCCTCAACTTATTTGGAGTTTTAAATTACTTCTCTTTAACTGAGAGAGGAGTTATTTTTATGCCCAAATATTTTGGTAATATTCTACTTGTTCAGAGGTCAAGCCACAAGTATGTCAAATCATTTAGAACCTAGCTGGTAACCTGGAGACTATGGCCTCTGAACCAAACTAAATGGAAAAAGGGTGCAATAAAGAAGAAGCAATTTCTTTCATAGAGGAGGATCTAGCTAGACAGTAGACACATCAGATGGTTAACAAATGTTTGAGAACTAAAAGTTACCAATTTCACAACTGCACATATCTAGTTGTGAAAACAGCCGAGTGAAGGGGATGGGCAGGTAGTTTGGAAATATGCTAAAGGTCTACTTCTGAGAGCAGCAAGACAGATAAAGATGGCAAAACTATTTTTGAAAAAATAGTTTTCAAAAACTGTTTTAAAAATCAGTCTAGAAAATCAGAAAACTAGAAAAACCAATCTAAAAAATTCAACATAGAAACTAATCACCATCACTCAACAGCATCTTGGCTACCATTGTATGAAAATCCAACATCAATGTTCTTAATGACAACCTTGATTCATCAAGAAGAAAACAAAATTTTAAAATTCTTATTATACTGTATTTAATAAGACAGAAAGAATAAAACACAGAGCAGAAAAATTTTTATCATAAAAATAAAATTTTATCAAAGGGATCACGCTTCTATTTTTCTGGAAAATTCAGCTGGTGAACTCTTCATTCAGTGATAGGGTTGGATACATAACATTACTGGACTACTCTGAGCACATGATAGTTCAATCCAAGATTGTATAATCATCAGAGAGAGAAAAAAGGTGACAACACAGTAAGGGCTCAGTTAGCATTTATTCTTAATGTAGAGAAATAAAGACTAATGTCACTATAATTTCATTACTTTCCAAAGTACCAAATAAGAAAACCATAGCAACTTAAAAGAATATCACCTACCAATATCAATAATACTTTAATAGCCTGAGATAATAGCAAGATCTATCCAGAAGGTAAATTCTGTTGATGATACTTTAAAATATCAATTGTTTTTTTCTCTTTTTTCAATGAGATCTTTAGCTTCTAATAAAACAATAGCTCGGTATGAATATATGATGCTATAAAAAGCTGTAGTAAAACAAACCTAAGCTTTGGAGCCATGATACATCAAAAATAGATTTCTATTTACCATCATTTGATATAATTTCAAACATCTAAAAAAGGTACAATAGGGTGCAAGGTGCTTACCTTGCTGGTTAATTTATTCACTCATTTTTTTCTTTATTGACTACCTACTGGGGCCAGGCCCCACACTAAGCACTAAGAGATAAAAATGCTAAGCAAATCAGAAACAGACTCTGCCCTTACAGAGTTTATATTCCACACCAATTTATGTTAAAGGCCCAAAGAAGGTAGATATAATTTTGAGAAACTTGGTCAAAATAAAAGGTTATTTTACCTCTCTGAACTGCAAGAACCAGGGTGGCTGACAGAACGCTTCATCTAGAAATTTAAAAAGAAAATGAGCACAATTCATATGTCAAGTAGAATAAAGCAGTTTTAGAATATTATCATCTTTATTCAGAGAAAAAATGCTGGCCAAAAAATTTATTTTTTAGACTCAAGTAACATTAGCACAATGTCAAGCTTTCTCCCTAATAACCATTAATCGGAATCTTTCTCAACAACATATCGAAAACCTCTCTCTCTCTCTCTCTCTCTCTCTCTCTCTCTCTCTCTCTCTCTCTCTCTCTCTCTCAGGGCAGGAATAGAGTCTGGTAGCAAAGCTTCTCTTTACCATTCATTATTCAGGTAACTGTTACACAGATGCTCTAAAGTGTGGTTTTCATGGAAGATGGCATGAATAATTCAAGTCTTTAAAGAACTCAGAAGAAGAATCCTACACCTCAAACAGACTTCTAAAATATATATTTAAAATATAAGTAAAATTTGATTAAGAACATTAATAAATATGACAAATATTAAACATAATTTAGGAAGATCCAACTAATTCACCAAAAATATATAAAGAGCCAGTAAGTAAAACAAATTATCAATATTTAACACGGTAGCAGAAAAAGTACATACTAAAGGCTAAGGATGGTTGCTTTTCTATACAGGGGTCAAGATTCTTACAAGTGCAAGTCTAACATTTGTATTATGTAAATGCTTTCCACATTTGTAACAAGAGCTCCCAGATGCTCTGAGAAACCCCAGTTGAAACATTAACAGTTATGATCCAGCCAATTTGTAGTTCAGGGACATCCCCGCTACAATTTCACTCAATCTGTGGATCAAAATTACTGTTGTTTGAACTTCTATGATGATTTGAAATATAATTGAATGCAAGTTAATTTTAAGTGGGATACAATGAAAATAACTACATAAAATGATTATAACGATCAGGTTAATTTTGGAATTCTCAAGTGTTTCGGCTTTATTTTTCATTTACTCATGTTATTTGTTTTTAAAAAAGGATTTTCCTATGAAGACTGTCTAACCTTACTTTCCAAGTTATCTGTCTCCAGAACTAATTACCATAAGCCACAATTTGCTTTATGTACGAAGGAAAATGGCATAGCGAGTAAAAATAAGCAGCCTCTAATAGTTCTTAGATTAAGTTATTGGATTTTCTATAATGTTTATACTGAGAAAAGGTTTTAAAGTGACAGTTATTATTGTTTCTTATACATAAAACACATATATGACCTCTCTGGACTCTAGAGCATTTGTAACAGAAGGCATTTTCCTCATAAGTTCAAAGCAAAAACAAGGCAGATTTGTCTTTTTACTGTATTTGACTCTATAAAGTATACCTTTAAAAAAAAACACAGTGTAACCCTTGCACATCAGTCTCAGGAACATAGTATTATATATCCATCTCAACAAATCTTCTTTCCCCCAGCTATATGTCTATTTAACATTTCACAGTATGTCTACAATTGTTCTAAAGAGCAACATCGTCAACATTGAACACCACAGTCCTGTGAGATGTTATTAAAAAATAAAAAGGGTTTAAAAGTCAAATAAATTTCAGAAACACTGCACACCACCTCTCCTTCTCAGAGAGTCATAATGTACTTTAGCATTACAGAGGCATAACAGAGATGGCAGAGAATCTGGTTACGTTAACCTAGCGCTTCCCAAACTAATCTGGCCATAAACCTAATTTTCATGCTATATTTATCTCAGTCCGCCATACACTGATTAAAAAACAATAATCTAAATATAAATTTAGGTAATAATGTTTACTAAACATTATTTTAAACTAAATTTGCTGGGGTGGGTACGAGAACCTAGGAATGAGCTGTACCCTTTCTTCTAACAAATACATTTTCAGTAACTGCTTAGAATAGTAGCCAGGTGGCATTCTTTCTTCTATGGAAGGGCTCCTGAAAACAGTTTGATGAAAAAAATGTAGACTCATCAAACCTTATCTCACCTCCCAGTTCCCGACACAGAATGCTAGAGTAAATTTATTAGCTTGAAAAGGACAACAAATCTGCTACCCTTCCCCCCACCCCCCACCCACCCTGCAAAAAACAATACTTGTTCAGTGATCAGAAAGTAAGAAAGTAACATTAAGCACCTAACATTAAACAGGCCAGATCCTTTGAATGACCCTCTGAGGTAGAAAACTTGATTTTATAGGGAAAAAATGAGGTCCAGAGATTAAGAAACTTGCCTACAGGGAGGGTTCAAATCCACATGCGGACTACAAAACACTGTTTCCTCTGTAACATGCTGTTTCAAATCCCTTACAACTTCTGTAAATATTTGCTTATTTTATCCCATTGTGGGTAAAACATTACCCCATTGTGACATTTTCACCAAATAGAACAGTTCTCCCCCACCTTTTTTGTGTCATGGCACCCATAGAAGATTATATTTTCCTGGCACACAGGTAAATGGCACAGTCCCTCTGAGGAGAGGGTATCAGGACCCTGACACATGCTGAGTGTACCAGATGAGAGGCTCCAATACAGAATATGAGTACATGCAAAACAAATTCAACCTGTTGACTATTTCCCTCCCACTGCCATATGCCACCCTTAAAAAATAAAAACAAAACAACAACAAAAAGAAACATGCAATATTACTGGAAGAAAAACAAGTTGTTCCAACCATTTGAACAGGAGAAGGTGACACAGGAGAAACTAAGGGATCCGGATGAGACAGCTGAAACATCTCAGGTTTAAACTTGGCATTCGCTATCTTCACACATTCTTCAAGCGTTGTGATGAATGTATTACATGTGGCACTAAGTAGAGAAGAGGCTTCATTCATGTTCTGAAAAATTACACACAAAGAATTGAACAGACTCACACACAACTATATGGAATCATGCACCACCTTATAATCAAGTAGTGAAACACTATCTCCAACGGACGGGACCCCTTACTAGGTTATGTTCAAATTTATTTAAAATACACTACCTTAGAAAATTAAAGCAACACATGAATAAGAATTATGTCTCTCAGGTAAACAATGTATGAAATTAGATTCCAAAAAAAAATAAGTTTTGCATTTAAACCAAATATATTGCAAAACTGTGTACAAAACTTATCTTTGACAAACCTAACCTAAATGGTAATTTTCTAACTATCAGAATTCCAAAGGTGATCACAGCAGTGAAACACCTGTAGAGTTACTTAGTGGCAGGCACAATCCACATCTACCCCAGGCCCAGCCTCCCATTTCTTTCTTGGTAGAATAAAAACTCCATTTTTTTTTTATTTTTTTTTTAATGACAGGAAAGCACCCTGACCTTGGGCGATGAATACAGACTGGTTTAAGCCAGTCATGGCTATTCCATGACCCTTTATCAAGTACTCATTTGTCCTAGTTTCCATTGACCCAGACAAAAAAGATGATGAGTAGTCTGCTGGGAAGTTTCTGGGATTTTTGTTCCATGATAAAAGCTAAGGACAGCAACTTGAGGTAGCCTCTCTCCACCCTGGCTACCCACCCCACTGCTTCCTGCTTGTGTGTGGCTTTGGCCGTCACCTTGACTCATTGGGTATGAGGAGGAAAAAAACCCAACACAGCAAGAATGGCAGAGTGGAAACGTGGAAGAAGCCTGGGTCCCTGATACTCTTCCTGAGCTGCTGGAGCAAATGTGAGGGCACCTACCTCCAGAGAGCTTGTGGTGACACAGTATGTGGCCTTAGGGTTTAATGTACCTACAACCAAACGTGACCTATCTCACACAAGATTCCTCCCCAACAGGAGAAGGCTACAGGAGAGGTAGGAAGATTTCTTGTCCTACTTCTCCCAAGTTCAGCAAAGGGGACTGGGAACCATGCTGGCCTTTCAGCTGGACAGCAGAGGGCTCATTGGTCCTACTTTATCAGAAAGAGTAAGCCTAATCCATAGCCAGGTCCTACAAATCTTAGTTTTGATTCCTACATCACTGTTCTGCGAATACTACTTTTATTTCATAAAGCTATCACCTCTCAGTAATTAAGCTACAACTTTATTACACAAGAAAGAGAATAGCTGTTGTCCAATGAATTTGAGTAGTCATCCTGGAAAACAAATCCTGGAATGCTTCTTCCCTACTCCAACCACCTAATTAACAACTGGCTGCAAAGATAGGCCTTTGTTCCCTAGAGAAATGTGCTACAAGAACTTAACAGATTTCCAGAGAGTCTACAGTTGGGAGAGCTCAGAATAGCTGAAAATAACTCATTTTGAAAATGCTTCTCTGTCATCTTATGGGAAGAACCTCACCCACCAGTGTACAGTAAAGCCTAACCAGACACAAAAGGATCATCTTTGTTATACCTCTATGCTGGGAGATGAATGATTCTCATCATGGTGAACAAATTCTTGGATCGTATGAACTTGCTGCATTAGGAGGTCACAGTAGAGGCGAAGTTCAGACATTTTGGTTTTTAGAGATTCACTGGTTTCATTTATTTCTGAAAGGAACATACATAACCATTCAGTTAGATCATTTTCATATTTTGGGGGCAAAACAACATATGGAATAATTTTTAAAAATTATATAAAACCTATAGCTTAAGAGGTGTGAGACCTTGGAAATAGGATACAAGGGCCCTAAGAAAACAAACACCTTCTCTTCAGATAAATAGAAAAAAATTGGCAGTCATACGTCTGACATGAAGTTTGGACAGCTTAATCTCCACAGGCAGAGTGATGACCACTGATATTTCCATTACTCATTTTTCATTTGAAAAGTACTTATATTTCGTCTTTTGTGAATTGGACTTTTTTTGCTCTTAACACATTTTTCCAGTTCTGATGTTTGAGTTTTCTCTTAATAATATATAAATTGATAATTTATAAAAGTTCTTATGTACTAAATTTAGCAATCTTTCATTTGTCCTACACACTGTGAATACATTTCAAGATATGTCAGTTCTTTCAGTTTTCTTTATTGTATATTTTGGCATACAGAAGTTTTTAATTTATATGTAGTTAAAACTATTGCATATAAATACTCATTTATTTTCTTCTGTTCCTTTCATAGCTTCATTTTCAGAATTTTTTAATTAACAGCTTACTTTCTTTTCTTCAAGATCTCCAGACAGACTAAACATCCAGCCTTGATCTCAGCAACTCACTTGCCAATACCTTCTACACTAGAGGTGTAAGCAGGAGGAAGAGGAGAAAAAAATACATAGCAGATCCTGGTGTTCCTCCATCTTCCCTGAGGGAGTGGCACGGCTGTGGTACTAGCCACACAGCCACCCTAGTCAGCGTGGACCAAAGCAGCTCTACCTGGCCATCTAACCAAAAACCAAAATTAATTTCTACCCACAATTAAGTCCATTCCTTCTTTTTAACCATAGTAAAATATATTACCATTTTAACCATTTTGAAGTATACAGTTCGGTGGTATTAGGTGCATTCATGTTATCATACAACCATTATTACTACTGTCCATTTCCAGAACTTTTTTTATCTTCCCCAACACAAACTTTGTACACATTAAACACTAACTCCTCCTTCTCCCCTCTCCTAGGCCCTGGAAGCCAGTACTTGCTGTTTCTATGAGTCTGACTACTTTAGGTACCCCATATTAAGTGGCATCATATAATCTTTGTCCTTTTGTGACTGGCTTATTTCATTAGCGTTGTATCTTCAAGATTCATCCATGTTCTAGCATGTGTCAGAATTTCCTTCCTTCTTAAGGCTGAATAATATTCCATTGTACCTATATACTGTACTATGTTTATCCATTCATCTGTCTATAGACATTGGGTTGTTTCTACCTTTCGGCTACTATGAATATCCATTCCTTCTCACCCTACCCTTAGCCATAGTCTATCCATGACGTACTTTCATATATTTGAAAATTGTTACAAATTCAACATTTAGCCTTCATTTTCCAATACCCATAATTAATTGCTTTCACTAACTTAGATAATTTCTATTGTTTTTAATTATAAAAGTAGTATCAGTATAAAAGTATACAAAAAATTTTGGAAAATCAAAAAAATATATAGAAAAGAAAAATCAATTGCAATCTCACTACCAAGATCTAAATACTGTTATTTTCACATTATATCTGCATAAAATTGAATTAATACCATAAATTATTTGCTTTTGATTTTTATTTAGTCCTTTTGAACTGGCAATATATGTACACAATAAAGTCAAAAGGTACAGTCAAAGGGTATACAGTGAAAAGTGAGTCTCCACAAATTCCCTTTCTAAAGGTAACAGCTTGATCAATTCTTGTATCTCTTTCCTAAGCTATCCAATGAATACATACATAATTTTGAGTCTTGCTTTTTCAATTATTTAACCTTGGGAATTTTCTCACATCATTAAAATTCCATGTAAACATTTTACTGGCTACATAATAAGCACTAAATCTTTTACTGAACCATTCCCCTAAATTTAAACTTTTGCATTGTTTACAATCTTTTTTCACTATGATGAACATCTATGTACGTAAACCTTTTTCTATATTTCTGATTATTTCTTTGGGATAGATTACTGTAAGTGAACATGACAATGTACATTTATATTTAAGAAAACATTCTCACCACACCGGAAAAATCTGCAATTACCTTTTTCTTTTTTAGTCCTAGTATCAGTCAAACAGGCTTTGGAGCTCCCCAGAGCAACCAGCCACCTCTGTCTTTCAGCTGCATTCACAGCCTTCATGTAGAAATGCTGTTCTCCTGGAATGATTAATTCCATTCTTGTGTTGTCTGCTGAATGGACTAGGATGATAAACAAAGGAGAAATACAGTCACGGACTTAAGTAAGTTAGGGAGAATGAAATCAGCACTCTTACATAGTACTAGATGTTTCAGACACTTCAAACAACCAACTACGATTCAAGATGCAGGCAGTGCTGCTCCCTAAGGGGCTACCTAGTGGCACCTTCCAAACCACCACTCTCACATCTACCCTGGCTGGCAGACTTACCAAAGTGGTGGTGGCATGTAAAAGAGAAAACAGTAACAAATTAACTACTGAGAAGTGAGAACTAAGAAGTCCCTCCCTTGGGGCTAACCGTTCCACCTTAAATAAACATGCATAATTACACGTATCACTCAGTTTTCACTGATTTCTTCAAAAGCAGAGTCTGTGCTTTGGTATCTCTGAAGCCTAGGACAGTGCCTAGCATGTAGACAAAGAACAGTCATAGATAACTACAGCCACCTTCCATTAGAAAATAGTCCTCCACTAATGCGCATATCAAATCACCTGTAAGGCAGGAGCATTTTGGAGACCTTCTCCTCTTCCCCTCCATCCGCCTCCTCCTCTCCTACACACCACCCCACCTCTTGATACTCTGACAAAAGAGAGCTAATCAGGAATTACACTGAGCCAGTCCTAAATTTTTATTGTAAGACTAAATTTGTGTCACATTGTCATTAATCAATAAGGCTTTACTCAACTCAGAGCAGTGAGGTTGGGGAAGCAGGGGAAATAAAAGCAGGAGCACAAAGGAGTCTTTGCTCTAATAGAGGTGGGAATGTAACAGAGAAAACAAATTGACATACTAAAAATAATCAAAACACCTAAATGTTGAACTCTTTGGTACAGAGACTTCATGTGGAATTATAATGAGAGAAAGCTAAGAAAACGCAGAAAATAAAAAAGGCCTCAAGAAGAGGGATTAGATGACAGCAGGATTTGTTTAAATCTGAAACAGTAAAACTGCACGAGAAAAGTTCTAGATGAAAAAGTATTATGTACTGAGGATATCAGGAGACAGGTCTAAATGGAGCCTTGTGTTGTATAAAAAAGTAATGATATTCATGAATGCACAAACGACCAACGATGGGTGCAAAAGATTTCTAGGCTAAGATAAAAACTACTGAAATCCCAAAGCTCCAAGAGTAACTTTTTTTTGCTACTTGCTAATACTAGTAAAAGCACCAATAGCTACCTTAAAAGAAAACAATGCTCTAATTTCCAGTGATGTTTCTATAAGACAGAACTAAAATACAATGACTCATTTTTAAACATACCATAATTTATGGATCAGCATGAGCTGTCACCTCCAAAGTAATCACCTGAGAAGGCAACAAACTTAAGAACAATGCTTTCAAAAGACCAAGTTCCTAGGAAAAATGGACAAGACCCCTACACATAAAACTGCAAAACATTACTGAGAGAAATTAAAGACCTAATTGAATATAGGAATATACCACGCTAATGGATCAGAAGATTCAATATTATCAAGAATACAATCCTCCCCAAGTTGATGTACAGATTCAATGCAATTCCAAACAAAATTCTGGCAAATATTTGTGGAAATTTACAAGCAGATTCTAAAATGTATAAGGAAACGCAAAAGGCCAATAATAGCCAAGATAATCCTGAAAAAGAACAAAGTTAGAAGACTTAGACTATCTGATACTAAAAAGTATAAAACTAAAGAAATTAAGACTGTGTGATATTGGCACAAAGATAGAAAAACAGGCCCATATAACAAAAGACAGTCTAGAAAAAGACCCACACATATAGCTTTGTGACAAAGATGTCCTTACAGTGAGTGTGTGGGTGAAAGGTTATTCTTTTTAATTAATTGCTGCTCTGTCAACTGGATATCCAGGTGGGGGAAAAAAATGAATCTTGACCCCTGAAACCATGTATAAAAATAAATTTTAAGCCAAACACAGACCTAATATAGTCCTAAATATAAAGGGTAAAGCAATTAACATTCAAGAAGGTAACAGAAGATTTCTTAAGTGGGATACAAAAAGTTCTAATAAAAAAAATCGACACACTGGATTTCACTGAAATTAAGAACTTGTGTTCATCAAAAGATACCATTAACAGAATGAAAATGCAAATATAGGGTGGGAGGATACCTTTGCGATACAAAAATATCATTCAGACTGTATCAAGAACTCCTACAAATCAATGTGAAAGCTAGCCCAATTTAGAAATTAGGCTAAAAAATTGATAAGGGACTTCAAAAGAAGATGTCCAAATGGCTAATTAATATCTGGGGAAAAAACCCTCAAAATCATTAGTTATTAAAGAAATGCACGTTTAAACCACCATGAGATATCACTATACACTAGAAATATTCAAAATCTTAAATGAACCAAGTTTTGGCAAGGATGCAAAGTATCTGTCATACTCTGCTAGTTGAAAAATAAACCGCTACAACCACTTAGGTAAACAGTTTGATATTATCTGTGACAATTCTTTCCTTGATCAAACTTCAGTCAGGCTCCTCTGAGCCCTCTGCTTGACTAGGCCTAAACTTGGACTTCCATCTCTGTCCTTGCTGAGCCCAATTTTAGCAAAAATCCTGACAAGTCAGTTTAGTCAGAATCTCCCACTCTCAATATGTGATCGCGCTGGATATCTGACCAAATTCCTCCTCCCTACCATGCCCCAGGTATTATAGTACCTGATCACCCTGGCCTGCCTTTAAGAATCCTGCTAGGTTAGTTTGACCAGAATCCCCCTTTAGCCCTGAAATTTACTCTTAGTAATTTTCCATCCACCTATTTCTCCCTCTCTGTTTCCTTGGCTATAAATTCTCACTTTTCCTTGTTATAGTCACAGTTGAGCCCAATCTCTCTACCCTACTGCAGAACCCCACTGCAATAGTGCCTATACCTGAGCCGCAAGCAGTTAGAGCTCCATGCTCCTAACTCTGAAGGTTACCGGTTCGATTCCCACATGGTCCAGTGGGATCTCAACCACAAGGTTGCCAGTTCAACTCCTCGAGTCCCACAAGGGATGGTGGGCAGCACCCTCTGCAACTAAGATTGAACGCGGCACCTTGAGCTGAGCTGCCGCTGAGCTCCCGGATGGCTCAGTTGGTTGGAGTGCGTCCTCTCAACCACAAGGTTGCCGGTTCAACTCCCGCAAGGGATGGTGGGCTGCCCCCCTGCAACTAGAAAACGGCAACTGGACCTGGAGCTGAGCTGCGCCCTCCACAACTAAGACTGAAAGGACAACTTGAAGCTGAACTGCATCTTTCACACCTAAGATTGAAAGAACAATAACTTGACTTGGGAAAAAGTCCTGGAAGTACACACTGTTCCCCAATAAAGTCCTGTACCCCTTCCCCAATACAAAAAAATCTTTAAAAAAAAAATAGTGCCTATACCTAACAGTTTGCCTTATTATTTTAACCAGTGTCAAGAATAATTTCTTCTTTAATATCTGTTAAAGCTGATTCAGCAATTCCACTGTAGTTCTACATATATATTGAACAAAAATGCATATACCGGGGGTGTCAAAAAAATGTATATACATGACTTGTATTCATCTTTTGTTATCGGTATATATTGAGTATTACAATTTTCATACAGTTTTTTCCTTTCTTAAAATGTGTATACATTTTTTGGGCACCCTCTGTATATGTATAACAAAACAAATATATAAGGATGTTTATGGCAGCTTTATTTATTATTGTACCAAAATGGAGGGAAAAAACATGCATTAATACTAGAATGGCTATCCAAATCGTGGGATAGTCACACAATGAACATACTACATATACTACACAAACTACAAGAATGACTGAACATGGATGAAATTCATAAACATACTGTTGAGTGAAAGAAGCCAGACACAAAAGAAAATACTGATTTATTCCATTTGTAAAATGTTCAAAAGCAGGTAATACTTATATGTGGTGATGAAAGTCAGATTAATGGTTACCTTTCAGAGGGATTAGTGGCCGAAGAGGCATAATATCCCAGCATGTAGGATACTGATAATATCCTAATTCTTGATCTGGGTGGTAGTTATACAAGCGTGTTCACTTTGCAAACATTTTTCAAAGTGAATACTTAAGATTTGTGCCCTTTTCTATGAGTGTGTTATTCTTTAATGAAATGACTACTTTAAACAAAAAAAAAAAACAGTAACAAAAATGCTTTCATGACTTAAAAATGTTTGGAATTGCCTTAGAATTCTGTCACTAACAGTCTTTTAAAATCCGCAAGGTTTGCAAATCTTTGAACATTGAATGTAGTTTGATTTCTGATTTCATCAAATGTCATTTGGAATCAAATCTAGGGAAGCCAATAAGATAAAACCATCACTTTTAAATAAAACACTAAAACTCATGCTTTGAATGTGCTTTTCTTGTCTGATTTATAAAAATAAAAAAAATATAAAAACAACTAAATCATGTATCTCAGGGAACATACAAGTAACAATATACCAGGCTGAAGTTTCTTTATCTTATATAGCCATGACTCCCTCTAGGAGTTTAATATTCACTACTCTAGAGCTTTAATTTTTTCTTCAATTCTCCCTGAAGAATTCAGTACTTTTCATTATCATTTTGCCTGATCTCTCCTACCTACCTTCCTCCACCCCACACACCCCAACCATGCATACAAATGAATCAATGGTCCATGAAACCTTCCTTCATATAAATTACAGCATGACTTATTGCTTTATGTCTACCATTCAGAAAGTGCACAGTATGGAAAGGGAGGAGGGGGGTAACTTTACAATCTAGAAATCTGACAAAACACTGCGTCAGCCCAGTCGTGGTCAAGGTTAACATCAAGAGTTGAGTGAAACTATGTCATGTTGAATCTATGGATTCTTGATATGATGTAATGAAAATGGCAGTTTACCTTTGTGATCTTCCTCTCTGAGACCCATAACCCCAGTCTAAATCATGGGAAAAACATAAGACAAAATCCAATAGCGGGGCTTCCTACAATATTCCTGACCAGTACTCCTCAAAACTCTCAAGACCATCCAAAAAGAACGAAAACATCTCTATCACCCAGAAGAGCTTATCTCCAATTCAGCAAAGAACCAGTTTATGACTCTGACTTCATACTTTATGAAAAACCTCTAAAGCATCTTTAGAGTTCAGCTCCCAAACTTTCTAATACTTTTCTATGAGAATGAAAGAGAATACTTAAGCATGAACTTTTAAGTGGTATTCACAGATATCGCTTTTCAAGTCCAAATTGGAAGACTAGCACTAATACTTTGAAATTCAACTCAGAGTATATTTATAGAGAGAGAAATATCAAAAACTGTGTTTAACAATGGCAAGTGACACTCCTGAGTGCTAAGGAAATAAATGGTATTAGAAGATCCTTACTTGGTTAGAAATGCTTTTTTCCTCTTTTTGGGGTATGCTGAAGAACACTTTTACTTACCTAACTTCAAACTTCTCTAATTCCGTATATTCACTCACCTTTAATTTCACAAACTGCCATCTTTATACTTCCTTTGCTCCCTTTGCAAACATCATCTTGTGAATCATAGTAGGACAAGATTCCATTATCTAAAACAAACCATCGAGGCTGCCAACCTACAAAGATCATAAACAACAAAAGATTAATAAGAAATTACTTTCATCACATAGAAAACTGAACTCAAAACTTACCATCCATGTTATTCTTGGGTCTAAAATAACATTCTGACAATTTTTTAATTACCAAGCCTTACCCAAAATGTTTTTACATCCATCTCTACTTTGTCAGGAGAGATTTCTGGGGATATCTCTAGACCAGCATAAATATGGGGAGTAGTACCTTTATTCTGGCTGACAACATTCTCATTAACAACCCGTAAGACCCACCCTCAGTAACAGCCCTACATAAGATACAACATAACTGCCCCCTTTTTCTAAAAGGGAACAGAGTTGGGTTATGATGCAACAGAAGACATGGATTCTAGCCCCAGCTCTACTACTATTCTTTAGTTGGATAACCTAGGGCAAATGTTTTCATTTCAGTAACTATCAAAAAGCTCAGTCTCTGAAGTGAGTGGATGGAACAAGATGACCTCTCTGGTGCCACCCAACCCTCTAATTCTGCAATGGGACCTTCCCCTCTCTTATAAATGTTTCCTAAGCAAACTCCCTTGCAACAGTGAGCACTGAATGAGTTCCAGTCTTACACAGAAGCTGCAAACCCTGTGGTGAGAGCATGGGTTTCCGACCACCCGTCTCTCCTTGCTCTGCTGCTGCACAGCTCTGCACAGCCAGAAGTGCTAGAAACTGCAATCATTCACTTAATTAGTATTTATTCAGTGACTGAGCGCAACTGTCACAGACTGGTCTCTACAGCAGAACTGGGGATGAGGAAGATGGCTTTCCTCAGAGCTCAGTTCCTGCTCTTGCAAGCCAAACTCAGTGTTCCCTGAAATCTTATTGAGTACGCTACTAATTTACAACAGTTCACTGATTAGTAACACAGCGGCCATGCTGGAGGCTTTGTGACTGTCCGTGTCCTTTCTGTGATTATTAAATCACAATTCGGCCTCATCTTTTTAGACACAGCCTGCTATATGATTAATCAACTCCGTTTTTCCAGGGCCAAATAGTACCAAGACAGTGACAGATGAGGGAATCATTCTTACATCCTGACACAGACCCAGGACTTACCAATCCAAAAGACTTTACCTGTAACATTTTTGAAATGACAATGCTGAGTCATCACAAAAAGATTAAATGCCAGAAGAGAATGAATGTCATAATACAGTTCAGAGAGATGGATATCCACAAACAAGTTTCAGACGCTTGAAAAATTCTTTTTACGAAACACTATATTCCCTAATGAGGCCTAGCAAATTTGAAGGTAAGTTATTTTAATACGTGAACATTTTCTTATTCATCACTGCATTCCTAACACCTAGAATGGTGCATGGCACATAACAGGTGCTAAAAAAATGTATTCCTCAAGTGACTTATAGAATGAATGACCAAATACCAAAAAAGTAAGATACTACATGTTATCCATGAGAGTATAGATATGCAGTCTATCCATGAGATTATATTGTATTGAACATATACAGAAACGACGAAAACATTCTTTCCAAAAACTAATTCATCTTGGCAAACAAATTATAAACAGTGTGTGAAAACACACTCTTCCAGGTCGTTTGATTTTTGAAGCCTGCGTTACTGTGATTCAATCTCTCTTTAAAACAAATATTGAGCAAAATAATTCATTTAGAATTTGTAGCAACTAAAAAGGTGACCATGGTTAATTAATTAAGACTGTTAATTATCTCTACACACCTTTTTGAAGAAATAATAAAACAATCTCTAATTGATTCACAGTTATAAAACACATATCTGTGAAAAACTCATAGGTATTCCCTCTTCTTTTAAATTTTTTTTAAAAAGCACAAAATCTTTCTTCTTTACAAAACATTCTCAAAGAACACTGTCATCAAACTGGAAGATTCCTTAAAGATCACTTAGTGTGAACAGTTGCTCATCGTTCTGTCCTAAGATGAACTAAAATTAATAATCAGCATGCCACTGAGTCAAATTTAAATTTTGAAAATGGAATTTTTCCAAACAAAAGACTTCATCAAGCTTCTACATTGCATACTAGCAGTTAACTTAAATGCTCTGCAAAGACTAAAATCTTAAGCACATTTGGTTAAATATTCACCCAGCTGGTGCTCACAGTACCACAGGAGATGAGAAAGAAAGCCACCAAGACTGTATTTCAATCCAGAAATAAATTATGACTCATCTCAGTAATCTCACATTGCTCTGGGCTATGCATAAGTGGTTTCTTCAAAAAGACCTCCCAAGACACTGTGCTTATAAATATTTGCATCTCAAAGCATAGAAACTACTGTCTTAAAGTTAATACAATATCTCAACTAAACAGTATAACTGTTCTCACAATTGCCCAAATGAAAATGCTTACTAAAAAAGATTCCCTAATTTTTTTAAACATTACCTGTTAAAACATATCATTTATAGAAACAAATTGTTTACCATCGAAGTGCGAACAAAATAAAGCATCTGTGCATCATAAATGTCAAAGCATTTGCTGCTATAAATCTGGCTTTAGCATTGCAACTAATAAAAAACACAGAGGCAACTGTAGCTCAGTGCTCATGCCTCCAAGTATTTATGTGCAGATTTTGCACAAGGTCGGATGTACATAAGTTGAGTGAGTGTATCCTACAATTACGTACTAAGGAGATCATAGAATTCTGAAGTGGAAGGCACTTCCAGGATAAACCAGTTGATCACGCTGGTCTTATCAGATTGAGATCCTGAGAGAATAGGTGACTTGTCCTTACCGTTGGTTGACGGCAGAGATGCGATTAGAACTCAGATTTAACACTCTTAATAAACCAGGTTGTTTGTGTCATGGAAAAGGGCCCTTCCCTGCTGGTCTCATTTCTACAAAAAACCTAGCTCTGTGGAGTTCTTCCTTCCAACCCATTCACTTCATGGTTGAAACTGACTTGCCTACTCCACTTCTGTGCATTGCACTTTCTTCCACCGTTTCTCACACACCTGAGTTCCAAAGCACGCGGCTACCTCAATGACAACCAATCCCTAAGAGAATATTATCTAGGAACAGCTTCAACAAGACAACTGTTAAAATAAACTGCACTACTAAGGAAATAAAAAGATTTCTTGTCGAGTGGGAATTGTTCGGGAAGCTACAAAGGGAAACAGAAGTATTAATTACACGGGCAAAGAAGTGGTCAGGTGCACCTCCCACCTTCAGGAAGGTGCGCAGTCTTGAACTGTCCCCTTGCAGAAGCCAGACGGGCTCTAAAAAGGGACAGAGAAAGAGATTAAGCCCAGGAACCAAATAGAGCCGATTCGCTCGCTGTGAGGCTCACCGCAGGCCAAGCGGAGGGAGGCGGAGCCCGACCTGCCTTCTCCGCAGACTTCCCGCTGACGCCCGCCCAAGCCCTCTCCTAGCTGCCCCCGAACCCTACAAGCATCCGAACCCTCATACCTGTGAGATAGTTGGTCCACTTGTACAGAACCCCCTCCATGCTTCAGAGCCCGGCGCCGCGCATCCTCCTGGCCTGCGCGGGCCGCGGTGATGGGGTAAGCGCGGAGCCTGGGCAGCCCCGCCCGGCCCGCCGGGCCCCTCCCCGGGCGCCCCCAGCCGGCACCAAGTCTTCCTTAGCCCGCGCGCGCCGTTGGTACGTGGCGGCCCTTAGAGGCCGGAACGGCGGCAGCCCCGTGGAGCTCGAGGACCACGCGGCGCGGGCTCAGACATTCCCCGGCGAGCCTCGGCGGCGGCGGCAACAAAAGTGTAACCGCGGCCGGCCTCCTGCTCGCGTTTCCGCTGCCCCGCAGCTCCCTCCCGCGCCCCGGAGTTCCCTCCTCCTCGCCTGCCTTCCTTCCCCCCCGGGTTCCCCGTTTGTTTTCATTGACCCCGACGTCGCTTTCACTTCCTGGATGAAAGGGGCCGGCTTGTCCCGGGAAACCCCTCCCCGGCCGCGCGGCTGAAGGAGACAGCGCGGCCTGCTGCCCCACCGCGGTGCTGGAGACTGAAAGAGGGCGTGCCGGCGCGGGGCACCCTCAGCCTCCTGGCCTGGGCGCTGGGCAGCTCTCACCTTCCCTCAGGCCCTCTACTGGAGGCCCCGGGGCTCCCCATCCGCCCCCCAGCTGCTGAGACCCGGATTGACCGTCCCCCCAGGGCCGAAGCCTCTCGGCCCAGAACCGGCAGGCTGGGACCCTGCTGTGCGCACAGCCCCTGGACCCACCCGAGCACTATCTGCCGGCGCACTTGTCCGGGGGGCGGTGACTTAGGCCTCCTGGGTTTTCCTATAACGGAGCCTGAGGTTCTTTCCGGTGTTTCACTCCACCCCCACTCCCCACCCCAAGAAAATAAAAGACTTTGTGTTCCTTTGTATCCTCCTCACATTCAGGGATCCAATAAATTATCTCTTAGGAAGGCAGTGTGCCACTGAAAATCCTCCGGCCAGGAATTGCTAGGGGCTCCAAGGAATCATCCGGCTAACAACCTTAGATAGTCACAACTGCATTTAGAATATAAAACATGGAACCAAACTTTGGAGTTTATTTTATTCTAAAAATGGGGGCTTTCCTCTAACTTTTATGATTTTTAATAATCCTGTTGGGAAACAATCATCTTACAGAGTTGACAATTTTCAGATTTATGGAATTTTGCAAGCTTTAAGCAAAGCAGATATAGCAAGCTCAGAGCTGTGGCTTTTCTTAGCATCACTAAGGTAGAATAACACCTCCTCTTCCAGAACTCAACCCAGGCCTTCAGCCTTTCTGGTTTGTGTAAGAAGTCTTTTGGGTATTTGCTTGGAAATAAGGTAAATTGATGGATTGCTAGAGACAAGGATAGATGGATATGTAATAAATCAAATGTTAAGTGTTGATATGATCCAAGTGGTGGGTATAAGACCATGATGAGGGGGTAATAAAAATTCAATTTTTCTGTTTGTTTGGAAGTTTTTCATTCTAAAATGTTGAGGGGGTAAAGCTGGCTTTGTGTCAGAACTTAATCAAATCCCTACTGTGTATTGGCTGTGAGATTGGAACAAAATGCCCAATTATCTTAATTATAGTAGTCTCCCCTTTGTTTTTCAGTAGTTTGGTCTCCACTTTCCGCATTTTCAGTTATCTGAGGGCAACCACATTTGAAAATATTAAATGGAAAATTCCAGAAATAAACAAGAAGTTTTAAATTGTGCCGGGCTCTGAGTAGCCTGAGAGCTGCTGTCCTGCTCCCTCCTGCCAAAACAGGAATCATCCCTCTGTCCAGAGCATCCTTGCTGTGGCACGGTACAGTATTTTGAGAGAGAGAGAGATCACATTCACGTAACTTTTATTATAGTCTATTGTTATAATTGTTCTGTTTTGTTATCAGTTGTTATTGTTAATCTCTTATTGTGCCTTATTTATAAATTAGACTCTATCATAGGTATGTATACATAGAAAAAAATAAGTATATAGAGGGTTCATTAGTGTCCTGGTTTCAGGCATCCACTGGGGGTGCCTTGGAACATATCCCCCTATGTATAAGGAGATACAGGGATAACGTACCTCATTTTTTTCCTCGGTGCAATGTGGGTAATTACCAAATCCTGCAGAGTTGGCAAGAAAAAGGACCCTGTCAAGAACTCTCCCCGACCCCTGCACTTCTATAGGCCCTTAAATCAAAGGCGGACCCTAGTGGTGGGGGAAAGAAATGCAAACCAGCCTCCCACCCCGCTTGAGTCGGCTGTTGGGAAACTCCTTTAACAGCCGTGAGCTGGCACAACTTTGTTTACTCGCTACCAGGGGGCTGTCAGGTTGTGTATGCCTTACCCTGGAACCTCTTAATTCATGACTCTCACCCCGAGAAGGCGCTTCAAGGACACGCGAGAATGCTAGTTCTCTAGGAATCTGAGAAAAGACTTGTACGCCCAGAAATGACAACCTTATTCTCTGACATCCCACCCTAGCTAGGCTGTTTATTTTGTCCTTTGCCAGCTTCATTTTAGGAAATGCGAGCATTACTACCGAACCCTGACGAACCCGACTGCAAAATATACAGTTAAGCGAGGAGCCGCGGTGCAAGTGTGCAGGGTTGACTTGGTGACTGAGGAAAGCCAGCCAAAGCACCTGGTACTACAGGGATGCCACCCGCCTGGACTGGCAAAACTCCCGGGCTAAGCGTGCCTGGAGGAAAGGGCGGGGCCCCGCGCTGCCCGGCCCCCGGCCCTTTGTGACGTAAGATAATGCCTGCCACGCGTCGGAACTCGGCTCTCTGGGTAGCCACCAGGCGCGAGTGACACGAGGGAGGGAAAGCGGTAGTCATCTGGGGCCGACTGCAGGAATCATGTATTTCTTACTCAGATTAATCGTTTTCTTTTACATGTGGGGCATTTTTACCGCTCAGGAGGAAGAGGAGAGCACAGAGGAAGTGAAAATAGAAGTTTTGTATCGTCCAGAAAACTGTTCTAAGACAAGCAAGAAGGGAGACCTCCTAAATGCCCATTACGACGGCTTCTTGGCTAAAGACGGCTCGAAATTCTACTGCAGGTAGGAAATGCTGCGAACAGCTCCCAAGTCCAGTTGATGCATGAAACTTCCCCCACCAAGCAGAAGCTCAATTGGTTGGTTGGTTGGTTGATTGGTTCTTGATTTTTAACGGTAAGAGTTTAGCCTTTTATTCCTATAAAAGGGGGGATCAGATTAGATGCAGTAGTTCCTATTGAACTGAACATTACGTTTTAAATTATTGAAAATGTTGGCCCAAGAGATTATCAGAAATACAATATGTCCGCGCACGTCCTTGACCACCACCACTGCCCTTGGGACGTACAGAAGTAAATCAAGGTACTGTCTGTAAGGATGCTCACTCTTTTGCTGTGGGTTGAAGTCTCTTTACAGAGGATTAAGTAGGGTACTTTGAGGGATTTTATCTGGCCTTCAGAAGCATCATATTTACAGGCTGGGGGCCACTTTCCAATTGCATCAAGAAGCCACTACAACAGTGACTTTACCTGGTGACTTCTGTGTCCTCCCACCTCACCCCTCCCACCTGTGTGCGCCCACCTGACCCCTCATTCCACCGCTGCCTACTCTAATTTCATTGATGGCTTATTACTCAGAAGAAGAATGTCTTTTCTTCATTTGTGCTATTACCCTATAAAGATAGGATTGGGGAAAGTTAGTTCTTTCCATTTAGAAGAAAATAGAGAACTTTAATGAGAAGAAAATGTACAAATTTTAAATACGTTTCAAATGACTTTTTGAGGCTAAACCTGTACCATCATTTTTTTAGAAAAAATCCAGAGAGGTTAAATGAATTATTTGGACAAGTCATGCAGCTGGGTAAGGGCTGGAGACCCATTAAAAGTTAACTGTTGAATACTTTTGTAAAGATGACAAAAAGAAAATGAGATGACTCATAATGACTAGCTTTGGACAAAGCATACCTCGTTCTGGCTATTACAAGTTAAGTTTGAGCCAAACACCCCATTTCAGAATGAGTGCTAGTATGGGAAAAGAGGTTAGAGAGGACTCCAATTTGAATATAACTAAGAACCCAGCTGTGTTTTAAAGTTTGATTTCATTTTTCTTGAAATCGGCTTACCTAAGTTTTGCTTTTCATGATAGCCGGACCCAAAATGAAGGCCACCCAAAATGGTTTGTTCTTGGTGTCGGGCAAGTCATAAAAGGCCTAGATATTGCTATGATGGAGATGTGCCCCGGAGAGAAGCGAAAAGTGATCATACCTCCTTCACTTGCATATGGAAAGAAAGGCTATGGTAAGGTGTTTTAATATTTATAATCTGCATTATATTTAAAAATAAGTCATAGACTTTGGGTATGTATCCAAAAGAATTGAAAGCAGATTCTCAAAGAGATATTTGTACACGATGGTCATAGCAGCACTAATCACAAAAGCCAAAAAGTGGAAATAACCCAAGTGTCCATCGACAGATGAATGTGGTATTTACATACAACGACATATTATTTAGCCTTAAAAAGGAAGGACATTGTGACACATGCTATAACATTAATGAACCTTGAATACTTTATGCTAAGTGAAATAAGCTAATCACAAAAAACAACTATATGAGTCCACTTATACGAGGTACCTAGAATAGCCAAATCCATTGAGACAGAAAGAGGATGGTTGCCAGAACCTGGGGAGAGGTAGAATAGGGAATTGTTGTTTAATGGGTATAGAGTTTAAGTTTTGCAAGATGAAATCATTCTGGAGATTGGTTGCACAGCAAGGTGAATATATTTGACATTACTAAACAGTAGACTTAAGATGATTATACTGTTAAATTTTATGTTACATGTATTTTCCCACAATTAAACATTTTTGAATCTCTAAAAAAAAGTTAAAATAAAATAAAAAATCATAGAAGAAATAATTACAGAACTATTAAGTACAATAAACTTTAGCTGTATCTAGTCCAGTCCCGCGCAGTCCCCTCTTATTAATATAAAGATAATAATACATTGTTGGAATACAATCTCTGGCCAGAGTTCTTTCTCCCACCTAGTGGCAACACCCATAATGATCATGTATATTCTATATGCTCTACTTTAGCCATTTTTGTTTTTAGCATAATGTATTTTGTTTTAACATAAATGTCTATAGCATATACCTTCGGTAAGCAGTATCAAAGTCAAACTCATAAAACTCAGGAAACTGGAATATATGAATAAATTTCAGAGTAAAAGGACAGCACTGGAACATTGTAAAAAGAACATCTGAAATAGATGTCAGTCACTATTACCCAAGTTCAGGAGAAGTCTTGAAATATGGAAGAATTGAACTGCTTCTTTCAACATCTTATCTATTTTCAAAAATACTAGAGGGAGATCTGAAAAACTAGGTAAAACATAAATAGGGAAAATGTTTGCAACACATGAAGACTTACTAACCAATAATAAAAATGACTTATCCTTAGAAGTGGGCAAGTTTATAAACAAGTGGCCCAATAACAAAAGAATATACAAATTACCTGTAAACTTAAGAAAATACTTAGTTTTATTCATAATTAAAGAAAGAGAAATTAAAACAAAAATGAGACACCATTTTCACCCATCAGATTAGCAAAGATGTAAAAGTTGGCAAAGGAATGAAAAAACCAGCAGTCTCATGCGTTATTGCTGGGGATGTAAATTATTCGACTTCTCTAGAAATTTCTATCAAATTTAAAATGACCCAGTAGTTCCATTTGCAGGAGCTGCACAGAGCTATATATAAAAGCACATTCATTGCAGACTTTTTGGTAGCAAAAGACTGGAAACTACCTGAGTATCCATCAATAGGAAATCAATTAAATAAATCATGATATATCTATGCAATGGATTACTGTGCAGCCAGTAAAAAGAATGAAGTAAAGCCATGTGTAGTAATACATTAAAAATAAAGTGGGATAGAACATATTCATGCAAGGAATATTTATTGAACGTCAATGCCAAGCTCTGTTCCAGGCACTGAGCATAAAGCAGTGTACAAAGCAGAAAAAATTCCCTATCCTCAATGAGCTTACATGTGAGAGGGGGAATCTCACATACACATCATGTATCTATGTAGACTCTACTTAGAAAGATAGAGTCATCCGATGACATTCAGTAGTCATTCGATGACATTCAGTAGTCATCTGATGACATTCAGTAACCATCTGATGACATTCAGTAGTCCTACGAAGGGGTCCTAAGGGTCAGGGATGAGGAAATTCCTTTTTAACTCTGTAATATTTTGTACTGTTTAAGTTTGTCACCATATGCATGTATTAATTTTTTCAAAATTAAATTTTTAAAACTCACTAGAATTAAAAGTGGAGTGGAATAGAGAACCTGTTTGAAGGGGGGAAAATGGGCAGTCTATTAGAGAGACAGTTTCCATCTTGTGTTCTCAATTAAGTCCTTGCTTCCTAGTGCTTTGTGAGGATGATAGAGAAGCTTTACTTCATTCTATTTAGAGCCCTTGCTAACTCCACCTATTTTAAATATTTAGTATATAATCAAAGTAATTAAAAATTAATTTTCTACGACGAGATATTGTCTCCCAGCAATATCTACCAACTGCCAAATAGTTCAATGAAATGTCATGCGCTCTTTGAAGCTGTTGGTTTTACTCATTCCAGTAGTGATTCCCTCACCTTTTTTTCCCATCGAGAGCCGGGGATCACTGCTCCAAACTGTATTGGAGGGAGGTTAGTGGTACAAGTCAGACCCAATCAGATTTAAAACTCCTAAAGAGACAGTTTCAGGTAACTACAGCTTCATTTTCAATGCTTTTTGCCAATCATTTGGTCCCATCAAAATAGCTCCCACAGAACAATAATTTCTAGATCCTATTTTTAGTTAAGGAAATGGGGCGGGGGGAAGAGAGAGAGAGAGAGAGAGAGAGTGAGAGAGAAAGAGAAAGAAAGAATTAAAGGTAAATTGAATGCAGTACTTGTCCTTAAAACGTTGTCATAGGTTGAGGCCAATTCTAAGCAAAATGATACTGGCAAAGCTTGCCTTTCAGCCTCTTTGATCTCATTTTCAGAGTTTCCCTTTCTCTTTTGTGTTGTCTCATCAGATGCCTCCACAATCTGCCTACCACTGGAGCACCTGCTCCCCTATCAGCCTACATCACCCACATCCCTCATCAAGAGGTGCTCATCCTGTGTCCCATTACCTTAAGGCAAATGACTAGTTTATCCTTTTTGTAAACTAATTTATGCTTGGAGATGAAGGACCTACCCAGGCTGCCTAAACTGTTAATAAACCAAACTCTTGCTGCAGAGATGTTGAAATTTAGAAAGTGGTTCATATTCAACTTGAAGTGTCTCCACTAAACATAAAAATAGTGAATCTCATTAGTAACACCATCAACACCGTCTTTTTACCTGTAAGGAAACTGAAGCCCAAACGGAAGTGTGTTCTTTAGAATGTAGTTAACAGCTGGTTTACCTGCATTACAATAGCTTGGATTAGATTATTTTAAAAGTTGTAGTATAGACCATACGTAACTCTTTAACAATTTCTTGATCAAATAAGCTTTTCAAAATAATTTGTGATTAAGAGCTAACATTAACTATAACTTTATTTTAGGTAGTACTTGAAGAAGTCTTTCTTCTGCGCAATGTGCTTGCCTCATGTCACAGAGCACCCCTGCATGTCTTGAAATGCATGTGACTTGTTAGTGCTTTAATTAACAGTACCTATGGTATGTATAGATTCTTTACATTAACTCCTGTCTTTGATCTGCTTCTCTAAATACCAGTAATTCTATAGCAAAATGCATATTTTTCTCTTCTTTATACTATAATTATTGTTGTAAGAAAAATCCTACTTGGCAGTATTTTCTATGTTTACAGTAGAATTGTTCAGAAATGTTGACTTATAATATTTTTTCTTAAGAAATTTGAATTTGTGTTTTGAATTTGTTTTTAATTATTGTTGAGAGAAGTTGTTTTTTGTTATAAGGATATCATAACTGGACAGAATAGGAATGGGCTTTGTAAAACTGATCATTGAATCAATCTTGAGCTCTTTTACTCTAAAGTCAGGTAATATGTGGTACCGCGTTTCCCCGAATTTAAGACTGGGTCTTATATTAATTTTTGCTCCAGTAGGGCTAATTTTCAGGGGATGTCTTATTTTTTCATGTACAACAATCTACATTTATTCAAATATAGTCATGTCTTCTTCTTCTGGAACATCGTCATAACGTACTAAATGCGTCCGTCTGGCTGAGATCTTAACTGGGGCTTATTTTCTGGGTAGGTCTTACTTTTGGGAAAACGCGGTACCTTGGTTGAGATAGTCACGTTAGTCACGTGATGCATGCGTAGGTTTTTCTACGTCCTGGCTTTGGAGATGACTGATCCACTTCTTTCGGCTTTCAAGCTCCTTTCTCTTTGCCTTATATAAGCACTTTAGCAAGAATTCTCTGTTTTTTCATTAAAGAAATTACTGGTTCCTTCAAAGAACAAACTTAGCCATATTTAAAATAAATGATAGGGATCATTCCGTGAACAAATATTTGAGTGACTAGATCAGGCAATCAGTGAGATTCTGGGAATACACCAGTGACACAAGCCACACACTGCATCTTAGCAAGTCTTTTCTACAGGTCATTTTTATGAAATGGTCATCTGAAATAGCCCATACATTGCTAAAATCATCTGTGACTTCAGTTAATAGGTTAATTTCATTAAGAACTATTCAACTTAATACTTAAAATTTTTTATTGTGTTTAGAAATTTCTTCATAAAATTGTTACTGGTTTATTCTGTCATTGCACTTATTTTTTTAATGTCTATGAAGAGTTTGAATTTGAACAATATAAACTTGTTTTATTTATGCTGGCAAATAACTATAAAAAATCATTTTCTAAAAGATTACTGATCTATGCTTTGAAATTTTTCTGCCCATGCATTTCTTCTCTGCACCAGCTCTCTTCTTGTATAATGATGGGTATATTAATAAAAATTACATGATTTATATTTACTTTAATTTAATCAGGAAATAATGGTCCCCTGGGTCCTTAGAACTGAGTTGGTTTAAAAACATATGGAAAAATATATTTTTTAAAGTATTTAGAAAGCAGTTTTTATAGATACAAAATAATGTAATACTAAAATGACTATTTGTGAATAAATATTTGAACATTATTTTCATGTAAGTTAAACTATTAAAATTTATACCTTTAGCAGAAGGCAAGATTCCACCTGATGCAACATTGATTTTTGAGATTGAACTTTATGCTGTGACCAAAGGACCACGAAGCATTGAAACATTTAAACAGATAGACACAGATAATGACAGGAAACTCTCTAAAACTGAGGTAATTCAAACATACTTCATGTGTACAATCTAATTTCTATCACAATTTAAATACATATGTGTTACAACTATTATTTTTTACTTCTACCTAGTATGTAATGATTACTTTGCTTTTATAGAGCTGGATAAAAGAAAATCTAAGCTCCAAGAAGAAAATGTGCTTTTTCAATATAAAAAGTGTAATTGAGTTGTCCTGTTCGACTTAGTTTCTGCAAGACGGTCATTAAAATACCAAACTAAACTTTAGGGAGTGTTCCCATTATCTAGACTACAGGAGCAGATCTCTTTCAAGCAGCACTGGAGGAATTTGTAGCAGGGCAAATGATTCCCACCTCGTAGGATTGTGAGGATTACATGAGATTACGAAAAGAGTTAGCAAGGATTTGAATTGTGTGGACTGGAAAGTTGGTAAGCAGGAGTGGGGAGTTCAGGTACCTAGCTTCTGCATCCCAGTTAGTCTTAATATGAACTGAGGGATTAATGCAGATCTTAGAAGAATAGGTCAGTTTTTCCCACACTTTCTCAGTACCAGTACAATTATAAACCCATTAATGTATGACCTCACTTAATCTCCATGGCAATTTATGAGATAGACACTGTTTCATCATCCCCATTTTATAGAAGGAGCAAATGACACCCAGACAGGTTAAGTAACTACCTGAAGGTCACACAGCTCTAAGTGACAAAACCAGATTGGAACCTTGGCAATCTAGCTCCACTACTGTGCTCTTAACAATGCCTCTTTCAGAGAATTTCCATCATGCATGTTTCAGGGCTAATGTTTGTTTTGTTGAAATCTGGTGCCTTACTTAGTCCCACTGACTATACTCTTTTTGTGTAAACTGAGTAACCCAGTTAGTTGTCTCCCCTCTGACTGGAGGCAGTTTAACATACATAATTCTTCCCACCTAAGCAAATAGTAAAAGGCAACTAGATCATTGATTCGAGTGATAAAAGTAAGACCCTTTCTTTTTCTCTCCCTCTCCAATCTTTTCCCCACCCTAATCCCTCCCCTTCCTTCTGCAAGATATTAGTAAGGGGTTCCTCTGAAGCTCTTTGGTTGGTCAACGAGGGAAGAGGGATAAGAGAAGGGGAACATCCCCTGTTCCTTAAGAGCAGCAATTAGAGCGGTGGCAAACTGTCCCCAGTGGACGCCTTATCACCCTTTTTAGAATGAACAGCAGCTACCGATGAATTCACTCAAGAGCTCAGCCTGTGCACACAAACCATTCAATATCAGTTGCACACCACAGGCGCATTCTGCAGTATGAATACTCCTCAATAGACCTTAGGGGATCATCGGTTCTTTTCTGGAAAATAAAAATAGAGGAAGTGCAAAATAGTGACATGCTTAGCTACAATTTGCCCAGATGTTTCTCAGGCATCAGCTAAATTACCACTAGATTTATAAGAATGATTTTCATATGCTTGAATCATAACAATAGCTGTCTTTTATTGACAGCCGTAACATGACTAATCCTCACATCAATCGTACAATGTAGATTCTATTTCCTTCCTTTTACAGATGATAAAACAGGTTCAGAGAGGTTAAATTATTTGTCCAAGAGCACACACCCAATACATGGCAAAGCCTGGATTTGAAACACGATCTAAAAGTAACTACGTACCTTCATCATCACAAAGATTTAGTCAGTTATTTCTTCAGTATAATTAAGGGCACAGGAAGGATAATTACAGAATTTTATTAAATGACAAAGTGGAAATCATGTGGACCCTATTGCCAGCAAAATTAAGGTCATACTCTTACTGCCTTTTTTTACCTCTTCACTATCGTGTACTAGAAAAGTAAATTTTGAAAGTCAGCAGTATTGGTTATGAAAATATATTTGCTTACTTAGAAACTGAGGAATATTTGAAGCTATTTAAAATTCTTTACACCTACATAGGATTACAAAGTCTCAATTGGAAATAAAAAATGCATCTCTCTCATATAGGACAAAAGTCTCATTTGAGAATAGTGGATATATCCTTCATTAAGATCCATTAACCATTCTAAAATAAAGTCTACTAGCAATGGATTGAGTTTTGGATATGTATTGCTGAAAACCTCCCTGGGTTCAACTTTAGCCTTCAAAAATACTGTCACCTCTAAAATGCCCAGCCTTGGTGGACATTATCTCCAGATTATTGTGCATTGATTTATTTAGTTATTATATATGTGTATATTAGCTCTTTCCATGAAAATATAATTGCATGACATATATAATTTTAAATTTTTTAGTAGCCACATCTTTTAAAAAGTAAAAACAAACAGGTGAAATTAATTTCAATACTATGTTTTGTTTAACTCAATATATCTAAAATATGACCATTTCAACATTAAATCAACATAAAAATTGCCAATGAGATGCTTTTTTTATTGTCTTAAAAATTTGTTGTGTATTTTACCCTTAGTGTAACATATCTCAGTTTGGTATAGCCACATCTCAAGTGCTTAGTAGTTGCCTAATGTGGTTGCTAGAGCTACCACATTAGGCAATGTTTATAATGTGTTTTTGCTTAGAGAAATGCCGTATTATATAGAGAAAAGGGAATACTTCAGAATACCTGTTCTTTATTTGTCATTATTAGAGAGATTGTCATCATTTGTAGATTTTAGGGAGAGCTATAGAAGCAGAGAAAAATTAAGAAAATTCAATTTTGTTTCAAAACCTGTGGTTGGGTTTTATTGATTACACAACATATTTATTAATTTTAGACATGATAGAAACACCAATTTGGATTTTACTCACTAATGAAAATCATTGAGAGTGAATTTCCTCTGATAATGTGGACAGTGTAGATTATTGGAAAGCATTTAGTTCCAACAAAATTCAATTCAGATGATAATTGAGTATATACCACTAACCATCTATAATCTCAGGGGAAGCTAATTTGAAGATCTGTTTCTCTTCAGAAAATTGCTTCAAAAATTAAAACCTCAAATAGCTTTTAAAATTTTTGTGTCACTTATTATAAGCAATCTTAGACATGAATTTCTTTGTGTAAACATTTCCTCAAAGTTACTAGAAATTTATTGTGACATCTTTTTATTAATGAAATATTATTTTGGCCCTTTAGATAGATCATTACCTGAAAAGGGAATATGAAAAAGATGAGAAGCCACGTGACAAGTCATATCAGAATGCAGTTTTAGAAGATATTTTTAAGAAGAATGACCATGATGGTGATGGCTTTATTTCTTCCAAGGAATACAACGTATATCAACATGATGAACTATAGCATATTTTTATTGCTAAATTTTCTTAGTTACTTACTGTACTTTATAAAACAAAGTCACTTTTCTCCAAGTTGTATTTTCTATTTTTTCCCCTTGAGAACATATTTTAATCCCCTCAATACATGTAATTTTGGAATAAATGTGAGACTATTGTGCAAGGTATGACTATGTTTCCTATTGCTTTATTCTGTGAACATGCATTGCAGCCCCATGAAATCAATCTCTGTGTCCCAGTGGGTGATTTCCCCCTTCAGGAAATAGGAGGACACCTATGTCAAACTCTACAAGCTCTTCCCAACTCTAATCTTAAAGATAGAATAGCTATCCATTTTTTAATATTTTAAATGTGAAAATGCCCTATATTTTTAAAATATTCAACAGGGACCCAGGAATTAATGTTTCAATGTTTGTACATTTCATAGTATTATGGATAGTAGGATATAGTAGCATACAGGAAAATATAAGTTGAATAATTGTTCCACAGAGCCTCAACACTTTTTGAGGTTCTCTATACTTTTTGGTTCAAGCTTCTGGTCCTAGGTATTTGTTCCACTGGGGAATATTTAAAGATATTTGATCAGACAAAAGACTGGGCCACTTATCTTATAGCAGACATAACGCTGCTCTGAGTCTTCGTTCTCTTCCTTCTCGTAGGCCTTCCTTCTCTACCATCCCTAACTTTTTGTCTTTATTTTAAATTGATGCCATGGTATTTCTTAGTTTCCAGTTCCTTTTCTCTAGGCATCTCTATCCTATGTCACTATTTCACAATGTTCTTGTTATTAATCGTGAATGAGCATTAAAACCGGTATGCTATTAAATTTTTGATAAATGTGTAGAATTTATTTTACACATAAAGATATTAA
Source organism: Rhinolophus sinicus (assembly GCF_057876585.1). Lineage (NCBI taxonomy): Eukaryota > Metazoa > Chordata > Mammalia > Chiroptera > Rhinolophidae > Rhinolophus > Rhinolophus sinicus. The sequence continues at coordinate 166,017,840 of NC_142517.1, read as the reverse complement.
ATGAGGATACATAGTGCCATGGTAATTTTGTGTCATGGTCAAATCATGACATGGTACAACTTGTTGAGAATATGAAGTAGGAGATCACGTTGGTGCCAAAGAAAGGGCACATATGTATTGGAACACATAAGGTTTTGTCTCCTACATATGTAGGAAAGTACAGTCAGGTAGTAAACAGCTCTATTCACAACAGGTGAGTTCAAAACAAAGCTTTTTCCATTTTCTGAAACTTGTTCTTTCCAAACCATTGTTTTTTGTTCATCTTATACTTCTAAATACACTGCCAGAAATTCTGTTATTTAAAAGTGTAGGGTTTAACACAATAACCACCAATTAATTAGTGGATATCACGCACATGCATAGCACCGAGTTTGACACTTCATAAAACCAAAACTTTCACTATCTTTTCTTTCTTCTCACTATCTCTTCATTCCTCTACCCAATTTTATAACTTCTCACTTTCTCAATCAACTCTTTCATTCCTTTACTTTTCTCAGGAAAACCTGCTCAGTTAAAGCAAGCTAAGCTGATAACTCAATATTGTGTTTTGGTTTGGAAACTGTCCCTATTTTCTTTTATCTACATACAAAAAGTCACTAGACACTTTTTGATCAGTATACTCATATTTGCATTTAAATCATATACTCTGACCAAAACAAAAATACAGTGACAGAGAAGATATATATGGAAATTATCAGATTATACAAACTCTTTATAATTCTAACCTTTCTGTACCATTGTTTTCATGGGACAGAATGTCGCATTCTGTTTCATTGTTTTCAAAAGCACAAAGTGCTTTTAAACACTTTTTTAAAAATTATAGATAATGTTAAATGAATAGGGAGATTTGCTCAAACTCTAATCTTATTTAAACAGTTAAAAAGTAAAATTTTAATCATTCTCCATGCATATAATATACAAGTATTTCGGATTTACTCTATTGTGTTATGCCTTCTGAGGCACATACCTAGTAATGAATGCTATAATTACAAACTTTGAGTTCTAGAATTTTGCAATTATTTTAATAAGGGTATACAGTAAATTAGTAATTTAGGTTGTGTATGAAAAATTTCAGATCTCGTACAAAGTAGGTGAAAAGGTCTCTCAGAACTAAGTGTGTTAAATGTTTTAAACATTTCCAAAGAAGAGAAATAAACATGCCCTAGATGCCTTCACTTTAAAATGACAGTAGTGACTTTTATAAAGCCAAAACTAGTGAGCATATGTACATCACAGAATGGCAGCCCATTACTGTTAGTCACCCTGTTAACTGTGTACACAAAACCCCACACTGAGCTCAGTGTGCTTTTAATTTGATACTGCAATTAAACATTTAGGATTACATTAAATTATTAACATGTTTTTCTCATTTTACCAGACCTAGGGCAATAGTTGAAGCACCATAAAGACACACTTTTCATCCTTAAAATGTTGAACTAAAAAAGCCAATTAAAAATAAAATTGATATTTAGATAAATCTCTATATAAAAAGTTATCTAAAATGATAGACTAAATCCCAAAAATACTTCAAAAGCAACTGGCAGATTTTATGAAGGAACATCTATATTCTGAATATTATATTTAAACCTTTTTAATATAAAAATATTATTAATCTTCACAGCAATTTATGAGGTAGACACTATTACCATCTCCACTTTATAGATGGGGAACATTATAATTAGACAGGTTAATTTCTCTTTCCTCTCCCTTTTTAATTTGCCATCGTCCATCAAAGGGGACCTAGATAATTTTGGAAAGTTGCGTGGCACTGTTGCACCTAAAATACCAGCAAGGTACATATATTTTTCATTTTATTTCATTCTCTTGTGCCAAATGTCAAAACAAGGAACTGCATGAAGTCTCACGTACTTTTGCCCATCGACAGAGCACTGAAAGCACCCATAAACCGTCTCCCTTTTTAAGTTCCCCATTCCACAGAGTATGCAAGGTCCTTTTGGAATGTTGTGATTAAGTAAGTTAACTCGGATATGAGTCCCTTCTTTGAGTGAAATATCAGTCATGCTGAAAGGTTTGTCATAGTAGTCAGAAAAAAGATCATCTAAGTAAAGCTGTGAACGAGAAATGACGTCCATCACTCTTCTATCTAAAAGGACAAAAACAGAGAAATGTGTTCAGAAGACAGACAAAAATCATATAACTGTATTCATAAATACATAAATCTAAACCATCAGTCATGAAATGATTTGGCTTTTAAATTTAAATTCATCTTTAACAGACATAATTACTGAATAGACGACCTCAGGTGTTCATCCGAGAAGAGAAAAAAATACATTTGAAATACTCTTCAATGGACATACTTCTTTCAAATAGTATATTTCTCAATCTGTAGAGTGCTGCAAACGTTGCTGTTTCTTCCCTTTCAAATCCTCCTTTTGTCACTGAAGTGACACAAAGGTCTATAAAAAAAATGTAGAAGATATTATGACTTGAACTCATATTTTTACAGTTGATGTGACTGTGGTTGATGAATTCTGGTACCTGACATTGTATTTTTTAAGTTAAATTTTATATGTTTTTAGAAAGGCAACATTCATATGGTACAAAATTCAGAGTACAAAAAGTGACAAGTCTAGTTTACATTGACCCCAGCCTCAGTTTTCCACCCCAGAGGTAACCACTGTTAAGTTTCTTGAGCATACCTCCAGAAATATTCCACATATTTTACATGCATAAAAGACATATATATATGTATATGTATATACATATATATGTGTGTGTGTATATATATATATATATATATATATATATATATATATATATATATATATGTGTGTGTGAGTATACACACACACATATCTTCTTCAGGCTCAAAAAGTTACATACTTCACACATTTCTTTCAACTATTTCTTAAGAGATTAATCCATGTCAGGATGTATAGTGCTACCTCATTCTTGAATCTTAATGGCTTCATAGTAGTCTATGGATGCAACATGACTTAACTAGTTGCTGACAATAGATTGTAAGGTTAGCTCCAATCTCTTGCTATTACAAACTGAATATCCTTATACCCATAAAATTTCACATATGTATATCTGTAGGATAAATTCCTAAAAGTGTAAGTAAGGCTAAAGTATAAGCAAATTTAAAATTCTGATAGATATAACAGTTCTATCTGTTTGTACTCCTCCTAATAATATAATTGTAAAAACCTACACCTAAAGTATCCCAAATAGAATTTAATTTTCATGTTTTGTTTTGTTTCTGGACTCCCTATTTCCCCCTCCCAAAGAACTGCAGAAACAAACAAAAACTGGTCTAAAATTGTTTATAAATTACCATGGCTAGGGGGCTTGCTTGCCTCTTCCTTTAGGCTACACTTAGACTTGAGCTGTCTAGCCTCCTAATCTTAAAGACCTGTGAAATGTAGAAATCTAAAGGGAGTTGCCCTGGGGTATTATATAAGATGATAATTTTAGGGGAAGTACTTGTACTTTTAAAGTTATTTTTTAGGGCAAGTTGAGGGGAAAGCTGGATCTATGACAGGTAAAACTGAAGAAAAGTTATCTTCAGGTAGCCTAGTTTGGGCATCCTGACACTTTAAGGCATCTTACTGTCTACTTCCTCCTCTATTTGCCATCATGAAAAATTACCAATTAGAAGGTCGTTTATTATCTCCCCACGTAAGTCAAGGAATGCTTTGTCAGTGGATTGCGTTTTAGCTCTTATCTATAATTTTAAGTGGGGTGGTGGGGAGCCTATAGCCTCTACCAAGAAGCCGGAAAGAGGTATTGGGTAGTAGGGACTGGAGGATCTTTCCCAGCTATTTCACCCAAGCATAAGATTGATAGTGCTCTGAGAGCATCATTATTCTATAATGAGAGAGAGAGAAAGAGAGAGAGAGATTCCTATTAAATTCTTCTTTAAAATATAATCAATTCAGTGTTTCATGAAAATCATTCACTCACCAAAAGCACCATCCAAGTAAATGAAGAGTTCGAAAACACTGAAAGCTATGGTTGTGTGTGCTGGAAAAACAATAGCTTTGTCCCTTCCCCTGGAATTCTGTTCATCCATAAAATGAAACTATATTAAATAAATAAATAAATTATATAACATTATTAAGGATCATAACATGAAATGATAGCTTTTTGGAGAAACAAAACATCCTACAATCCTACCCCCCCAAAAAACGAAAAACACCTCTCCAACTAAAGAATGATCCTAATTGAAATAAACTTTATAGCACAGGTCCAAATGGTCCAATGGGAACTCATGACCTATATTAGTAAATACCACTCACCACTTTCTCACTTACTCCGATATTAGAGCCAATGATTAGTGCTACCACAACAGTAATGCTCTCTGGTATAGAAAACCTTTTCTTTCAATTGCAAACCAACTGCATTTAAGCGCTACAGCTTTTTTTTAGCCTACCCTATCTACTGTTCCAAAGTCTCCAGCGCTTTCAGCAGCTTTGCAAAGCAATCACCAACAAGTAAATGTTTCAGTACCTGCCCAAATGATCCAATGTTAATTTGGTGGGCTGCTAAATGAACAGAACCTTTATTTGCAAAGACTTGAAAAGATTATCATTGAACCCCATCTTTCTAAAAGTTGATTTTAATGAAACCAATCAAGTCATTATTATGCATCATTATTATGTGAATGACAAGGACAAATATTGTAATTGAACTAATGATTACACACAAATTACTTTCAAGATTTTAAAAAAGATTTAACATTGAATGAAGCATGTTCAGCCATTGACAATATTATTTTAGAAAAAATTAATATAAAAATGTAAATTCAGTTTTTAAAAATTCAAGTATCAACTACATCGCTTAAAAATAACATTAAAGAATTCAACATAAGCATCTAATTTTTATTCTCAAAACAGCATTTAAGTAGTAATAGGAGGGACTGCAGTATGCATGTTATTTCACGAGGATTAGAGTTTTGTTTGCATTATATTACACATGTTTAGAATCCAAATTTTCTTCAATTTTTTTCATATTCTAAAACAAAACATTACTGTGCAATATCCTATATATACCATTGCAGCTATTTAATCTCAACATTTGACAAAATGCATAAGTCTCATTAGAAATTTTTGAAAATTCCCATTGCAGCTTTTTAGCAAGAGAAGCCTAATGAGTGTGGTTTTACCCGCATGGCTTCCCCACGAATTCCAGCGTGTACAGACAGTGAGCACTGTCGTGTGGTTCGAATGCTTTCCATGACCACGCACAAGACTGCCTTTCTGCTGCTCCTTGCCTGACGTATCAAGCTGTGGTCAAAATTAATTTTTCTAAAATAAACAAGAGAGATATTCACAAGACTCTGTAACATCTGATTACATATAATCCAGTACATTTTTCGCTATCATGTGTTTCTCATCCATGGTCCACCTTAACTAAAAGTAAATCAAGACAGGCTTAATACAAGTCAGGAAGTATGTGCAAAAGAAATTGAATAATTTGCCTCTCCTTTCTATTTTCTTAAGACGTGCTTACTATAGGTGTCTACTGGAGCGGCTCTCTTAGCACACTTGTTGCAAGCAGATTCCTGAATTCTTTTAATCTAATAATTTTGCAAATATGTGCAGGTCCAAAGCAATTTTGTGGCACAATTAAAAATTCTTTTTGAACCAAATGATTTTGGATATCTACCCTTGTCCAAAGTTAGGGTATATTACTAATTTGTATTATTTCAAACAAATAAATTACAATAGTAAAATATAACCTGAGTGTTTTAATCATTTTTTATAATGAAGTTTATATAATTAAAATATTTAATGAAAACACTGAAGTATAGTAAGAATTATTATACTGACCGTGTAGTAATTTCCTTGAGTAATGTTGATACTTCCACTTCATGTTTGGTTACTACACCAAATGATGCTTTTACTGCCACAGAATCTGATCCAGTAACATTAATCCCAACATCATTCACAATATGGTTGCCTCGTCTTCCATAGAGTGAAACATCTGATTCATCCTCATAATTCAGTAACTGATAAGATGAAACACCTTTTAAAAAAGGAAATTAATATTTTTCAAATGTGTCGAATTTGTCTAATTTAGATTACATATAGTAACACATGAATTATTTAAGGCTCAATGACCCAAATGTTGAGAAAGGCAATGTTTCAAACCAAGATTAAAAATAGCAATTCAATTAATTAGACAAGAAGAAATAGAGTACTTAAATGAACTCAAATTCTACAGAACTTCTGAAGCATCAAGATCTCCTGGGTTGTTCAAAGAAAAACAAGTGTTGGTAAGAAATAATTTGTCAAAATGTCAATTTATTTTCTAATCTGGCCTGTAATATATTTAATATATTTCAGTTTACCAACTGTAATAACTGAATCATAAAAAATACAAATTACTCTTATCTCATTTGACCTTGTGAGATAAGTAAGATGAAATAATAGCCCCATTTTTTAGGTGAAGAAATATATTATTATGTCATATTCTAAATTGATCTGGTTAAAACAATTTATAAAATAATTGAAATAAAATTATACAATAATCTTATAAAATAGGCTTGAAAATTATTTGAGCAATGAGACTTGATACTATTATAAACTTTAAGCACTGTTAATCATGTTATTACTGCCATAGCAATAAAAGTTGCTTTTATCAATGAAAATGTGTAATTATGAACATAAGCAGTATATATGATCTATGTTTAGATTACAAATAATATAGCTGAATGAGCAGACCCAAACAGACACTAAAACTTACCAGCTGAAATTTCTCTGTCTCCTAGAAGAATATCTTTCAATGTAAAAGGTGTCGAGGTAAATTTATATCTGGGAAACAGAAAGCATCGTTTCTTTTTTACCACCAGACTTAGAGGTTGGTATTTGTCAGCCTCACTGAGGCTTGGTACTGGAACTAATCTCCCTCCATCTCCAACTTGCTTGACAAAGCTCTTGGTAGCAGCAACAAACATATTAATATGGTATCAAAAGGCGATCAACTGCAACCCTCGGATAAAAAAATCCATATTGTCAAAGAAAATCAGGCACAAAAGTAAGCCTTGCTGGATTTTTAATACAATTATATATATTAGAACTACAAAGCACGGTTTCACCAAGTAGTTTACAGAGCACAGTTCACAACACTGCCTCCCTTGGTGTGCTCAGGTGTTGAATTATAGATCAACAGTGTAAAATGATATACTAAAAGTAAGTCTAATTTGGAATTGCAGTCTACAGCACTAAAATACACCCAGAAACTAGTAATTTTAAAATACTACCAATGTCCTTAATGAGGGTGAAGGTTAGTAGTGGCTTGCCAGTTTTTGAGGGACACATACAGCCTTATGGGAAAAACTATGCAGTTTAGACACTGACATTACCGCTGGGCACCAGCTACAGAGGACCTAGTCCAAAGGGAATTCCTTGTCTAGTATGCCAATTTTGGCAACAGAAAAGTGCTGCTTTGAATCCTGATGGCATACAGCTTATTATTTGGGCATTCCATTCATTTTCCTTGTACGCTTACAAAATGAAGTGATTAATATAAAAAGTAAATTCACAGACTATAAGCAAACAATTGTATGCAGATCTTTATAAAATACTAAATGGAAGCCACATTACATATAATTACTGTATAAACTCAGATGTATGGGTTTCTTACTCTGAAGCTGGCACAAAGACATCTCTTTGAAAGAGGATCCTGCTTCATTTATTTCCTTTTTGTTTCATCCTTCTCATTCCAGTTACTCCAACTTTAAAGATTTTGGCTTGTTTTAAAGGAATTTTGTGGCTAAAAATACATTTTAGAAACAAATCTGAGGGCTGAAATATTGTATTGCCACAGTTATGCGGATGTTGTGTTTTGAAATAGAGGCTATGTGGTGCTCACAAATTACTCAAAACAAATAACATTAGTGGATAGTAACTCATACTATAAAGAGGGGGTTGGGGAAGAAAGAATAGGCGTAATTCAAGCCTCAAATAATGTAAACCAATTTGATTAGATTCTGGACATTTTTTTAAATTCTGCAATCAAATAACCCGGGCTCGCATGCAACCCCAAAGAACAGTTTTGAATACTGTCTCTCGGTGCGAATAGGATTATGAAAAGCAATCTTCTAGAACACCGAGAAGGCACACAGAGTCATTTCTGCAAGTGGCTAGCAAACCCCTAGAGAAGCCACTGGACATCTAATTTCGCTGTCCGACCCCCCCACCAAAGGTGACACATCCCAAGCAAACCCGATTACAACCAATACCATAGGTGTGCAGAAACAGCATTTAATAGGAATCCGGCCCATTGAAAAGCCGTAGTTTACACGTAACAGGCCTAGCTGGGATCTGCGCACCCAGCGTTCACTTAGCGATGAAAGTCTAGAAGACAATGGAGCCCACCGGGCGGTAGAGGAGGGGTGTAGCCCAATGTCCCTGCGAGCTCTTAAGGGCAGGTCTCAGAGGCCGGAAAAGCCCATCGCAGCCCTCAGGAGCTGAAACACCGCGAGTCTCAAGCTTCCCGGCCAGGCGGGGGATGCACTCTATAAATTTTGCATTTGGAATTCTGAAATCTTTCTCTTAAAGTGACGCAGCCCTCATCCTTTCCTCCGGCCCAAAAAAGACTGGGCTTCGGGCCCCACAGACTCTGTGAGCCTTCCCGCCCGACAAGCCTCCTCTCCAGGAAGGAAACGGCCTCCTTTTAAAGACACAATTGCGGCTTCGACCAGGCGGGAGAACAGGATGCCGAGAAACACGGAGGCCACAAGCTGGGAACCCGCTGAAGCAGAGGAAAGCCAGGGCGGGGAGAAGGGGCGGGGTCTGGAGGGAGAGGGGCGGGGCCAGGCGCCGAGGACTCCGGGTGCCAGTGGGCGGGGCCGGGCAGGGAGACAGGCAGGTAGCCAGGATAGCGAGGGGGCGTAGCCGGGAGCCCCGGCCCGAGCTGCCGCACGGAGGCTCCGCCTCCGCCCCCGCCGCCGCCCGTCCCTTTTGCCAGAGGGACGTAAGCTGGGCGGATAAGGGGGGCTGGAAAGGGAGAATCGGAGGGGAGAGGGCGGTGGCGGTGGCGCTGGAGTGCTCCTCTCCGGGACCGGCGGACCCGGGGAGCGAGAACGTCACTCCGCACTGCTCTTCTTCCGCCGTCGAGCCGTCCCTTCTCGCCATGTCCCAGAGCAGGGATCGCACCGCGGCCCTGCCGCTGGAGCACGAGGACAGCGGGACCTTCAGGTCAGCGCCGGAGTATTCCGGGCCGAGCCGAGCGAGGGGCGGGGGCGGGGGAGCGGCTCCCGAGCGGCATTCTGGGTAAAGCCCCTTTCTGGTGAGGCCCGCCTGGGAGGCTGCGGGCAGACCCGCGGTGCGCAGGCTGGGGTCTGCGGTCTGGCCCCGCCCCTCTTGCGTCCTGGGGTGGCAGGCGGGGTGGGCGGAGATGACACGCGGCCTCTTGGGAAATGGGGTTTGTGGGTTTAGTCATGAGAGGTTGCAGCACTTCTGTTAGTCTACGAATTCGTCCTACCTGCATTCAAGTTACCTCCTTAAAGACCTCCCTCAATCCTGCCAGCGTGTGCCTCATGCCGGCCGCTGCGGGTCCGGGAGATGGTGCGCCTCGCCAGCTCTGGTCCTGGCCGCTGGGAGCTTCGGCGCTTTCTCGCGTCACCGTTGGAGGCGGTCAGAAATGGTCTCTGTATGCTTCTGCTTCCCTCCCGGTTTTGATATGCATAGTACACCTTGTTCTGGTTTTTGCAGTTTGGGGAAGATGATTACAGCTAAGCCTGGGAAAACACCGATTCAGGTATTACACGAATACGGCATGAAGACTAAGAACATCCCGGTTTATGAATGTGAAAGATCCGATGTGCAAATACACGCGCCCACTTTCACCTTCAGAGTAACCGTTGGTGACATAACCTGCACAGGTCTGTATGCACAGTTAACCTTGTGGACCATGCAGGTTGGCTGTCAAGATTTGGCATTACTTATCAGTTTAGAAAAGTGTCCTTTTTACTACAGACAGCTATGAGGAACAGGTTCTTGAAACTGAGACCTCATCTCAGGTTATTGGGACTTTCCAACTTCATCTGATTTTCTCCCTAGTTTTCTCATGCCCAGATACCAAGAGAAGCTCATTAACATATCCTGGGATCCTCCTAGGGTTTTTCCAAGAATTAGGGAGAAGCAGGAAAGATTCTTGAAGCAGCCATAGCTGGATCAGTAGGTGCTGTCAAGTTTTATAGTTTCATAGATTATAGTAGATGCTAGGAGGCATGACCCCAGAATTTTCTGAGCCTCTCTTCTTTGTGTATGGACTCCTTTGCTGCTTTGGACCCATTATACCACACCCAATTCTGTATCCAAGCAAAATGAGGAAGGCAAAAAGCTTGAATACACTATATTGCATAGCAGCTTCTATTTCCTGACACTAGACAGGTATTTTAATAAGCCATTACCTCCATTTTTATAGATGACATGTTCAGAGAGATTATAAGTGACATGCCCAACATCACAGTAACGAAGTTTCAGAATTCAGATTCACCTTGTTATGGTCTGTGAGTTTGATAATTAAACCCCATTTGTAAATGTAGACATTTTATTTCTTAGGTATCTATGTAATTTCTAACAAAAAATATTGAATGCTAAATTTAATTTGGAAGAATGTCAAAAAAATTCAGCAGGAATACTGAAGTTCCACCATCTGGCAATCTGAAGGCATCATTTGTTTGTATCCCTGAAAATCTGGAGTTTGCTATTTTCATTGAAGCCACTTACAGAAAATTTTGAAGTTTTTTTTGTTTGTTTGTGTGAGGCAAATGGATTGGAAGTGCTAGTTGGAAGATTCCCTATATGAACCATAGAATCAACATTGCATTACTGCTTTAACTGGTCTATTTTTATTTTTAATAAATTTATATTGGGGAACAGTGTGTTTCTCCAGGGCCCATCAGTTCCAAGTCATTGTCCTTCAGTCTAGTTGTGGAGGGCACAGCTCAGCTCCAAGTCCAGGCACTGTTTTCAATCTTTCGTTACAGGGGGTGCAGCTCACCATCCCATGTGGGAATTGAACTGGCAACCTTGTTATTCAGAGCTTCCATTCTAACGGACTGTCCCTCTGGAAGCTCAGCGGCAGCTTGTTGTCTTCAATCTAGTTGTGGAGGGCACAGCTCACTGGCCCATGTGGGAATCGAACCGGCAACCCTTTTGTTCAGAGCTTGCGCTCTAACCAACTGAGCCATCTGGCCGCCCCTAGCTGGTCTATTTTTAAATATTCAGTGAAAATTCAAGAAAAACTAGCCTTTTACCCTTCAATGTTTTACAGACCAGAGATTGACAACCTATGGCAACCATTCTGCCTCGGCCCCTACTCTGCTCACACTGCACTGCCCCATCTTCCTGTACAAGCTTACCTGCCTCCACAGCTTCAAATACTATCTAAAGGCTGATAATTCTGAAATCTCTGTCTTTAGCCTGGGCCCAGGTGCAGAACAGTGTATCAGCCTTTATTTGCTGGACATCTTTGCTTGGATGACCCAAAGACACCTCAGTCTCGTTGACTCAAACTGAATCCATCTTCTCTCTCAAATCAATTTCCCCTGCTTTCCCAAGCTCAGTAAAGGCACCACCAGTATCCATTTGCTCATAGTAGAAATTTGGGTCTCATCTTCTTGACTCCTTCCTCTCCCTCTGCCTCTTGTCCAGTCTGTTCCAAATCTTACTTCCTAAATATCTCTTGAATCTGTCTGCTTCTCTTGTCTTCTGTTTGGGCCACTGTCATCTTCCACTTGGATTATAGCTACAGTCATGTAGCTGTTCTTTCAGCTTTTAGTCCTGTGATGCCCATTCCCTACACGACCACCAGAGTGTTCTTTGTGGCATTCAAATCTGTTCATGTACTTCCGCTTCTTAAAATTCATTCAGTGGTTTCCCCATAACCTTCTGCATAAGTACAGATAAATACACGACTTACAACCTTGCTGCTCAAAATGTGATCAGCAGCAGCATTAATATCACCTGGACACTTGATGGAAATGCAGAATATCAGGCTCTATCCCAGACATAATGGATCACAGTATGTGTTTTAACAAAATTTACAGGCAATTCCTATGCGCATTCAAGTTTGATAAGACAAATTTAGGACACTGTTCTCTGACCTCTCTCCCTACCCTCCAACTCTCTAGCCCTTTATCTCAAAATTCCTTCCCTCAACCTCTTCCGGTGCGCAACCACTTGGGGCTCTTAAGAACTCCGTGCTCTGTGTTACCTTTGAGCCTTTGCTGGTGTTCTTTTCTTTGCCTAGAATGTTCTTCCTAACCCCCAGCTTTCTTCACATTACTAGCTTTTACTGATCTTTCAGATCTTCATTTAGTTACCTCTTCCTTCATGAAACCTCTCCGAATCCTTACCAAGAGTAGGCGAGCTGCCCCATTTGTATACTCCCCTACAGGCTGCACTTGAGCCTGTCATTACACATACCACTCCACATTTCAAAGGCCTATTTATAGACAAAATCCTAAGGGCAGGGACTCTGCCCTTTAAGGGCAGGGACTCTTGTTTAGTTCTCCACTCTATCCCTAATACCTGTGTTAGCGGATAAATGAGTACGGTTTTGTGTCCTCTAACACTTGAGGATCACACTTGAAAGGTCCCCTTTGTTTCCTCTACACCAGAGGAATGGACGTGAGCATTCTGATACCACTTTCGAGGGGTTCTCAACACTTAGTTTGAACACAGAAGGAAAAAGACTGAATTTACCATTTACTAGGTGTGATTGCTTACTGAAATTTGGCGTTGCTCTCAGTGATTAGTCAGGACTATTCCTTGTCTCTCCATTAGCTACCCATGTAAGGATACAGATTGTATAGAAGACGCGTAATGTAAGCTCTCCCTTCCTATATAAGCCTTCCCTTACTAAACCTAACATGTAGCCACAACTGCTTTGCCAGTCGAGGGGTTTAATCCAGTCTAGGACAAGCGGTTAGAATAAAACTGTGCATCTTTCAGTGTAGGTGGCTCCCTTAAAGGAAACTTCTTGCCACAGAAGAATTTCTCCCTGTGAATAGGGGAAGAGTAAAATACTAAATTGCATTTCTTCAGGTGTGACAGCCTACTTTTTTACCATTTTATGTAATAAGTAGACATAATGTAGACATGATGTCGATTTTTTTATACAGATATGCCTAGAATTAAATACAGAGAACTTGAAAAGTCATGATTTTTTTTAATGTATTTCATGTCGTTAATGTTTTAGTGTGTAACTGTATGTTATATGTATGTTTTTATTACCTAGTGTGTATATGTAAAACGTGTAGTGACTTTGTTTTGTATTATGAAAACATCTATGCAAAACTCAGTTTTCACAGCATATACTTTTATGTTGTTAACCTTAATTCAGGTGAAGGTACAAGTAAGAAGCTGGCGAAACATAGAGCTGCAGAGGCTGCCATAAACATTTTGAAAGCCAATGCAAGTATTTGGTGAGCTCAATTTCTTTGTATTCTGCAGCTCAAAATTATCATGACAGAGGTAAGATTAAAAGTTTGAACATGCTCGCAAGTGGAACAGAGTGAACAGTTGTTAGTATTTGCTCTAAAATTCTATTTCCTTGTGGAAGCCTGTTATCCATTAAGGACAACTGTATCCTTAAGAAATGAAATACAGTATGAAGTATTAAATGAATGCTCTCTTGAACTAGGTGTTGTTTTTTTCCTGGATGGCGTGCAACAGGAGAAAACCAGAGTTTGCCTGGCAAATATCTTACTGTACTAAGACTTTAATTATTTCCACACTGAGGAAAGCAAGGTGTGAGATGGAAAAAGATTAGCGATGAAAGTACCCTGTGAGGAATTCTAATTTGGAAGGAGACAAAAAGATTTCCTTTTATTATATATAGCATGTATACCAAATATAAGAGGGTGTTAAGTGGGATGTTAATTCTTGACATATCTTTCCAAAATAAATTTTGTTGGTGCTTTAGTTACTTTGGAAAGAGTATTGGTCTGGGAGCATCTCATGTATCATAAGGTAGTGTCCCTCGGTTCTAGTTGCTTCTCTTTACGTGTACTCAAGTATACTTGGATAAATCTGGTATATCAGCTCATAGTTGACAGCAGAGGCCCGTGGAAATTTAGGATGGGTTTTTTTAGCCATAGCAAAATTTGACTTAGCGATGTATTTAGGTTCTCATGCAGTACTCCTCTGTTTTTCAAAATTATTCTAACCATTTAAATAGTTCAGAACTAACCAGTATAAGCCTTGGATCTCACAAAATGATGCTAAATTCTCTGGGGTCATACATTGTAGTCGATTTATGCTAATTTTCTAGATATACCAAATGGCATGGCAGGTATTGGATCTTCCCCTCATTGGTGATGGCCATGCTATTTCTGTGCAGCCCAAAGGTCAACCCAAAGTGTTAAGTATATTTGTAGAAATGACCTAGTGTCCTACCTATACATGGGCACTTCACTTTGTCAGCAAAAAAGGCTAACCCACTTACTATATATTTGTGCTTCTTGACAGATAAGATGGGAATTACTAAGCTGTAATGAGGCCTAAAGTGGCCTGATTTAATACAGAGACTTTCTCACTTCTCCATCACAATTATTTGGGTAGCTTCGGCATGCAGCATTGTAAGTGAATATTCATATCTCATCAGCCTATGTAAAGCTTGAAATTGTGGTAGTTAGAAAAGAAACTTGAGGAAGTAGCAATAACTGAACCTCGTTTGTCATGGAAGAGATGGTCCTTCAGTTGCCTAGGTGGTAGTAACCTTGGAATGCAGCTTATCCAGTGTCAGGCACCCATCACCCAAGTAACTAGTATTTCAAACTACTTAAAAGAGGTTGTTCTCTTTTTCCCTAATCACAAGCCCCACAACCAGAAGCCAGATTCATTCAGGCCACCTATTTTATGCAGGCTACATATAAATCTTAGGAGAATTGTCCTAGCATAGAGCAGATAATATATCAAAGATAGATAGACAGATAGATAGATAAGATATAGATATAGATAATTCTTCCATAATTATCTGAATAAAAAAAGCTATATTTCCAATCTATATTATTCACATTGCCAGACTAAATTTTCTGACTAATTGTTAGTCTTCCATGTTTGTGTAGTTGTAACAATAGTATGCTTTATTTAAATACATTTTATTGAGCACATATTATAAAAAAAGTACTACAAGGTTTATGAAGGTAAGTGATACATAGGTCCTACCATCAAGGAATTTATAGTCTATGCAGAGGAGACATATGAGGGATGGACAAATTACATGTATTTGTAAGAATGTATAATTTATGGTAAAATAATTTGCTTAAGAAAGGGTTACACCAGATGTTATAATGGCTCAAAGAAGGGAGAAATTATGTTCCATTGGGGTAAATGGATAGGCTTTTTAGAGGAGGTGGCATTTGAAATACACCTTGTTTGATGGATAGATCAGATTTTCATAGAAGAGGTGAGCGAGAAGGGCATTCCATGTAGAAGGAACAGCAAGAGCAAAGACATAGAAGGTTAAGTAGAAAGTGCTTGTCATTTATTTCATAATTGGAGGAAAATTATTTGGTTTTATAACACTTTAAAAAAATGTTTAGCTTTGCAGTTCCTGACCCCTTGATGCCTGATCCTTCCAAGCAACCAAAGAACCAGCTTAATCCTATTGGTTCATTACAGGTAAGTCGCATAGTTTTTCCTTACTTAGCATTTTGTCTACTGAAAAGAAGATGTCTTAAATTGATAATATCACAGGGACAAGGCAAGGAATTAGTATTTAAAGATAAGATGGTGTAATATTTTGTTTTTTTACATTATGATCATTAGATATTACAGCACTAATTTGAAATTATTTTCCTACTTATTTATGTTTTGGATTTTCTTCCATACACAGTATCTGCCTTTGGTTTGTGGAATTTTCATTTGAGATCAACAGGACCTCAGTGCACATGGGTAGAGTGTTTTATACTTTAAGAATATTTCTTGCCACTCTTGTGAGAAACCTCTTTCTACTTCTGTTGAGACAGAAGAACTTTATAAAGAACCCAAATCGGGTAACCTCATTCAGGAATAGGGAAGTTTGTTTGTTTGCTTATTCTACCAAAAAGTACATATTCAGCTTTGAATTTCTGTGTGCAAAATACCCTCCTTGCCGATTATCCATGTGCTCTGTTGGACAACTCCTGTCCCCGTTATCCAACCAGTCCTTTGGACTCTTTCCTGCTCTATGAGTTTTTCCGTAGTTTAATTCTTCTTTTCTCAACCTCGTCCAGGTCTGTTTGTTTGCTATCTTTGCTCCTCACTTGCTCTTGATCAAATATAGTAGTCAGCCAGCTGTGCGTATGGAAGTCTATAGCTAGGAGGGGAGAGGCTGTAGGAACTGATGGCAGTGAGACCTGTAGATACCCTCTGTGATGTTTCCAAAGAGGGCAGTAGTAGTTTATCTTTCTATTTGAACTTTTTGATCCCAGCTCACTATGGCTTAATGGAAGACCACCATTCATAGTGGGAGACTTCTTCAGTTTTGTAACTGTGGGCTTCTAAGATAAAATGCAGAAATATCTGTGGGAAATATAGCGTCTTCCCTCATTTCTCCATTGCAGAATACATTATAAATTTTCAAACATATAAGTGAGATTAAAATTGTGAAAGAATATCATTTATGTGATTGAGCCATTCATTGCATTGTAAAATTACTACTAAAGCCTGATGTTGATTTTCTAGGAATTGGCGATTCATCATGGCTGGAGACTTCCTGAATATACCCTTTCCCAGGAGGGCGGCCCTGCTCATAACAGAGAATATACCACAATTTGCAGGCTGGAGTCATTTATGGAAACTGGTACTTATTTCTTTTTACCCTCAGATAATTTATAAACCATAATTAAAAGCATTTATTTGAGCAAAAGGAACTACAGCCTGGGAGAGACAGATACAGGTAGCAACCTAAAGTGTGTTCCACCAATACAAGGGGAGGCTGCCTTTTATATTGAAAATTCCTGCCCAGGTTCCCATTTAGGTCCATTTTATGTAAATGAGGTACCCAAATTGTGCAGTTCTGATTAGATGGGGCAGATCTCAGTGTGTTGGTAGAAAGAGGAAACCAGGGTTTCTCTGTAGTGATTGAGTCAGAAGGCGTAAACAAGTGAGACATAGTGCGGGAAGCCATGAGTTGAGTCTGAGGTTCTTCCTGATACACAGAGTACGTGAGGAGCCCCTGTCAGCAAATGGCCTCTGGGTTCTTACTATTTATAAAATTTGGGCCCTCAGGTGACCATGGGGATTCCATCTCAGCAGATAAATTCCTTCTCCTCAAATGAATCTTTCTTTTCGGGGTCCACAAATTGAAGACATTTGAAATATTTTCAGATAATGGATGACCATAGAAATTTCTGATAACTTCTCAAATTTGTGGTTGAATTTAAGTATAAATATGTGACTTAAGAATACTTCTTAATTTGATATTTTTTAAATCGTGAGTTGTTAGAGGAAAGATAAATGAATTGACTCTGAGCAATCTTCATTGATGTATTAGTGACTTAAAAATCATTTGGAGAAAAGAACAATCGTAAATCTCTTGGAGTTTCAGCAGCTAATCTAGAAGTTAGGAGTATAAAAAGATTACATTTGAAAACAATATGATTCATAAGAGGCTAGATGACGAAACAGCACAGTGTGATAAAAATATACTAGAAATTATCTTTTGAATTGTAACAACTTCTATGTTGTCAAACGTCATAAACTATGAGAAAAAAGTGACTTAATAAAGTACTAGTGAGGATTCTTATTTTAACTTCTCTAGCACGTTCTCATCATTTTTAAAGTGATTTGAAAGGGACTTTTACCTTCGCTGCATATTAGTTTTAACAACTTTTTGTTGATTAATCAACTTTTTGCCCTCCAGCAGTAGTATGGGCCAGTGCAGAAAACACTGGGCCAGAAGCAGAAACCTCAGCTTGTGTTCTTGATGCAGTCCTTAATTTGCAGGTTAGGCAAATTACTTAAACTCCCTGGGAGTTTAAATTTTTAAATCTAGAAAGCAAAAGCATGGAAGGAGATCAAATTATGGTGTCTTTCAATTTCAGCATTTCCTATTCCCTTCTTATTCATGTTAAAGAAATTCCATATAGTTGTCAGTTTATAGAAAATTGTAAGTGAGAAATAAACATTGAGAGGAGTTGTATTTTAAATGTATCTTGACAAATTTGAATGTTTGGTCAGAATTGAACCAAATATAATTCATTAAAACTAGGCATAGGGAAATAAGCTGTTAGAGAAAAACAGAAAGTGTAACTGTTAAAGACAAATTATTAAAAGAAATGCCTTCGAAAATGTTAATATCTGTATGAATCACAAAGATGTCAGGTCAGTGAAAGAATAGACTAGTAGATAAAAACCATGAGGTTGTTCTCTGATTAAATGCAATATATAGAGAAGGTACCCAAAAAATGTGTATACATTTTAAGAAAGAAAAAACTGTATTAAAATGATGCTGATGGTAACCACTTTGAGCATCTCTTGTAATTGCAGAAGTCAAACGTGACTTGTATTCGTCTTTTCTTATTGGTATATATTGAGTATTACAATTTTAATAGTTTTTTCCTTACTTAAAATATGTATACATCTTTTTGGCGCGATCTGAATTTGATCATCCTCTATGGACACTAATTTCTTTTCTGAACCTACTTTTTTTTTTCTTCTTTATTTAGGAAAGGGGGCATCAAAAAAACAAGCCAAGCGAAATGCTGCTGAGAAGTTTCTGGCCAAATTCAGTAATATTTCTCCAGAGAACCACATTTCTTTAGTGAGTGATGATCATACAGCTGTGATGTTAATGTGATTAAGTGTCTCTTGCTGTAAGAAACTTTCCTGTATTTCTTGTTGTATAGATACTTCAGAGTTGCAGTTTTTAAAAATCCTTTCATTATTTAGTTACACACTACCCCAATTTTATTGGCTTGCTATATTGAGCCAGAATCACAAGGGTGACCAGGTAAGAGGGCTTGAGAGACACAGTTAAATTCAGAATAATACCATGGGATCTAAAAATGGTAGGCCAGTAGTTCCTTTTTTGCCTTCACGTTGACAATGCATTCCCACCCCTTTGTCCATTCATTCACTTATCCACTCAGCAAACATTTAGTGAGCTCATACTGTGTGCCAAGCTTTGTGCTAGGTACTGACATACAGTGAATAAGACAGTCTCCGCCCCTAAGGAGTTTATAGCCTATTGAAAAAGAGAAGAGAACTCTACAGACTGGTCCTTACAGAGGGTGCTATAGGAACACATGAGTAAGAGAAGGCACACAACTAAGATGAGGGTTTGGGGAAGGCTTCTTGGAGGAAGTAATGTCTAAGTTGAGATGTGTACAATGAGAATAGAAGAAAAGAAGAATTCCAGAAAGGAGAAAGAGCATGTGCAGAAACCCAGGAGTAAAACATCACATGCCATCTAGGAACCCTTACTTGGAATGGCTAGAACATAAAAGTTGGAGGGAGGGAGTCTCAAACCATGAGGCCAGAGAGGTAAAGAGGAATTAAATCTTGCAGGAACTTCTATATTAAGGAGACTAAACTTTATCCTGAGGGTAGTACAAAGTCATTAAAGAATTTTAATCTGGAAGGACAGGATCTAATTTATACATTAGAGAGAAAATCACTTGTATGCATCACGAAGAGTGAATGAATAGTAGAATCAGAGAGACCTGCTAGAATGCTATTATAGAAAGCAGAAGAGAAATGATGGTGGCCTAAACTAAGGTAGTGGCAATAGAAATGGTATACTTAAAAATTATTTCTGAAACTAAAGTGAAGGGAGTATGGTAATTGATTGGATGTGGGGAGTAAGGAAAAAGGAGGAAATAATGGCAACGGAATAGATAGTAGTACCATTCATTAATGGGAACACAGAAGATGAGTAGAAATTGAGTGGAGTAGATAATGAGCTAAATGTAAGCTATATTGAGTTTAAAGTGTTTATAGAATACCTAAATGAAGCTACTGAGCAGACAGCTAGATATTTGTATATATGTATGTATATATATAATGTATGTTTTAAGATACACATATATCTTTTAAGATATATATAGCTTAAAAGATTGGGCTATACATGATATATTACTTGAGATTCTGATAGTTGTACCGTGTTTCCCCCAAAATAAGACCTAACCGGAAAATAAGCCCTAGGATGATTTTTCAGGATGACATCCCCTGAACATAAGTCCTAATGCATCTTTTAGAGCAAAAATTAATATAAGACTTTGTCTTATTTTTGGGGGAAAACGGTAGAGGTTATGTCTTGTGATACATTATCTGAGAGTAGTATATTAGGTGGGAAATGAGAAGTGAGGACTATAGCAGTGTCCTTACTGAGCTTATGATAAAATAAGGGCTTATTCTGTAAAAAAAAAAAAAAAATCGGAGAGTATACACAAATAAGTAATATAGTTTTGATTTTACTTTTTTAATAGAAAAATATAAAACATTGCATTTACTTCTTTTTAAATTGAATCAGAGATGACATTAAATCACAAAGCATAGATACGTTTATAAGTGAATTCTGTGGAATCTTCAAGGAAGAGATAATTTTCAAAGCAATTTAAATTCTTCCCAGAAATTTATATAATATAGGGAAAGCTTCTAAATTTATTCTCTAAAACCAATATAACACTAACATGAAAACCTGACGATAGCCTATCCTAACAGAAAAAATATACGGATTAACCTCCCTTATGGTGAGACCTTAATAAAATATTCAGTAGAACATTAAAAGAATAATATACCATAGACAAACAAGTACGCTTTATTTCAGGATTGCAAGGATTTTCAAGGTTAATAAATTGGTTACTATAATTAACCACATTAATGGGTCAAAGAAGAAAAAAGTATATACATAATTGTCTCAATAGATGCCAAAAAGATACTTGACAAAATTTAGCAATCATTACTGATTGACACTTAAAATTCCCTATTTTGATTCAAAATGTATCTTTAAAAAAAAATCAATCATGGTTACATGTTTATAAGTAACAGATATATCTGTAGGTATAGATGAAACAATGTAACAGAAAATAAATAAATGTAAATCTTTCTAGTTTTGATATGAAGACTTAATATTGTAAATACATGAAAAGGCAATGTAGTCTCGTTCAGAATATGCTAGAATTTATTTTGGACGTTGATACAGCTTACTAAATTTTGTCTGGAAAAATAAACTCTCACAAATACCAAGACAAATGAAAAGGAAAAGTATGGGAAATGGGGTGCTAACCTACCAGAGAATTTTTGTGCCATAAAACTTTACTAGTTAAAATAGGTATTGGTACAGGAATAAACAGAATAGAATGGAGAATCCAGGTATAGATGCTAATACATATAGGAACATAGTGTATGACAACAGTGAGATTTCAAATCAATGAGTGGAGGATGGATTATTCAACAAATGATGTACAAACAACTTACAGACATTTGAGGGAGGGGAGTGTGTGTGTGATATTTGGTTGCTACCTTATTCCTGTTGATCTTAAAAAAAAGAGCCAGTTATTTTACCAGCAAAACGGGTTTATTCAGGAAGAGCATAGGAATTGCAATTGAAATTGCAAACCATAGGCAAGCCTGAAGAACAGGGGAGAGGGACTTGCATTTGTAGGGGGAAAAGAGGAACTTGAGAGGAGCTATTTCAAAGGATTCAGAGTAGTAATAGCTTCTCAGTGGCTGGGCTATATAACAAGGAGCCCAAACCTGAAGGTAACCAGCTGAAAAGGTTCAGGTGACCATTGACAAAGGTGGAGGTGTTTTGCTGGGCAAGGAGAAATCCTTTCTGCTGTGGTATGGCCTACTGTTTGGGGTCTGGGTGGCAGTGCATGAAAGCTCCCTTTTCAGGGCTTCCTGACTCCATTTTAAATGGGGTTTCCTTTATTTTTAACATTCCTATACCAAAACGAATTTCAGCTAGATCAAAGATTTGAACATAGAATTCAAACTATGTAAGTATTAGAAGACATGGAAGAGCTTTCCTTTTTAAAAATCTTAGCGTGGGGAAAGCCTTTTATACTTAGAAGGTGTAAAGTACAAGATTCATAAATTTTAATACATACTGTCCAGCAAACTGTAAATAAAACCAAGAATAAAAACTGTGATTATATATATATTTGAAAGTTGATAATAGAGTAGATCTTAAAAGTTCTCATCACAAGAAAATAATTTATGTTTGGTGATAGATATTAACTAGGCTTATTGTAGTGATCATTTTGCAATATATATACAACATGAACCATCATGTTGTACACCTGAAAGTAATATCTTAAGTATCAATTATATCTCAATGAAAAGAAAGGAAAATGAGTGAGAAGAAATTATTTTCAACACATGACTATAAAGGGATTGTTTTCAGTACCACACAAAAAGCTTTTCCACACCAATAAAAAAGACAACCAAGTGGAAGAAATATACATGATTAAAAAAGAAAAAAATGTTCATCTTCATTCATGCAAGTTAAACAAGCTACTAATTTCACCTTTTATATTGATAAAAAGTTTGATAATATCTGGTGTTGGTGAGGGTATGAGAAGACAGGCACTCTCTAAGACATTTGATGGGGGTATAAAGTGGTCCAAATATCATTTTGGATTTATTTATCAAAATTAAAAGCATACATGTTCTCTGACTTGGCAGTTCTACTTCTAGAAGTTATTCTACTGAGAAAGTCATCCAAGTACAAAAGAGTTTTATTGTAACATTATTCATAAAAGCAGGAAACCGGAAACAACCTAAAACCCTTAGTTGGAGGCTATTGAGATAAATATAGTGAATTTATGTACACTAATATGAGAAGAATGAAAAGATGAAGAAAAGTAACCTGTCATTTTTGTGTAAAAAGATTATGTCTGTGTACTTGAATATGCATGGAATATTTATGGAAGGATACTGAAGAAATGTTTAAGAGCGAAAGAGCGAGTACCTCTAGGGAGTGGAACAGAAGTCTTTGGGGAAGGGGTGGTACAGAAAACAGACTATTCTTCATTAGCTGTTCTTATTGTGGAAATTTATTTTTATCATATGAATGAATTATGATTTTTTAAAAATATATATTGTTTAAAGCAGGGGTGTCAAAACTTTTTTTCAGCGTTTTTTACCAAGGGCCATATGCGGTAAAATACACAAACAGCCGGGCCACTCACTCGAGGTGAAGTACGTATTGCCTCACCTGGTTTATTTAAGTAAACTAAATATATTTTTGGAATTTGCTGCGGGCCAATTAACAATGGATTGTGGACCGCAGTTGGCCTGCGGGCTGCAGTTTTGACACCCCTGGTTTAAAGTTTCAATTAAGAAATGTAAAATTTTATTTAGTAAATTTTACAAATTACTCAGTTCTATAGCATGGCCATCCCTATGATCTTTTGAAAATCCCTTAACCTCTGTCGGGGCTCATTAATAAATAAGACTTAGGATAGGTTGCCCTACTTAGAGAGTAGTTGCTTTGGGTTTTGAAATGGCATAATATAGGAAAGCAATTTGAGAACTATAAACAAATACGGAAATGTAAAACATTTTAAAAATAGGTGAAAAGGGAAGGGTATAGGGGAGAATAAAGAAAAAAGGAAAAGGAGAAAGAACACAGAAAAACAAGCTCAGTTGGGTTCTGGATCTAAGTCTGAGAAGAGCTCTTTGCCGTCCTGCCATTCATTGGAATCACTTGTTCCCTTGTACCCAATATGCACTTCTCACCTTTTCTACAGTTTCTTTGTTTTCTGCTTCAGAGCTCTCAGTTACAATGATGGTATTTAATACAAGAAACCATAAAGACA
Organism: Rhinolophus sinicus; assembly: GCF_057876585.1. Classification (NCBI taxonomy): domain Eukaryota; kingdom Metazoa; phylum Chordata; class Mammalia; order Chiroptera; family Rhinolophidae; genus Rhinolophus; species Rhinolophus sinicus. The sequence goes on along the minus strand of NC_142517.1, from coordinate 165,994,106 downwards.
TAAAAATTATTTTATGTTTTAATTTGTAAATTGCCTGTTAGATTCAGTTATTTGCAAATTTGTTTATAGTGCTCTTAAATATCTTACTCATCTTAGTGTAACCATCAGAAAATTCGACTGAGAGACATTTGTACTGCACAAAAGTATTTTTAAATACTTCCAGTATATTATTATATATGCTTCTTCTTTCTTAACATCATGGTATCTGTTAAATGTGTATACTTGTTAGTGTTGTCTAGTTTAAATTGGAAAGTTAACCAAACGGTGTCCATTTAAACATGCTTTCTAAAATATTAAATGTGAGTGCCTTCTAAGTACTTCTAATTATAGTTTTGAAACCAGTCCTAGTTAAGAGTCTTAATCTTCATCTCTTGTTTTTCAGACAAATGTAGTAGGACATTCTTTAGGATGTACTTGGCATTCCTTGAGGAATTCTCCTGGTGAAAAGATCAACTTACTGAAAAGAAGCCTCCTCAGTATTCCAGATACAGATTACATCCAGCTGCTTAGTGAAATTGCCAAGGAACAAGGTTTTAATATAACATATTTGGATATAGGTATGATTTTTCTTTTTTGGCTTTACCCCAAAACATGTTTCTTTTAAAAATATGTTGCAGAAACAAAAACTTCTATTATAATTGATTTTAGTGGTCAGGGATTCTAACTATATTACCAAGCAATAATATATATAATTGATGTGTCCCATTCTTATAAGTAATAATAATAGCTAACATCTATATAGTTATAGTAATAAAAACAATAGCTGAGATTTATGGTGTTTTACTATGTGCCTGGCATTGTTCTGAGGACATTACATATATCAACTAACCCTGTGAAGTCGGTTCTGTTTATAAGTGAAGAAAGGGGGGAAGGCACAGAAAGGTTGAGAAACTTGCCCAGGATAGTACAGCTAGTCAGTGGTAGAGCCAGATTAGGGGAAGAGTGACTGCAGATACACTGTCAATGGACTAGTCCTGATGGGCAGATTGACAAATATAAAGGCACCCACATTTCTAGTACAAGTACCAAGTTGTAGGGCGAGACCTTTCTCTGCACTCTGTCACTGTATTCTAATTCTGGGAGATAAATGGGAGCCAGTCAATTTATAGCCTTATCCCATTCCAGCTGTTATGTTCTCCCTTCTTTTTAGCCCTTAATCATTTAGATAGACAAATGCGGACATACTGGAAAACAAGTCAGTTTGGATTTTCTAATTCAATTTATAAAGCTGGCTAACGTGTGTGTGTGTAAATGCACATGCATGCGTTTATTGTCTTGGTTTAACATCAGTGTAATACGTGAAGAATTTGATATCTCTTATTCCAGTTCTCAGTGAGCTGTGAGGACCTACCTTGTGAGAGCTACTAGCACTGAGAAAGTAGGGTGTTTAGGGACTAAAAGAACTTCTGCTACATTAACATTGAATGATGATGGTTCAAGTGCAGTGTCCTAATATACTGAGAATGAGGCCAAACCTAAGAATTTAGTGCAAACAGATGGTCATAAAAAGTGACTGATGGGAGACTATTCATTCAACAAATACTTATTAAGTGTCTGTACTTCGTTGGATGTTGGAGACAGATGAATGAGCCGTGTCATGGAGAGGACGAGGGAAGTTTTTAAATCTAGGAAAAGAAGGAAACTTGATTTTTTTAGATTATGAATTAATGATGCTTTTGGAATACTTCTTAATGATTTTAAGAACTAAGTAGTTCTTGTAAATATAGGACAGCAGTCTGAAAACCACAGTCAGTTAATTTGGCTAACTTCTATGCAAGTACCTTCAAAAGAATCTAGATGTTCCCCAAAGAATATAGACAAATGGCCAACAAGCACATGAAAAGATGCTCAACATCATTAGTCATCAGTAAAATACAAATCAGAACCATAGTGAGGTATCATTTCACACCCACGAGGATGGCTATAATGAAAAAAATAATAAATGCAGAGAAATTATAGCCTGCATATATTGCTCATGGCAATGTGAAATGGTTCAGCTGTTGTGGGAAACAGTTTTGCAGATCCTCAAATGAGATGCCTTATGACTCAGTAACTCGACTAGGTATATACCCAAAAGAATTGAAAACTGGTATTCAAACAAATACCTGTATACACGGTTATAGCCATACTATTCACAATAATGAAAAGGTGGGAATAGCCCATGTGTCCATGGCAGATAATGGATAAATCAGTTGTGTATACATGCAATGAAATATTATTTGGCCATGAAAAGGAATGAAGTTCTGATATATGCTATAACATGGATGAACCTTAAAAACATACTAAGTGAAAGAAACCAGACACAAAGGGTCACTTAATATATGATTCCATTTATATGAAATATCCAGACTAGGTTAATCCATAGCGACAGAACACAGATTGGTGGTTGCCAGGGGCTGAGGCTGGGAGCGTGGGTGTGGGGGTTTTGGGCAGGCCGATTGGGATCTGCTGCTTAACGGCTGTGGTGTTAAGTGATGAACTGATGAAAGTGCTTTGTAACTAGATAAGGCGGTGGTTGCACACCATTGTGAGTATTCTAACTGCCACCAAAGAATTCACTTGAAAAATGGTTAATTTTGTGTGAATTTTAACTTAAAACAAAACAAAACACCTAGATGCTATAACTAGAAACCCTCTGCAGGCCTTAAATAATCCCATTGTATCTGGATATTTTCCACTATATTGACTCTAACTGAAATAACAGGTAATCACAACCACTTTAAAGAAATCATAACTCACGTGCTTCTACTTCTTTCCCTTGTCTTACTTAATTATCTTTAATAAGAGTGATTCATCAGTTGACGGGAAGAACATTTATTTCCTGGGTTTAGGTATTGTTTTTAAAACATCCTAACCTATACACAAGATGGAACTAGACTCTCTGCACTGATTTATAATCAAAGAACATGAAGGCACAAAGGAGGTCTTATCCTGAACCATGTATTTCCTGGTTCAGATGTCTACTGAAGATAACCCTAGACTTCATAACGAAAAATCCAATTTCCCCGGTCTTCTAGTAAATGTTTTTTCCCCCTCTAAAAAAGTAGCTATGGTTCAGTAAAATGCAAATGCTGTTCAACTAGCCATATTAGAATTGAGTTGGGAGCTTTTTTTTTTTTTTAATGCAAGAAGTTGGCTACTGTTAGCCCCAATCTGCATTTCTGATTGAGCAGGCTGGAGTGAGGCCTGGACACCTGTATTCCTTAAAGTTCCCTCAGGTGATTATGAAGCACATCTGTGTCTGAGAACTGCTATAGCTGAGCAATTGTGTTTTGGTTTTTGTTTGTACAAGAATGACAAAGGTGATGAGTAAGTGGAATAGCCTACTACCATGGATGCTTACAGAGAACAGCAATGACAAAAACTGTATTGTTTATACAAAAGATATACTTTATATACACTGACTAACCATCATGCTTGAATGTGTCATTACAGAAGAACTGAGTGCCAACGGACAGTATCAGTGTCTCGCTGAACTGTCCACCAGTCCCATCACAGTTTGTCACGGCTCTGGGATCTCCTGCGGCAATGCACAGAGTGATGCAGCTCACAATGCGTTGCAGTATTTAAAGATAATAGCAGAAAGAAAGTAAACTTGGAGCAACTTAGAAAACCTGTCAGCAGCACACAAAATGGTCCCGTCTCCTTCCCAAGTAAAACGTTTACTGTCATGTTTGAGTTTGTGTGTTTTTCCTAAATCTCTTCACAGATTCCATCAACACTCCAGATTTCATTATCTTCTAGTCATTGTTATTAAGCTCTTTTTAATGGCTTCAACTTTGTATTGGTATATTGTATTTATAAACTTTGTACCATAAGCAGAGTCTAGCACCCATTTTACAATGCCATGTACACAGAAGGAAGAAACTGCATGTTTATTGATGATGATGAAAATTATAACATAGAACTACTGCTAACAACAGTCTTTCTTACAGGTGCTTAACTTCTTCTTTGTGCAAGGCTTTGTAAAGGGAATTCGAAAGAAGCCCCTGAGAATTAAGAGTGTTGAGGAATGCACTAAGGCTTTTATTGAATGTGATTGTTAAATGTCAGGGAACATGATTGGTCTGCTGTGTGTTTGAATCCATGTAATAAAGAGCTGTTGTTATAATGGGTTCTGCTCATTTTATTAAGGTGTTACTGACTAGACTGTGGCCCCATTCTTTATAGCCATTCTTGTGAGGAACAGAATGTGACTATTATTTACATAGCTCTAGTTTACTTCTGAAAGTCAAAGGTTAAAAAAAACCAACCAACCTAGGGCAGGGCCTAAGCAAAAATTTAACAAATACTCGTATGTGTGGTGAATCACTTCCATATTTTCTCTCAGCATATGCAATGTTGTCTTTCTTTGACATAAGTATTAGTACTGTAGATGAAAAAGCATTAGTAGAATTACAGAAAGGAAACAGAACTTTCCAGTGCATTCAATTCAGTTACCAGAAAAATGTTTCAAAGCAGTGAGTGATTAAAAAGTTAGGAAGTAAATCTCATGAACAAATGTGAATTTTGCCTTTTAAGTTTCCATACATCGTGTAACACCTCAGGTCTGCCATCCATCAGCTCCAGCTGATAGTGCTGCCTTTGTCAGTTAGGTGGAAGTCTCAGACCTGTTCAGAGCTCATGGAATGCCTGAGAGAGGAAGAGCTCTGGGTGGTAACTGAGGTTTTTAATAATCTCAAGTGTTAATCCAGCAAGAAAGTATTTTTCTGTCTGGAAAAAATATACTTACCTGACTGGAATCCTTGGACAATAAAACTACATCATAAAGGGAAATCTGCATATAATTTATTTGCAACTCTAAGCGCATTTAACTGAGTTTCATGTTATAAGCTATTTGTCAATTAAATGGAATATTAAGTACTTCTTTGGTGAGATTAAGGAATACACAAAGAATATAAAAGTTTAGGCATAATCGAGCTTGTGGGGATTAAGATTGGACTGATTTTGGACATTAGACTTTTCTAATAATAAAATGCTGACTTTGAAGAGGAAGAATTAGGGGGCAGGGATTTCCTAAGACTTGGAAGAAAAGAATGAGGTCCAAAATAAGGGAAAGGAAAATATAATAAGAGATCTGAGTATAAGGTGCCCAGAAGTCATGTTCTTCCTGGCTAAGCTTTCCCTGCTTCTGGTTCTAGAGAAAATATGCATTTTATAGATACTGTGCAAAATCACCTCTGTCAGACTGTCCAGATTTTCTAAGGAGTGGTTACACAGTCAGGTGTTAACAGCATTTTGTTAAGGCTCGTAACCAGCTCAATTAGTCATACCTGTTAACCACGTTGGGTAAGTTTCCCAAGTAGCCTGAACAAGTATCTATGCCTGTTAGATCCATCAGTGGTGGGAATAGATGCGTGGTGTTTATGACAAGTTCCAGTGTGAAAATCACAATGCAGACTCCAAGGATTCTGGATCCAGGTCATGCCATCTATAACAGAGAAGTAAACCCTTTTCAACACGGCTTCACATGTGCTACTGGGTCGTGGTAGAGATGTTGCACCTGACAATGGGATGCTCAGTGGCCACGTGGCCAAAACCACTGATAATGAGCTGAGTTCTATCAAACCCATCAAGTCATAAGGTTGGGTAGAGTCATGTAGCAGTCCGTTGTAAGATAGAAGATACATTTGGGATCAAACACAAATATGGCCAAAGGGCACAGGATGCTACATAGACGTATGTCCCCGAAAATAAGACTTAGCCAGACAATCAGCTCTAATGCATCTTTTGGAGCTAAAATTAATATAAGACCTGGTCTTATTTGACTATAATATAAGACTGGGTCTTTAATATAATTAATATAATAATATATAATAATACAATATAATATAAATACTGAGTCTTGTATTAATTTTTGCTCCAAAAGACGCATTAGAACTGATTGTCCGGCTAGGTCTTATTTTCGAGGAAATGGTAAGCAGGGAGCCCATATTCCTATGTCATCTACCACTGTCACACCAGTGCCTCTCCCTCAGTTCACACCTACTGCCACTGATACTGTGTGGCCAGTTGGTGGAAGAGAAAAATGCCTAAACTTGACTCATGGATGGGTAAGGCCAGTATATGCTGCAAACTGAAAATAGATGAGAGCTATACTACAAACCCCTCAGGGGTGGCCTTGAGAGATAGTGCTGAGGGGAAATCTTCCCAAAGGGCAGAGTTTCAGGCAGTATACCTTGCTATCCATTTGTGTGAGAAGTGGCTCAAAGTTAGGATATACTTGGGCAATGGCTGGGCCTGGAAAGAAATAGACTGGAAGACTGATGATAAGGAGATCTAAGATAAAGGTATGTGGATGGGCGAAAGTGTGAAGAGCTTTATACTACCTGTTGACCCATGATAAAAAGCACCCTTGGTGCACAAGGCCCTGAACAACAAAGTTGACAAAATGACTTTGGCCAGTTAACTTCATCCAGTGCCTGGCATTGGAATATCCACTGTGGCGGGATCAGAGGCTAAGAATGGGCCCAGTGAGATGCGCTCCACACACTGAGGCTGATCTAGTTACATCTAAACACATTCCAGGTGATTCACCTTTCCTAGCTGCAGGGCCTCAGGCAGTATTGCTGAGGATTTTCACAGTGTTTAGACCACATGGGACCCATGTTAGAACAAAGGAGGCACGAGAGTGGACAAATGACCATGAGCCCTACTTGTCATACCACATACTGCATCACCCAGAAGCTTCTAGCCTAATAGAGTGATGGAACAGCCTGATGAAGACATAGCTAAAGAGGTTGCTGCTCTCCAAGATGAAGTGTACACCTTACATTAATGAACTTTATACGGTGCTGTGTTCTCAAGAGGTAGAATACATGGGTCCTGGAATCAAGGAGTGGAAGCAGGTATGCCCCTGTTTACTATCATGCCCGGTGGAGAATCTGTGTTTCCTGTCTCTGCAACTCTGGGCTCTGCAGTTCAGAGGTCCTACTTCTCAAAGGTGAAACATTTTCACCAGGAAACCCAGAAAGAGTGTCGTTGAACTATAAGCTACGTCTCCTGTGTGGGTACTTCAGGCTTCTTGTACCAAGATACTAGAGTGCAAACAGAAGTCACCATCCTGGCAGGGGTAATTGATCTCATCACAAGGGGATGTATGACTGCTGTTACATAATAGGAGGAATATGTTGGTACCCAGGCAATCCAATTGGGTGCCTCTTGGTAATCTTTTGCCAAATTTTAATCGTAAATGGACAAGTGTGGCAGCCATGATGAGCCTAAAAGATCATGAGACCAGGGACTCAGAACCTCTAAGGATCAGGGCGGGGTTCATTACCAGATAAGTCACTGAGACCAGCAGAAGTGCTAAGTAAGGGTGAGGAAAACATAAATGGATAGTAAGGGAGAAAGATGATAATGCTCCGCTGCAGCCCCAAGTCCCGTTTCTGGGAGAGCTGCAGGCAGGCAGCCCTCTGCTGTCAGCAGGACCAATCACATAATTCATAGAGCCCAGTGGAAAATGAAAATATAGGAATCCTTGATCGAAAATTACTAAGACTTTTAAGACAAAGACAGCAGAGTAGTAAACCAAGCGTAGGGTCTTTCCAAGCATGGGGCCCTGTGTGACTACATGTTACACATCAATGAAGCTGGCCTTCGCTATCAGCCCTCTTCAGAATTACCTCGGTTGAAAAGAGTCACTTCATCCAAGGTGACATCCCCTTTTTTGGGCAGGCCACATTCAATGACTGGTCAACAAAAACCTGACTCTCTTGCTCCAATTTGGGGCAATTCTGAAGGGCCATTCAGCTTCAGAGTTCCCCAGGGGTAAGTGGAGAACTTGGTTGAGACTATCCCAACCCAATTCCTCCTCTGCCCAATCCCGATTTCCTCCCATTCTTTCTACAGATGGTGATTCCCCAAAGCATTCCCTAATAAAACCTCTTTCTCAGAGTCTGCTCCCTAGGGAGCCCAACCTGAGATATGGAGTTATGGTTTAGTGCAAAAAGATATTCATAGAAAAATCAGATAAATCATTTTTTTTTATCACACAAAATGACAACTCCAACAAAATACTTTGGTTTCTCATTAGCTCATATATCTGTTGCCATACATTAAAATTTCTAGAGAAAGGACTGGTTATGAATTTGTAGCCAGTTTTTCTTTTACAGGTCTCTGTGGGTAGCGTGTGTATGGGCTTCAGTGGCAGGGCATATATGTATTTTGAAAAGATTCCTTCCTCTTGGCATTTAAAAGGATGTGTAGGAAACAAAATAGAAATGATCCTAATATGATGTGAGGACAAAGCCCACCATGATAAAGGTACACCTAGAATAACACTGAAACTCTGAAGATGAATGGTGCTTCAAAATTGTCCCAAAGAACAGTTAAAAATCATGAAAGAACCCATATTGTAATATGAATTCCAAAAAGTATAGACTCCAAGCCTGAAAGCTTCTGAGTATTAGAACTAAGCTCTTAATAGATTGGGGGAAAAAAATATTGTGATGCAACAAAGTACAGCTTTACCTAAAAACAAAACAAACAAACAATAAAAGTAGGTTTATGGAAATTATTGAAGATGTGGGCCTCTTTGACTATTTTATTAGCTTGACAACACATCCAGAATTATTCACAGATAAGAAATCATGACGGCTTTTTGCTACAGATAAAGGTGACATCAAAAAAAAGGGAAGTTTGGGAACAAAACAACAACAACAACAAAAAGTTTGGGAACAATAAACCAAATCTTTCACTTGTTAGATTTAATTTACAATTTACTGATTTCTTCATTTCCCTTAGTAATTTTTTTTAGGTTATAACTTATCAAAAGGGCCATCTACAGAGAACAATGTGCAATGAAGTTCTGGCAGCTGCTATGCAATCGATCTGAACATCAAATAGGGCAAAGTCAATGGAATGGAACATGTGTTTGTTCTCTTGTCTGTTTGTCTGGTCTGGGGCAATGCAGGGTGCTGTGGAAAGAAGACCTGGACAAATTAATTCACCTTCCTTTGCTAATTAGAGTGAGTGGATAACTGCAGAGTGTCTATTGCATTTTATGCTAGTAGATACAACTGAAGTTTGGAAAAGATTTACATGCATATCAAAAAAAAAAAAGAAGCAGAAGACACAGGCAAACTGTTTTCAAGTTTACGGGCTAAAACCACAGAAATGTGTGGACTTAAATATGTCTTCATTATACTTTCTTACATAAGATGAAAAATTAGAGCTCATTTAGGTGGTAGATTAAAAATTAGACAGTAGATTAAATGCTGGGTTCTATTAGAAATATTTGCATTCCTGTTTTGAGCGCCTGCCTTCATTCGGCTGCAATCTCCTTCATGGCCAGGAGGGTGTGTTACTGCACAGCATTTACTGATTTGAAATAGAAGTGATAGGAACTCCTCTCTGTGCCTGATTGCTTGGATTGTTTTGTTTTATATTTCTAATGAATAAAGGTAGATTTTAATGGCAAAAGAAAGCAGAGTAAGGATTTACTATTTTGTTTATGCAAATAAACAGGCCTTAATTCATAAAGGACTTAAGCAAATGCCCTGTTTTCTTTTGCTAATGATTGGACAGTAATAAAGATTAGTGTTAACCAAGAATGTGGTGGTGCTTATGTCCTGTTGACCATCTTCGGCTTTGAAGCACTAGATTAGGAATAAATCCATCTTGAGCTTTAGGATTTCAAAGAATAATATAGCTGACCAAGATGTTGGGAGACCCAAGATGGCAGAGTAAACACTATGCTTACGTCATTCCCTGAACACATTAAAATTACAACTAAATTATACAACAGTCAACTTGGAAAACCACCTGAAGTCTATCTGAACAGAAGTTTTATAACTAAGGATATAAAGGAAAAGCCAGGTCGAGACTGATAGGAGGGTCAGAGATGCTGAATTGGCCTCAAACCTCCATGTGGTAGATGAGAATCAGGAGGGATATCTGAGCCATGGAGTTTCCCCCCAGAGGAGCAAGGGACCCCAGACCCACAACACGCTCGCCAGCCCAAGTAATTGTGCCAGGAAGGGGCGCCCCCACAGCATTTGGCTATGAAAAACAGTGGTAATTCCAAACACCTGACCATCCGGGTGGTACAGAACGCTGCGGGAAAGCCAGACATCCCCCCTTCAAGGGCCCACACAGACTCACTCGCTCACAGGCACTCACCCTGGGCTCCGGTAGAGGGATGGTGACTTGGGGGCGTTGGAGGCATACGGGGTGCAGACTGAGGTGTGTGGCCTCGAGGCGAGAGCTGGAAGACAGTCACCTTTTTCCCGTGTGGGGTTCTTCTCCCATGCAGCCGGCAGGCAGACGCCATCTTTCCTATGTTGAGCCCTCCCCCCACCGGCCAAATCTGAATCTGATTGGCCTGGTGAGCTCCACTGAAACCCCACCCCATCTAACTCCCCCAATGCTGGAGGCACTTTCTCTGTGAACAGCCAGACTTGGCCGCATTGCACTCTTTCTCACTGTAACCTTACATGGTATAAAGAGCTCTTTGGTGTCTCTTTTATAAGGGCACTAATTTCATTCCTGAAGGCTCCACCGTCATGACCTACTCACTTCCTAAAGGCCCCACCTCCAAATACCATCGTACTGGGGATGAGGTTTCAACACATGAATTTGAGAAGGGGGGGGGGATACAAATTCAATCTATAGTACTACAAAATCACACAAGACAGGTAATCTATTAAGCCCAGGTGTTGGGCTCTTTATAGGGATTTTTTTTCATGGTGAATGGGAAAACGTATCTCTCTTTTGTATGCTTATGAAACAATCCTGGTTACCTGGCCTTGAAAAAAGAGATCTTCTCTTAGTTTCCTCTATAACTAGCATTTTGAGAGTTTAGAGCCATATAACCAGGAATATTTCTTCCAGAGGCAGTCAGTACAGTGGAGAATTTGGGATTTGAGTCCTACAAGATAAAACTAGATAAAATTCTAGACATCACATTCAACCCCTTCATTGAAAAATTTAGGACTGCCCAAATTAAGAAAGTTGGTAGTTGAGACAGACTGACACCCATAACTTTTAGACTTTTTTAGACCTCTGTTACTGGGGGTGTGGAGACTAACTTTTTTTCCAAAGGGAGGGGTAAATCTTGTGTCTGAATTTGGAGGGGAAATCTGCCATTGCAATTTGGCGGTGGCCAGAGGCATCACTACCAGTTCTGCCCTCACAGTGTGTCATTGAGTGGTGCAATCGGAGAGAACCTGGGCTGTATTTTGTACTTTACTCTTGGGCAAATGAGGCATTTGACATGCAGGGGAATTATTGTTGGAAACTCTGCTCAATAGGAAGCCATTACCAAGTCTCCAATACCCAAGGAAAGCTTGTTAATTCAACTTCCCTTGAACGCTGATAACTTGTAATCATCATTTCATGGGTGACTTGGTCCTGCTGGGTCCCAGCTTGTGAGCTTCTTTCCGATCAAAGTTACCCTTATGGGCAAGCCGTGGTTAAATAGGCTCTTTAATCTCTGTCTCCATGAAGTTCTGTTATCCTGGCCCAAGAGATTGAATTGGCAGTCTCTAACTTCCTTACTGTTTTTTTCTTTTCCTCCTCACATAAGAATGTGATCTTTAAAACCTTTTATTTTGGAGTAATTATAGATTCACAGGTAGTTGCAAAGATCGTACAGAGAGAATTCCTGTGTACTTTTTATCCTCGATGATTAGAGTTTACAGAAATATAGTGTAATATCAAAACAAGGAAATTAACAATGGTGTCATATGTGTATACATCTAGGTCAATTTTTTTAATTTTAAAATTGTGGTGAAATACACATAACATAAAATTTAGCATTGTACCCAAATTTAGGTTTACAATTCAGTAGCAACAAGTACAGTGACATTGTTGTGTAACCTATCTCTAGACCTCTTTTTCTCTTACAAATCTGAAACTCTATACCCATTAAACACTAACTCCCATTTTCTGATCCCCAGCCCCTGCCAACCACCTTTGTACTTCTGTTTCTATGAATTGGACTATTTTAGGTACCTCATATAAGTAGAATCTTTTGTGACTAGTTTATTTAACTTAATGTTTTCAAGTCTCATCCCATAGTGTAACATATACCGGAATTGTTTTCCTTTTTAAGACTGAACAATATTCTATTATATGTATATGCCACATTTTGTTTATACATTTTCCTGTCAGTGGACAGAAGTGGTTATTTCCACTTTTGATTATTGTGAATAACGCTGCTACGAACATGGGTACACAAATATCTCTTGGACACCCTGATTTCAATTATTTTGGATATTTTTAGGGTCTGAATTGTATACACCCAAAAATTCATATGTTGAATTCCTTGCCCCCAGTATCTCAGAATGTGACTGTATCTGAAGGTAAGGCCTTTAAAAAAGTGATTAAGTTAAAGTGAGCCCATTAGAGTGGGTCCTAATCCAATCTGACTTGTTTTCCTCAAAAAGAGAGGAAATTTGGATACACTGAAAGACATGGGTACATGTATGAACAGAGGGACAACCATGCAAAGAGGCAGAAAGAGGGTGACTGACTATCTGCAAGCCAAGGAGAGAGGCCTCAGAAGAAACCAAACTCACTGATGCCCTGATGTTGGACTTGTAGCTAAGAACTGTGAGAAAATAAATTTCTGTTGTTTAATGCCTGTCTGTGGTATTTTATTATGGCAGCCCCAGCAAACTTATACAGATATATACCCAGAAGTGGAATTGCTGAATCATGTTAGTAATTCAATCTTTAATCTTTTCATTCTAACATAATACTAGCTTTAGGTACTTTCACCAAAGTCAGCTAAACTGTGGAAAAACATCTTTTTCACTGAACAAAATTAAAAAGTTTAGAATATTCCATTAAATATCATTAACTATGTTTGGCAATATTGTGAGAAATTTAGAAAATGACTTTGAACTTTCAGGGCTGGTGCTGTGAACCTGAACATTACTGACTGAAAAAGCCATGCTCAGACACTCCTGTATAATCCAGCCGGAATACATGCTGGGCCTAGTTAGGGAACTGCATATCCAGGTACCATTTAGGAGTAAATCTACAAAATCTAAAGGCTTCTACAGACCTATGTTGGTGACACGAGTGGTGATATTTGCAGGGACCACGAGAATCAATCTTGGTTCAACATCATTTGCCTAGAATTGTGGGGAGATTAATGAAGAGGCTTCCTTGGTCATTTTCTTTTACTCTGTATGTAAAGGAAGAATGATTTTGGAATCTTTGGAGAATTAACCTGTGGAGACCTCACAAAAATGATGGGTACATTTTGAAGAGCACCTATTAATTACATAAATATAAATGCACTTTATTTTACATGGGTGAAAAAAAGACAGAATAAATGAGGCATTTGACATGCAGGGGAATTATTGTTGGAAACTCTGCTCAATAGGAAGAGAGGATTTAGTAAGAGAGGATTTAAAATATAATTTTAAGGAAGATGAGAGCTTAAAAAAAATAACAACCAAAAAGTTTTGTGATAGTATATAGCAAGTTCAGAGAGAGACAATGGAGAATTAATTATTTGCAGGCAGAATCTTAGGGAAGAAAGGTTGAATGTGAAGTGGTTTGATTTTCCTTGAAAGATAGTCTTATTCTCATATTGCTCTTCCTATAGTTCTATCGACAACGACGTGTATTTGAAAGGTGGTTTAAACTACTGAGTTATTACTATTTGAGGAGTTTACTTTTGGTCAACTTTAAAAATGGTGGACAATTTAAGGAGTAATGAAGAAATGCTGAGTTCATCTTTTTTTTTTTTTTTTTTTTTTTTTTTTAGCGTTCTTATTGTGTGAATGACCTTGTTATGGACTCAAGAGCTTCCTAGAAGGAATTTTTTTGCAATTTTCACTTTTTTTCCCTCCTCTGAATTGAGGAAACCCACGCGACCCATTGTTTAAAGGCAAGAACAGCTCTGTTAGTTGAGCCTGTGTGAAAAAGAAGCAGGCTCACCTCAGGCAAGCAGCTGTTCACATTGCACAGCTGTCTGGCCAAGCCCAGCGCTGTAGACTGGCCTCCACAGTTCATCAGGTCAACCCACAGCCTTCAATATTCAGCCCTCGCCATCTGATGGCTTTCCCTCTGAGCAGATTCAAACTCAATTGTGTTCATCCCAGTGTGTCATCCAAATTTTGTACCCGGGAAGCTAAAACTAAACCAAGAAATCATTACCAACAAACCAGCAATAGTATAATGTCATTGGGGCTATGTGCACACGAAACATGTGTTCCTGGCATGATTTTATAATTGGGCAAGAGAACTGACTGATGGTAACCGTGATTATAGCATCACAAACTATGCAAATAAAAGTGTTATCTACTGTGTCTCTGTGCTATTTATTTTCAATTTGTTTTCCAGTTACTTTATTACATACAACAAGGGGAGGGGCATTTCCTTGGCATCTCAAGTTCTTATCACTTTCTTTCTCTCTCCCTGTCTTTCCCTCCTTTCTTCTATCCCTCTAGGCTAAGAACTTCTAGTGTATACACAGAAAAGGACACTAGGAAGAAAGATTTCTTTGTGTGCTCCTGCCACCCATATAGATGTGTTCCCGTATAGGAGGTGACGAGATCTCACACCCCTGTGATCGGGATGAAGCTGTGTACCACCCCATAAATGCACCACAGTGGACCAGGCCGTTGAAAGGTCCCATGGCCTATGCGTTCAACATAGTCAAGCAGAATTAAAATAGGCTGACTGTCAAGGTTCGTTTTTCAGAGAAAGAATTTTGGGACTCTCGTGACTCAAAGTTTGGTATAGTCCATTCTTTGAAACTGCCTTTCAAAACATTTCTTTCTCTATCTCTTTATAAGAAATTTAGGACTTGGAGGCCAAAGCTGATAAGTCATCTACTTGCAATGCATGTGAAGACTGAAAACAGAATATACTATCACAATTTTATTGGAATGGTGTTCACCATGACAGACAGAAAATATCTCTTTAAAATGCTTGAGTTTCCTGCAATCTTTACGAACTATAGCTTTACTCCCACAATCTAAACAAATGGAAAACTGAAGCCGACTTTCTAAGTCTTTTAATATAAATAAGTTCAAAATTCAAGAAAAAGTCCTGTGTTGTAATATTTGATTTGAAAACAGCTTCTATATAGTTACTACACGAAAAAAGAGCTGGAAATGTAGTCAGAATAAGTACTCAATCTTCTTTATATCCTATTGAAGTCTCTTGCTGGAGATAAAAATATGTATTAATTTTGTGGAAATATCATTAGAACATACTATACACAAAACACAGATCTCTTTATGTAGTTTATTTAAAATTTATTGAGTGTCCTGCGCTCTTACAAATGTAACGTTCTTATATACAACATTCAATGGAGAGGCACAATTCTTATTTTGAGGTGGCACAGTTAGACAATATTTTTCAGTGAGTAACTTCTCTTTTATTGGAAGATTAACAACAAGCTATTTTTTTCCATAGAAAGTTGCTTGAAATTCTATCCCTAATATAAGATAAAATTAAATTTTTCAATCTCAAAAAGACCCTATCAAACCAACAGTGCATGACTACTGCCTTTATACCTTCGATTATAAGCAGAGTAATTTCACAGTGGAAGTTTTTCAAATAAAAAATTTAAAAATATATTATTTTCAGGGACCAGGATAATTTGCTGCTATACTTTGTTATGAAATCATCAGTCAGGTGATAAAGAGAGTGCATTGCCACAGAATTTCTTTGCAAGCTTCCACTAGCCAGGACCCCACCAGCTAATTTGACAACTCCTCTTAGAGACATAGAGGTCTAAGAGGGAGTTGAAGATGGGGCAGGGGAGAGAGATCCACGGTTTTGGAGAGTAGACTACTGGTTATCTGGGCTGGTTAGAATGTCTCCAGCAACACACTTTTGCGGTCTCGGGCTTAACACATCTTTTAGGTTTCAGAGTTCTGTCCTCCCTACCCTTCACCTCCAATATTACAGAACTGGCGTCAGGACAAGAAGCCACGCAGGTAGAGTGAGTCACAAGTCACTATGCTCCAGTCAGTTTTCTTGAACTAGACTTTCTAACCAACTACTGAAAATCACGGAGACAAACAAACAAAAGACTGAGGTGGAAGCAGGGACGAGGGAGTGGGCGTTAGGCCTGCACAGTCAGGGAGGTTCCCCAGCTGGCTCAAAATTCCCTGGGGGCCAAGGGCACTAGTTAAAAGGCAGATTCTTGGCCCACACAGGTACAAGGACTCGGAATCTTTGGAGGGAAGCTGAGGACTCTGCCTGTGAACAAACATCTAATACTATAGATGGGGTCCATCCACAGGCCAAGGAGCGTGATCCTCGCCCCACTTAGAGAATCTACTTTTCTTTCCCAGGTTCCATTTCTCTTTTATTCATTCTTGCTTTTTCTCTTTACTAGCATTTCATATCAATCACGCTGTGTTTGACAGTCTCTGGAAAGCTTTCTACTTTTGAGCAACAGGCTTTGTGGACGGAGGGCAGGATGCAAGGAATACGTTTTCAACCTGCACATCTGCCAATGCCAGGAAGTTCACCGGACTCTGGTGCTTCCTTTCCATTTCTTTTTCAAAATTAGTTTTAGCAACTTTGTTTCCAGATAGGTAGTGAGGGCATTTGAAGAGATAGGAAAGCAGCCATCTTGAGCACTGGAAGTTTTAAATGTTTGTGACAAAAATGTGCAGCTGGGGATGTAAATAATACGTAACTCAGTATAGACTACCTCCCTCAGCATCATCATTAAAATGGCATCATTTCAAGAGCAGTCATTGTGGATCCCCACAGCTTTGTCAGAGATTCTTTCATCACAAACAAGAGAAAACAGCATTTCCCAGGGCTTCCTCACCTGCCGCCAGCAAGTTTGGTGTGACCATTATTTTGGACTCCCAAAAGATGGAAATGAACTCATTAACTTACCATTTCAAGATGAAAAAGAGTGTTACTGTTTTCTAAGTATTTTAAATTTAAAAATTTTACTGGGCTACCAGAACTAGAACTTGACGAGATTCTCTTTCTCTGGTAATGTGTTATTATTTGGTAGTGGATAGTGGGGTACTGGTAAGGCACATGCACACAGCCTTCTAGGAAAACCCCATATGCAATAAATTTTAAAAAATGCAGATTTTAAAAAGCGACAAAAGCAGATGAATGAGTGCCTCAGAGCGGAGGTTGGAGAGGCGCAGGGGACAGGGATTATAAAGAGGCAAAGGAAACGTTTAGCAGTAATGGATATGCTCACCATTATGATCATGGTGACAGTTTCAGGAGTGTACACGTATGTCACACTACCACATTGTAAAGTTTATTGTATGCCAGTTATACCTCAGTGAAGCTTTTAAAAGAAGCTTGAAATGACTGAAAAACTTTCTAGCAACTACATTACTTCCTAAAGAAATAACTGGATGAGGATAACTAAGGGGAGTGGGGAGTTGGTACTTAAAAGAAGTAATAGTTTTTAATATTATTCTCTCTAACCGTATTAAATTGTTGATTACCTATTAATTAAAAGTAAAAAGAAACAGGCAGAACGCAAATAGGATTATACCATGTTTTCTGAAAACTCAATATTCCTCTCTCCTCAATTGCCTTAATTTTTATTTTGAGGGATGGCATGATAGAAAAAATTTTTTTCAGGAAATAAAAACATTCTTGTTTTATGATTTTTCCTACCAATCTGGAGATATTGAGGAAATTTATAATATGGAATTATGGTATAATTTTGAATCCATGAACTTTTAATAGTGTTCCACAGGAGGCTAACTATAGTTGTTCTGATATTGATATATCGCCTTGCAACTGCATAAATACTGCACATTTTATAAACACTCAAGGACACAGTGCAAAAGAATAACATGCATATCCTTGCCCCTCACTATGTTAGGATCAGAAGGAAGGAGAAAGAAAGTAAATCAAGTCAGCTAGTTGTTTGAAAAACGAAAGGATGCATGTGACTGTCAGGTAACTGCCAACTGTAAGCTGCAGTAATCATGGCTTAATTTGCTTAAGATGTTGGGCAGGTTCGCTCATCACAGCAATTTTTAAAGAATTCATTCTTTAGATTTCGTTTTGGAAGAATTAAAGCTAACCCTTTCTTAAACAATTTGCCATTTTCTCTAATAGCAAAGGCTGTAACAAAGTCTTAAAATGTATGTTCTTACAATATGTTCAGTCACAAATGTATGTTCTTACAATTATGTATTAAATTCAGGTTTAACAGAATGAATCATGCAATATACAGTTTAAATGTATCGATTTTACAAAAGAAATTAAAGCACAGAGGATCTAATCCTGGTTTGATAGGCAGTATTTCTAAATTATGGGAAGCTTTTCGAAATAAACAAAAACACTTTAATCTTAGCTCCAATGACATTGATTTCCATCTTTCCCCCAAAAGAACATTTCTAGAGCACAAAATAGATTCATAATTGTTTAATTAGATATAATTTTATATATCCTGAACATAATGGCTCCCAGAGAAACAAACTAATATTTTGTACACAAACATTTTATTTATTGTGCCACATTTGTAATATACCAACTTGAGCCAAGTGGAAACATTGTTACATCCCCTGGTGTGTGAGGAGCTCTGCTCCCACTAACACTTTATTATCCAGGATGACAGAGAACAAGATTAGACAAGATGGATAATTAAAATCCACAAGGTAATAACAAAAATGTACATGAAATTATGATGATAAACTCTTCTCCAGCCACAGCGCTAACCAGAACTAAGCAAAAATTTTATCAATTTCTTTTTACTCCCGCCCTCCCCTCCCCCCAGTGCTCCTTGGGGCAGGAACTAATGACTGTTGAGTGGAGTTGCTGAAGGGCGTGGGACCAGAATAACAAAGAGGTGCAAAAGATTTGGAAAAATCAACAACTTGGCATCTTTTGTATTGAAAACCCTTTGGTTTCTCTTACTCTGCAAATTCATTTGGTAGTTTTTATGTCACATATAATTGATATGCAATATTAAAAGATATCTCCAATGAAGTTTATTTTTAGAATTGCCTGGGAATTATGGGATATTTTAAAATAACCCATAAAAAATGACAATTAAAAAAACAGTAAAATAATAGCAAAATCTTAGAGTAAATTTGTACACTGGGTAGCAGCATACTGTCTATAGGTGCTGGTGTGTGCCATCGGTCTGTTCAGTCTAGCCACACCCACTGGACCATCATCACTATTACTGCTTTCTTTAATGAACAGCTCAAAGAGATGAAGGAGCTTAGAAATAAATCATGGGGAGGGGTGAAGATAAATATATTAAGTCTCCTCTACCTTAGATTGTTTAAGGGAAAAACAATAAGTGGCCCTGAAACAAAAAGACATATTTATTCTATCCTTTTACTACTTAAACTAGTCTCAAAAGCCCCCAAATTTTGAGGACGAAAATTCCTTATAGAATTGTGAGTAAGTCTCACAATTCTATAACCACCATATCAATAAAAATAAAAAAGAAATAAAGGATAAGGCCATTACGTTATTAATATTTCATGGGGAGATTTGTGACTCAAGTATTATAGGAGTATTACCGGTATCTAAAATTTGACTGATCACTTGAATTGGAAGTCTAATTAGGATGTCTGCATCTCAAAAGACATTCTGAATCTGGGATTATTATAAAATGTGGTGATTTTAATTAATTTGACATTCTTCTCATTCTCATCTTAGAATCATAATCAGAGTTTCAGGTTAGCTCTGACCAACACACACTAACCTGATTTGTAGCTTGAACTTATCATCTAGTTACGGTCCTCTCTACTAGTTATTTTTTTTCTCAATTACAACTGCAACAGTAGTTGCTTCCCTGATGGGTCCTGAGTCCTCTTCCAGCTGCC
The DNA here is from genome assembly GCF_057876585.1 of Rhinolophus sinicus. Taxonomy (NCBI): domain Eukaryota; kingdom Metazoa; phylum Chordata; class Mammalia; order Chiroptera; family Rhinolophidae; genus Rhinolophus; species Rhinolophus sinicus. The sequence continues at coordinate 165,974,352 of NC_142517.1, read as the reverse complement.
TGACTGATATCACGTCTGTTGGTAACTGATGTCCCCCCTTCCTACTTCTCTACGTAGAGTACCTTTACTTTGCATAATTCTTTTCTTATGTTTAGGTGAAACATTTTTGAGACTGTTCAGGGAAGGGCTAGGAAGTACAAACCAGAACCACTTTAGGTGATATTTAAAGATTTGCCAATTGTAGGAGAATAGACTTCTATGAGGAAGTCAATAATATTTTAAATTCTAATTAAAACCATAGGCATGTATCTCAGGATGCAGATAAAAAAGGATGTCAAGATGAATGAGCAGAAAAAGAATGGATAACAAGGGAAAATTTTTACTACTGAGGGACACGCCACGTATAGATTTAAAATTGGAATTAAAGGCATTGGGAAACCTAGGCAGGGTGTTGCTTCAATGGAACACTTAGATCTGGTGATGGGTTAAGGAGTTCACTTGAGAATGAAATTTCATTCTACACCAGTGCACACTGTACACATAACATAGGGACTCAGCTAAAAGGAGGGATAAGTTTTGGAATAACTAAAATATTGCTCCACCTAGTGGAAACTTCAGAGTTTTCCCTTATGCTCTCAGCAGTTTTAATTTGATAGTGGGTTAGCCATTCATTATTAGGAATGCTTTGCTGAGGAGAAATAACACTAAAACCAATACCTCATAACAAAATGTAAAATGTCAGTCAGTAACCCTGTTATCAGAGTTGAAAATACCACTTAAAGTCTGATGGTAAAAATCTAGAATCAAAAACTTAATTAAGAATAAAATATATGTACTTCTATAATTCTTTAGGAAAATCTCTAGAGAGATATTTTTTTAACATACAGACATTTATATCGCCATCTATGTGCAGCAACTGAGGAATAGTGATGCAAGTTTCCTACCAACACCTCCGTGTATTGGAGGCAAAAACAAATTCTGAAATATGTAAAACACGTTTGTACCTACCCCCACCTTTTGTTGAAATGGATAAATTCCTTAGCTTAAGTTTTATATCTCTGCCAATAGCAAAGTAAATGCTTAATATGCGATTATGTATTATACAGAATCACGTGACGAAAATATAAAATATGATTTTGCATAGAAATCATTTAAACAATGCAAATAAACTACTAGCATTCTTGCTTCTCTTCCCAGTGGGATTCCATTCATGCCAATGGGTTGGCATTGGATAGAAATGTGGGTTACACAAGATTGCAGTCGGGATGCAAAAGACAGCTTGGGGAATGTAATCAATAATGTTGTAAAGATTTTGTAGGGTATCCGATGGACACTTGTCTTATTCTACACCACTTCAGGGATGGTGTAGAAGCCTGACCACAGCACTGTATACCTGAAGCTGAAACTGAATAATAATGAATGTCAACTACAATTTAATATATATATATAGTCACAGGATGTGGAGTACAGCATAGGGAATAGAGTCAGTGGAACTGTAACAGCTATATACAATGTCAGAGGGATAGTAGATTGGGGGGGGTTATCACTTTGTGATGGATGTAAATGTCTAACTATTACATTGTTTTATACATCTGAAACTAATAATAAAAAAAAGAAAAAAAGAAATGCGGGTTACGTTGTGCTTTAGTCAAAAGTAGTTATGTTTATAGTACTCCTAAGCCCACCCAGAAATCTTGTATATTTTTGTTATTTCCTACCAAGGTTTTAACACTGATGCCAAGTGTTCAAATCAAATACAGATGTTACCAAATAATAGGGCACACTGTGAGGTTAGTGGAAGAGGGATGTTTTATTGTCAGGATGATGCAGGACAGGAACTTGACTAGAGAAATCTACCTAGCACGCTGTTTCCTTCTTGCCCTTCAGATATACAATACAGTAACCAGTATATCAAAGTAAAGCAAGTGTGATTTACTTTTTGAATCCATTTGTTAGACTTGTAATTGTTCTGATCTCAGAAAGTGAACCATGCCATGATTCAAAAATCTGTCCTCCACATAAACCTATGAGCACACGTTAAAAAAATGATTTATTTTACATCTTTGCATTTCTTAAGGCATGAACAATGGCGTACGGATGGAACAGGTTCTGAGAAGCAAGTCTTTACTGACAAGGCCAGCACGAGTACACCACATCAAACAGACACACTTGAAGTCTGAGCAGACCAACTGCTGTGGCCCAGAAGCTCCTACGATGAAGGGATGGTGCTTCCAGAAAAAGGACCAAACACGTGACTTAGGTCATGTTTCTTTAAACTCTCTGGATCAGCTTTAAGCACCGGTTACAGTTTGTTTTTCTTTACAAACTCATCAGACTTTGGATTTTATATTCTGCTCCTTTAATTCTGCTTTTCAAGGAGGGTGTGGATTTTTTTTTTTTTTAAGGAATATGGTTGCAGCAAAACAGAAAGGATCCAAAAGTGGTTAGGGGCCTTGTCTAATGCACTTCTGAAAGTCCATTATAAAGATGAATAGAAAAGCAAATGGTCGGTGTTCAGTCGACCCAGAAACCACGCAGAGCTCTAAGAAACATAATTGTGCATAGTTATTTATTCATCCAGAGCGTGATATGCTGTCTAGCTCTACATTCCCGGGTTACCAGAGAACAGGGCTGTCTACTTTGCTAAACCCAGGGTCCTTGCGCAGCTCCCAGTAGGTGTCGTTAGAAACCCAGGCTTCTCTTTGATTGGCATCAATCACTTTTCTGTGAAAATATAAAAATCAACATTAGGTACCAGTCACATCAAAGTGACCTGATCATTGAACTCGCTTTTGTAGATAAGACATGTACAAATACGCAGTACTTTGTAAGCCAGTTAGTGTCCTATCTGCTTATTGGCGACTAGTTGTGACCAGAAATGAACTCATTTTTGTTGTTAAACATTTGAAATGGAAGTGGGTAGGGTCATGGGGAGAGAGGCTGAGGGCAGGAATACATCATCTCCAGGCGGGGCTAGAAAGTGAAGGGCCCCAACAAAGAGTGTACAAATACTGTAACTAAGAGCTTCAGGCCTCAGACCCGCAAGAAGAGCCTCTGCTTCACTTGTGGGGAAAATATGTAAGTTCAGGAGCTCCAGGAGCTTCTGCAGGACCCACGTCCACAGAGTGCACTTTCGACGTCTAAAGGGCAAGGCTGCATTCCTCCCCAGGGCAAGATACCAGGTCATTTTTAGCTGATCTGTCCTCGCTCTGGAAGGCAACAGATGCATCTGGAAACTGAAGTTTAAGTGTGTGATGTACACATAATCTTGCAAATAATCCTGTAATAATCACCCACGATCACACCACAGAAGGACCAAATCCGAATGGACACTAGCTCTGTATGCCCGGAATAAAATTAAATACGAATGAAGCCAGGAAGACGTTGTAGGAAGTGGGGTCCCATCCTGTCTCTGAGTGAGGGAGTGGGAACAAGTTCCCACCATTCCAAAGGGTGGAGCTGAAGGACAAAGAGTGTTCTGGGCAAGACCCTCACTCCTTTCTGCTGTCCAGGAAGAGAAAAGAGCTGTCAAGGAAAATTCATTTTCATGGTTACAAACTTTTCACGAGCACAACATCTGATTTAACATTTTCATGGCCAAAACCAGTTACCAAAATCAGTTTACTATTTCCACCTTTACGTCCCCTGGACACAAAATTTTCCCCCATTTTCTTTTCACCTGGAGTTTCTCATTGCCTGTGACAACCAGGGAACGAACTGACTTACTTAAAAAATTTTGGTATGTGTTCAAGGTTGTTTTCTTCCATATACCGTCTTCGAGATCTCTGGAGTTCCTCTACTCTTTGTTTCTCTGTGGCTGCAGCTTCTACATTTCCTTCTTCCAAGAATCTAAATAGAAAGCCGTTAATCTTTTAGTACATCATCCTCTTTACTGATAAAAAAAAAAATCTCATTTGCATAAAATTACATTCTGGTTGCTGTGAACACAACAGTGAACAGTAACACTCTAATTGATGTCCTCCCCCCTGCTCCAAGCCACACTGTCTCTGCCTGCCACAAATTAACATACTTTCTGCGCATGTGAACTGAATGACTGTGTACAGCAGTATATTGGTAGGAGTGAAAGGTGAGTGAGTGGTTTGGCCTTGAAGACCCTTCTGTGCTGTCTGGGGTTCTACAACTTGAGAGTTTCAGGATGACTGAAGAGCATGAAGTCCCCATTTGGGTCCTTTTTCCATATTATCAAAAAGTACTTGCTAAAGGCCACAGAATAGAGGACAGTAACTGGCTGTTCTCCATCTATTAATACTTTTGGAACTGAGAGGGAAGGAGTTCTCCTGTTCTATTGGAGAGAGTAAATGGATGAAAAAGAAAAGGTAACAGTTGGGGAAAATTGTAAAAAGCCATAGAAAAGAAATGAATAGTAAATGAAATTCAGAAAGAGAATATCAAAATAGAATTGAGAAAGAAAAAGCAGACCCAATGGTGATTTACAAATATTAAAATTTCAAAATGAGAGCAAAGAACAGGGACACAATGTGATACAAACTGTGCAGGAAGTTTGTTGATAAGTTTGAATGTTAAACAGTGAGAATGCATGTCTGGGGGAGGGATATCAGAATTGAACAGGAGAACATTCTATAAAGGGAACATTTTGGCAGAAGACAGAGAAAGCTACAAATACACTGGAAACAGAAAATGATCTTGGATGGAATTTGTATGGCATATAAAGTTTTTGGAAAAAGTAAAATTAATTCTGTAGGAATGGATAACACGAGTACAGAATTACAGAGGAATAAAAATAAGAATCACAAGGAACTAGAGGTACTGCACGAGTGCATCTTACACCCTGTGGGATCCAAACCACGCTGGGGAAACTCCAGACTTTGACTCAAAGCATTTCTAGGTGCCCCTGTAATTTATTCTCTTATTCTTCAGTTTAAAAGATACTCCACGCTACAGAATAACAGAAGTAAAAAAGTATAAACACGGGGTGACGAATGATTCCATATTCAATGGAAAGAGAATTCATGAATTTGCAGACCTTTGGCAAATTTAGGGATGAGGGGAGAAACTTTTTGCTATAAAACATCTGAGTTAATTTCTGTGGGGAAGTGTTTATTGAACTAATCTTCTGTTATGATTGTCCCATGGTGGTGAAAATAAGTCTTGATGACGTGCGTAGTGACAGGCAATGATCTAGAGTCCATTTTAAATACCACTGTCATGCTCACCTCTGATCTGGCCGGAATCGGGCGTCTGTCGGTGGGAGAAGATCTTTTAGTACAGGATCTAACTCATTGAGCTCAATAGCAAATCTCGTGAAGCCATAGTAGAGCTCATAGTTCGTTGGCATGGAACCTGGAATGAGGCCAATGAACCATTGTGAGAGGCAAAAAGGTTTAAGGAACTTGTAGGAGGTGACTTAACTCAGGAGTTTAACTAATATCCAGACTATTAGCAAATTTGTAGTCATAAACATAAGGTGATGATTTTTTTCAAGTGAACTAAATCCGTTATATTTTGTTAGATGGGAAACTTTATTTTTCATCTCATTATTGAAGAAAACATAACTGATAGATTCCTATATTTAATAAAATCCAGGCTTTAAAGTAAAACTTTACACATATAGTAGTCTTCACTGGCTAAACTATGCCATCATTTTTCTCCCAAATACTCAGTTGGGTAATTAAATGCTAGAGTGATCAGCTATTAACATTAAAATTTCACCAGAAACACAATTTACTTGTTCTTAAAAAAGAAAAAGATTTGGGGAACGTACAGAGGGATAGTGGATGGGGGGAGGGGGGTTCACACAGTGTGAGGGATATAAATGATAAACGTCTAAGTTTTGCTTTGTCTTGTGCACCTGAAACTAATAAAAAAAAAAAAAGAAAAAGATGCAGATCTAAATTAATACTTATTGGCACTTTTAAACTAAAGTCAAAGGCAGAGTCTATGTATGCTTTGCTCATTGATGTATTCCTAGCTGCTAGAGCAACTGCATAGTCAGTACCCAATAAACAACTGCTGAATGAATGAACTAACCATTCTATTAGCAGGACATTTAAATATGCACTGAGAAAGCAACAACTAATTTTAAAGTTATGGCTTAATTGACAAAAGTACAATGAAAATAAATGTCATGTGAAGACCCATTCCATTTATACTTGATATTTAATTATATGCTAGTGTATTAACAAAGCTTTCTTGATGAGTTTTATTAAATGTAAACATATTGCAGCTTTTTGCTGCTCACTGAATGTGTGGATGACAGATGTTTGCAGGCTTTCTTTTATTTTATTAAAACAGAATAAGTAACAGGAGTAAGGATTTGAGTTTGCGTATTTCAATTATCTAAACTCTTTAAAAATTTACCTACCTAGCTTTCAAAATGCAAGCATTACATTTACAGTGATTTTACATGAAGCCCAATCTGTGACCACCTGTCAAATTTTATAAATCCTTATTATCAAATACTGGGACTTACATAATTTATATGTGAAGAATAATTACAGTTGCCTTAGCGTGTAGATTTTTCATCTCATTATTGAAGAAAACATAAGAGGAACTGCATGAGATGATGTGACATTCCCTTCCTTCTGTCACTTATGGTGTCCTCCTGAGGCAGGACATTCAGGCGGGTCTCACCTGGTCTCCAGACGCACTTTGCCGAAGGGGCCACTCCGCAGTAGAGCCCCTCATGCCACTTCCCAAACAGCCGGTGCACCACCTTCCCCTCCTGGTCCATCACAACCCCCTGGACTTCATTCACGTTAGAATTCCAATAATTCACCTAGAAAAAGCAAACCCCAATTAAAACAGCCAATCTCTTTAATAACGCCAATCTCTATAATTTCCACATGGAAAATTTTTCTTAACCTCAAGGTTCCTCCTTCACACCATTTCCAGAAATCGATCTCAAAATGAGTCCTATGGAAAGGTGGCTTTTTAGGGGTTAGCTGGCTTCCCTTTTAAGAAGGGGATGAGTTCTACTCCATGCCATAGCATGGTAGTATGACGCAGAAAAGGCTGTTTCTATCGCAACTGAATATTAATTTATAGGTTAGTAACTTCTTCCTTAGGCCCTCCTGTCTTGAATTTCTCTTTTGCTCATGGATTTCAATGATTTTCAATTGGCAGTGCTGTAGAAATAGTTTGTAAAAAATTTTTCATAGGATCTGTAAATGACTAAATTGTATCATGAGGACCCTGCTCCCTGCTCTGGTCCTCTTCCAGCCATGCTCCTCCCCAAGGGGTAAGAAGTCTGTGGGAATACACCCACCGGGATCCCAGGGCCCCTGTTCTAGATCAGGCCTCAGTATGCGGGACCCTAGAATTCCTGGTCCACATGGCTCTAAGCCTACTGCATAGCCTGCACAGGCCTCTTCTTTGGCTTCATCCACCCAAGGGCAGACCACCCACCAGTGTGTGAACGTTTAGGCCTGAGGAGTGGCCAAGTGTGGCAGTTTGAGGCGGTGGGGACAGAGCTTGGATGTGTGGGCTGGATTGCCTACATATGTGTGTGAGGCTGCTTGCAAAGCAGTACAGAGCTGGAGGTGGGAAGACTGTGGGGAAGGCTGTGGGTCAGGACTGGCTCTCCTCTACTGCCAGGTTTCCAGCTCAAGTCCTGCAGTGTCTGACCTAGCCTTGCAGGCTTTGTTATGAAAGGTGTATCTGTCAAGGTGAAAACATAGAATACATTTTATTTGACAGTTTGTAGGCTTACTTTACATATTTCCAATATTTACACATATGGTATAGGGACTTCCATTTGTACCCTTGCCCTGAGCTCTGCATATATTAGGGGCAGGCCTAAATCAAAGGTTCTCACACCCTACAAAACTAAATGTACACATTTACCGTCACCACCCAGTCAGAGTAAATAAGGATCCTAGTTCTTCAGTTCTGAGTCACCTACTGAGTTTATAAGAAAAAAGGAAAAAAAGAAAAACAACTCCAGTGAAAATAAAGCTGTTCAATTAAAACAAACATAATCTTACAATATGACTTAAAAGGATCTAACTAAGAGAAAATTTTAAGTTTTGAGAGTCTCCAATATACTACCTGTTTCTGCCACATTAGAATGAGATCAGGAGTAGAAGAGGTAAAGAGGGTGGATGGAGTTTCTGTACCATGGCGGACTCTGCAGCACTCCTAAATAAACATGGCAGTCATCCTGTGTGTTCCACTTCAGAGCAGAGAGACTAGGGAAAATGGTGCTCTGGAGGCACTTCTATCCCAGACACCTTTTCTTGTTAATAAAGGTAATGCTTTTTATTGAACTTATTTGGATTGTAATGATGGCAGATTTGGATAAGCATATAGTGACTGGAACTATCATCTATAACCATTCTTAGAAAAAGACAACTGCATTTTAATTAGTTCCCTAAAACAGATCACTTGAACATGTTGTAATCAAGCAAAAAAGAAATAGGAATAGAATAGAAACCAGAAGACAGGCTGTAGGCCAGAAGTGTTTTGTGGGAATTTCACTTAATGACTGGTCGCTTAAAAATAAAATTCTTTAAAAAGATTTTTTTTCTGTTGTAAGATGGTGCCTTTTTTGACCTCCACATGTTCAGAAGTCTGTGTACCTTGAATAACACCACCAGTTGGTTCTGCTTTCTTATTTCAAATGTCCTTAGGGATCAATGATACAGGATAGATTCACTTGACGCTTTTTAAGGTAATTGTTTTATTTCTTCCTTAGGAAGCACATTGTGCTATTTTTTCTTTACTATTGTAAGATACTATTTACCTTGACAAATGTGAGTTTGCAAATGCAAACACTGCTTTTGGTATTTCTAATGGTTACTTCTCCATAATGCTCTATCCATCTCCTCCCACTGAGAATGTTGTGTATGCATGTGGTGACTTTATTCCACACATAGCAATCTCCATACCTGTGTAGAATACAACATTGATTAAAAACAATGAAGATCACATACATATATATACATTACTATTTCTACTAATGAGAATATTCTTTGGCCAAAGCTTCCTTTTCTCTCATTTCTCCCAAACTTTCTTTGTTGAAAGTTTCTATATGGTCAAGGACACTTATGACATGATTCATTCATTCAAGGAACAAGTCAGACCTTTTTTATGGGCTAGGTGCCAAAGTTACCAAGTTAAATAGGACCTGTTTCTTGCTCTCCTGGAGCCAACAGTATAGTAGGGGTAGATGAACAAAGTCAACAAATACTTATAATAATATAATAAGTAAGCATCATGAGAACACAGATGGGGGAGTCCTTAGTCCTTACATCTGCTAGAATGTGGGGTGAGTATCAAGGAAGACTTGCTAGAGGAGGCTGGGGAAAAGTACCAGAGGCCAGAAGAGCATAACATATCTGGGGACCTGTGAGTGGTGTGTTACAGGAGAGTGGGTGTGGCAGGAGGCAAGGTGGAAAGGGGTGATGGGCAGAGCAGGGAAGGCCTTTAAGACACACTGATGAGTCTGGATTTACCCTGCATGCAATGGGCCATCCTGGATGGTTTCGAGAGAAGAGAGAGGCAGATAGGCTATGCATTTAAGAAAGATTACTCTCAGGATATTGTTTCATACTTTGCCTTAAGACCAAAAATACGAATAATTCTTTGGGAAAAGACCGACAAGCATAACCAAGAGGGCACATATCTAATGCAAATAAATTCTAGGGAGTAAAGTTATAGAATTTCTGCCAATGAGCGAAATAGCATAGCTTCGAATCACATTTGCATGTTACGTATGTTTTCAAATAAAATGTTACTTCAAAATAAAACACTTCTAAGTTTCTAAAAAAATTATGCATTGGCATGACGCAGGTACAATATACATCTGGGAAAACTCTTTCTTCCTCATGAGTTTGCAAATATGGAAAGTTTACTTTGTAGTAAATATCCAATCCATCAGCAAATTCTGTCATTGAAATAGACAAAAACCAAACCAAACCAATCAAATGAAGACAAAAACAAAGCCAACCAAGCCTTTGGCCTCAATGAAAACTTCAATTAATTTTAAAAGATTTATCAGCTATATCCTTTAGAAAACAACCATAAAAGGATATTCCATCACTCTTACTTAATAAAATAACTTAGAAATTAAAAATAGTCCCAGGATTTAAGATGAACTCCAAAGTGGAATTATAACTTATATAGAAAAGAAATGGCTGAAAAAGAGAATCTTTCATATAAAATGCAAACTAATACAGTGACTGAGACAGGTAGCCACTTGGTGTTCATTGATGAATGAAGGATGTGAAGAAATAAATAGGAAGCTTTGATACATATGCTAAAGTTCTCATTTGCTTTTGTGGGAGAACATTCTCAAAACTTTGGTGAAGTTAACCGATGCTTTGGCCATATAGACAAATGGACCCTTGGTAACTTCGAGAGTTTCAAACACCCACTTCTGATTTAGAAAAGCAGACAATAGATGATGAGAGCAACCTACTTTGGAAGCATGACGTTCAGTGTTCCAACAGGCAGGATTTCCATCGACTTCCCCCAGAACTTATTTTTCCATCTGATGTCTAAATGACATAGGCAGAGGACAAGAAATAAATACTCCATAGCTAATGATTTATCCTATAAAAACTAACTTTTGTATTACATTGTACATTTTACAAAGAATTCTTGTAATCACAAGTGATTCTATATTGTTGATTTAACATGACAAGGCCTGAGGATGGCCCAAGGTGAAAAGATTAATTCTGAACTTCCCCAAAATCTATTAAACTGTGTTTCTCCATAATACATACTCTGTATTTGCTGTCAACTAATAAAACTTGGAAAAGCCTGGAATAATACCGTGTTTCCCCAAAAATAAGACCTAGCCGGACAATAAGCTCTAATGCATTTTTGGAGCAAAAATTAATGTAAGACCCGGTCTTAATTTACTATAAGACCATGTCTTATATAAGACCGGGTCTTGTATAGTATAGTATAGTATAGTATAGTATAGTATAGTATAGTATAGTATAGTATAGTATAGTATAGTATTAGTATAGTACAGTACAGTACAGTACAGTACAGTACAATACAATACAATACAATACAATACAATATAAGACTGGGTCTTAAATTAATGTTTGATCCAAAAGATGCATTAGAGCTGATTGTCTGGCTAGGTCTTATTTTCGGGGAAACACGGTATGTGTGTGCATGTGTGCGTATTCACATACACATATACTCTACTATGCTTTAATTGTAGATAAATGTTGTTATAAATTTTAACTAAATAGTGGAAGTTATTTATAGATGTATATATATATAGGGGGTGCCAAAAAATGTGTACATATGACTTGTATTCATCTTTTGTTATCGGTATATATTATTACAATTTTAATATAGTTTTTTCCTTTCTTAAAATGTGTATAACTTTTTTTTGGCACCCTCCGTATATATAAAATGAGGTATATAGCAAAAATAATTGCAGTACGACAATACCATTGGTTTACATACACATTTATTTGAAAAGTTATATGATTTGGGAGAACAATGAAAAAATAAAATCTCTAAATACAGATAGGTAGGGTTTATGAGAAAGCGGTATTAACTTAATGAACATGTTCCTACTCTGGGTGAGGTATGGCCCGGGGCCCAGCACTTTATCTCACATGACAGTTTTATGTTTTACTTGTGGAAACTCAGGTTTACCTGTGCCTTTGTAATAACCACTTGGTCCCGCTCTGATGAGCTAAGGGAACTTAGTGCTGTTTCCATAAAATTTCTGACTCTTTGTTATGATGTCGAAATGATTTATTTTCTTATTTTGCAATGAAGTACAATTACAGAGTGCCATCAGTCTGTGTGTTCTCAGGTTGAAGAAGTGCACATAAGAATCATTCTGTGAGCAAATAAAGCACCCTTCCAAACTCGAAGGAACTATTTATACTTAATGGTTAAATTTACATCCATATCTATATATGTAAATACATTGGGATGTTGAAACATTTTATTTTTGATAAGTCTGTAACATTCTAACTGAAAAACGGGCATTGATGAAACAGAGACTTCAAAGCCCTGAGCTTCAATGAGTTAAAGACCAGAAATCATAGCAATGTGTAGATATCTAAACAGACTATGACCACAGATGACGTGCCATAGAGCCTCCCTTCAGGATTAAGACGTCTTTGCACACCCTCAGGAAACAAGAAGGCAGCGGATATAATCTCTGTCTGTTATAGCTACAGACAATGAGGCACAATAAGTTAAAGTGACAGCCTTGAACTGGCACAGTCAGCACAGAGCTCTGCTGTCCCAAGGGCTTTGCTTCCTAGATAAACACTCTCATGTCCTAGATAACTTGGTTATATATTCACACCAGAAAATCTAATTTCTCAAGCTGAACTCTGCACCCATTATAAACATTCTCCCAAGTTCCAAAGGCAGAAATCTAAACTGAGAACAGTGAACCACTGGAGACTAGAAATTGTTTCATAGGCTCATCAATTGGATTTTAAAGTTGTAATCAAAATACAAACCTTGCCAAAACACAAAATTCTTGGACTCACAGTGACAGGCAGAAATGGGTGGATGATGGCTAACCTGGAAATTAAAAACAAAACAGAACGCAATGATGTCAGTGTTAAAACTTCCATAAACAATGATTTTTTTTTTTTTTATGACATATATAGACTACCCCTACATAAAAACTACTCAACTTACCCATCTCTATTAGGGAATTATTCTCAAAATGTACCAGTAAGTTACTGAATTTTTAAATTTTAAGACTTCATGCTTAAAAACAGAGAACTTATATACATTTATTTAGTGGGGGGCAGTTACATAGGTAAACTAAATGAGTTTTTGTTAACTGGTAGCATAATCTACCCCAAACAGAGGTTTATCAAAAAGCTATTTTCATCATCAAACTGCCCTCCTCTGTACATAGACACCTTACTGAATCCAGTGGGACTTACCTGTTCTGAGAAAAAGCGGAATCCCTTGTCCTCTCTAATGCATTCATAAGTCTCCCCAAGGACAGGGTTGAATGGCTTACTTCCTGCTCTGAAATAGGTGGAACAATATCCTGAAACTGCAAATGCAGCAATAAGAACCTGTTAAAACATTTAAGAAAGGAAAATAATATAGGAGAGACTACTTCCAGGTCTGCTTGCCCTTTATTCCTCTAGATGTTACATCCTCGCCAGTGGGTGCTGACTGGATGACATTTGCATTTTCTGTTATTTGTACAGACCCTTTATAAACTCATGGGGGAAAAAGATAAGTGAAAATGTGGTTAAACTCCTTGCAGGGAAACCAGCAGGCATTTGAGGCCAAGTATTTTTCATTAATCTGTCCCCTCAATTTCCTGAGTATCAGAGTTCAACATTTCTGAAACTCAGTTTCTAGGTAATTCCATTTGCACAATTTTAGTACCATGTGCAGAAGGTTGTGGCTGCTGGTACTTTTCAGAGGGCAGATCAAGGTTTCCACAGTCATGTGGAATACAGGCTCGGGCAAAGCCCAAACAGGAGGTTACTTTCTCAGACCTAAGTTCCTGCACAAATGGGCTCTCTTGGCATTCGGGAAAAACTGATAAAGCAAGGCCAGGCATGCCTTCAACCTCTAAGGAGGGTGTTACCTTTACATCCTAACTTCAGAAACACTGAATCAAGCACAAGTTACAAAGTGTGCATCTTCCAGGAGAATTTACTCAAGTGTACCGATACTTCTCTTACCTATGCAGTGAGAATGTTATGCAAAAAACAAATATGCCATCATAGTGAATTCTGCCTTAGCCCAGGCCTAGGGTTGACAAACCCTGCAGAATGCCGCTGTTATTTATTACCATGCGTTCGTAGGGGTCATCAGTTTCCGAAGCCTTGTCCAGAAGCTCACTGTATTCCATTTCCTCGCAAAGATGCTGCAGAGTGTTGAGTGGCTCATTTAGCTCCACAGGCATAGAGACTTTTGACAGGTCTTTACCAATGTTGTTCCTCAAGATATTCCACAGGTTAATGTTACTGGTGTCAGGACAGGGAGCTGGAAGGCATGTTCGACGTCCATTTCGGAAGGCCCCACCTGTAAGTTCCCCATTCAAGACTGAAAGAGGGAGAAAGATGAGAATCACAATGAAAGATAATTTGCTTGGCTAATTTCATAAAACCTGGGAGGGAAATAACCCTTTCAAATTATTCTGATTGTGATACATTTCTTAAGCCTTCATTATACGCGCTCAAGAGTGAATGGAAATATTTCAATATAAGAGTGCTAATAAATGCACAAAACATTAGTGTATGGTTTTTCAAATGGTACACTAATATTTATACTAAAATATTATTCAAGAAAAAACAAGTCAAATTAAAAAATATATCTATAAAGAAAGACTCAAATTTTTGGTTTAAGCAAGAAGTAAAACTTTTTCTCTTAACCATTTACCTAACATATTTTTCAACATTTGCCTGAACAGATTATACAAATACAAAAATCTATTGAACAGTCAGCTGCAAAAGGAACAATTAGTGAGGGGAGAAAGTGATTGCTCATTGAAAAACCAGCGTTGCAATATGCTCTGTAGCTAGAACAACCCCGAAGTTCAAAGGACGCATACTTTGCCGAGAAACGTTGTCTGCAACACTGGTGTTGTCTTCAGATATATTATCACTCACATCACTGATGTAAGACTCGTCATCAGAAGCCTAAGGAAGGAAAGAATACAGAAAGGATCAGAATTTTTGTTAAGTCTTGAAGGGTCAGAAAATCAAATGATTAAACACAACAAGATGTTGCCCAAATGAGAAGCAGAGGTCATAGTGGGAAATGTATCAGGCACATGTGCCAACAACACTTGAGGGTCTTCCATGAGCCAGAATATACGATTGCTCGAAAGCGGCCCTTGTTTTTAAGTAGCTCCCTGTCTTAGTTGGAGTGGGAGGCTGGGGGAGGCCAGGACATAACCAGAAATATTTCAGTACAATACAGTAAGAATGTACAAAAAAGGAGACCCTATGACTCCCCCTAGAGGAGTCAGGAGAGGCTGCCCAGAGGAAATAATATTTGCATTGGGTGTTGGAAAAGTTGTTAGAAGGGGGAGAAGCTCAGGAAGAAGAGAGGGTGTGCAAAGGCAAGAACCACAAGAGAAACATTTAATCCAGGAATGCTAAGAAGTTGAGTGGCTATGACAGAAGGTGGGAGAACAGGAAGATGGTCCAACTAAGAGGGCTTTTCATGTCAACATAAAGGGTTCACATATAATCTTATGAGTTATTAAATGTAAGGGAATGATAGAGTCACATTTAGTTTCAGGAAAATACTTGGCAGCTTTCCCTAGGGAGGCCAGTTAATAGGATAGTACATAGATCCGGGTAAGAAATACTGACATCTCAGATTAAGATGGCCATAATGAGGATGTGGAGGCAAAGCTGCTTTGAGAGCCACGTCTCAAGTATAATGATCAAAATTTGGCAGATTATTTGGGTGTGGGGGAGGAAGATTTAGGGATAAGAAGAAATCAAGAATGAAACCACTCTCTATGTGAGGAAAACACGGAACTAAAATGAAACCAAAATTTGCATGAGAATAAAATTAAGGGACAACATATGTACTCAGGGGAGTTAGAAATGGAGCAGATAAGAAAACAGGAGTATGATAGAGCCATTCAGAGGAATGCGAAAAACTAATGTCTCGACTACAGGCAAGAAAGCTGATGGTACTTATTTACTTTCTTCAAAATGGAAATAGTGCTATATTTTTTCCTGCACATAAAAACAAAACATTCTTATTGTAAAAAAATTAGAAATTACATGAGGGTAAACAGATTATATGAAAATCATCCATCATTCTATCACCTACAGGAAACCACTTTTAATATTTGATGGATGTTACCCCCAATTTCAATGCCTGTACAAACATATTGATACATCTATCTTTAGATATTGAAAAAGGAAATCAGCCTTCATATTATGCTATAGTGCTCTAAATATATTTCCATTCTGATAAATATAGCTTTTCATCTTTATTTGGAATGACAACATATTTCATTAGACAGTTATAACAAGGAATTTAACTAGCATTTAAATTGTTGCCAACTTTTTATTATTATAGACAATACAATATATGTTTGTAAATCTGTCTGGCAATTTCATTAACTTTTATTCCTAGAAGTGAAATTTCCTGGTCAAATGGATCACTTTTAGACTTTGTCCCATGATGTCAAATTGCTCTCCTGAAAGACTGTATTCATTTGTTCTTACCAGCAGTAAATGAGAGCATTCATCTCCCCACACCCACTTAAACACTATACTTATCAACCGTTTTAGTATCTATCTACCTAGCATACATAGTATCTAGCATACATAGTAAAAGGTCTCTTTTTAAAGCTTGAATTTCATCTTCGGTTAATTTTTCTTTTATTTTACACATTTTCAGTTCATCATATAGGTTGTATATTTTCTTTGTTCGCAGTGTATTTTTTAACATTGTGCCATTTTTTTTTTTTGCCATGTAAAAGTTTTAAATTTGTATGTGATAAAAACAGTTAGTTTCTGCCTTTAAGGTTTCTGGGTTTATTGCTGATATTTTTAAAATTAGATTTGAGAAAAGCTCATATTTAGGGAGAACAGATCAATGGACAGAATAATTGCTTGCATAAATGGCAGTTTTGCTTCTGCACACTGAGCAAGTCTATAAAGATAGCAAATTGAGAATAAAGTCTTTTGCTGATTGTTATTTTCCCACTGCAACTGGTTGCCTGTTCACACTGACTGCAACAAAGCTCAAGGTTAAACCATCAGGCTCATGAAATCTATCTTCTTAAACTTGATAGGAAAAAAAAGTAAATCAAACTCTTTCATGTGATTTCTCTGAAAAAAGCTCATCACACACGATTATCATAGAGGAGACAAATGACTGCCCAAATCAAATTCATGTTGCATGCATCTTTATTGTTTGAATATTTGTTCAAAAAACACTCATGTGTATCTTACAAAAAGCTATCAACAGTCTATTCCTCTTCACTGTCTAATCTCTCCCAAACTAACATATGATAGAAATGGTTCAATATTCACATCCATTTAGAATGGTCCATATAGAATGAAAAAGAATTCTTCAATGACGTGGGCCCTGAGTAAGATCTGTATCATAGGTGTGAACCTTAGGCTAGCAGTCTGTCCATTCATGTTATCCTGTACTTACCACGATTCCCCGAAAATAAGACCTAGCCAGACCATCAGCTCTAATGCGTCTTTTGGAGCAAAAATTAATATAAGATCTGGTATTATATTATATTAATTATATTATATTACATAAGACTTGGTCTTATATCATAGCAAAATAAGACCGGGTCTTATATTAATTTTTGCTCCAAAGGATGCAGTAGAGCTAATAGTCTGGCCAGGTCTTATTTTCAGGGAAACACGGTACATAAAGTTAAGGCTTTGCAGTACGATAATAAAACAATGAATATATATCATATATTCATTTTCTCTCCAAAGGTCAAGAAGTCCTGGGGCCAAATATTTCTCTCTAAAGGCTTAGGAATCCAAAATAATTCAGGAAATATTTTTTTCTAAATGCAACCAGGCATATAGCATTGCAGAAACAACTTTAAAAGCAAAGACAAGGGAGTAGATCATTCTAGAAGCAAGAAGAGTATTTTTTAAAGGGGTTAAGCATTCATTAAGTGAAATGCATTGGTTGATATCTCATACTGAAGATTTTTCACTTAGTTATGGAAAATGTTAATGTAAGAGAGCTAACGGTCAGATGTTTTTTAGATTACTCATGTGTTAAAGTGTTACAAGCATTCCTTCCTTCAGTTAGCAACTATTTATTGAGTACCTCTGAGCTCACCAGAACTGTTCTAATGCTGGGGACACAGTGGTGAAATGTCTTCCCTGTAGTGCAGGGAACTTACCCTGTAGTGCGGGAGACATACAACAAACAAGTGAAATATATGAAACATATATTTTGTTAGACAGTGATAATAAGCATTAAGGGGAAAAAGTAAGGCAAGAAGAGCGATATAAAAGGTCAGTGGAGAGAAAGAAATGGGGGCTCCAAACGGTAGATAAGGCAGCTGGGTAGGCTTCTCTGAAGGTGACTTTTGAATAAAGGACTGAAATAATTAAGGAATTTGAACATGTGGCTCTCTGGGAAAGTATTCCAGGCAGGGTGGACAGAAAGTGCAGAGGCCCAATCTCCTTTGGCAGCTGTAGTGCAGAATATGCAGCTTGAGCCTACCCTGTAGCTGCTGCTAGGAGTCCTACCTGGAAGTAAACTAGCCAGCTGGGCTTGCCAAGTCTGTTGGTGTGAAGACTCGAGAGCCTTCTGAGGGGCTCTTATCACCAGGGAACTTAGAAACGGCAGGTGATGTTGACTCAATAACAGTCTTAGCCCAAGAGAGTGAAGGAAAATACCCTGGTATTTGATGTGAACACTGTGTAGAAGAGTACTTAGATACAAAAGAAGAGAAGCACGGGTAAGTTTGTGTTGTTTTCCTTAGTGTGTGCGTTGTGTGTACACATGTGTATGCCTATGAGTATGTGTATAAGGAGTTTGTTGATTAATTTGCTTTTGGACGTGCTGAATTAGCGATTCTGTAGCGCATCCAGGTGGCAATGTCTCACAGGCAGTTGGTTATGTGGATACTGAGCCAACACTCACTCTCTCTTCTGACCGGCTCGCTCTTTGAGCTTTAGACTTGAATATCCAAATGCTGGCCAGATAACTCCACTGAGAAAACTGATAAACTCATGATGTCTCAAAGTGAACATGTCATCTCCATGCCCTTCTGCCCTCTACCCTCTTTCTGCATTTATTAGCTAGTCTTCTATAAAAACACTCTGTCATCAACTATTTGGTTATCCTGAAATACGAATCATACGAGAAAGTCAAAATAAATACTTGATTCTTTCCTTTTATTCATCAAATTTAAGAGTCATAAGTTCTGCTAAGTGCTTAGTATATGGGAACCAGTATAGCTTGTAGTATGTTTTTGGCCTTGCTACAATTTGGATATCTTAACACGATGTTAAAAAGCAAAAACAGGTCCATAGTCCTACTTTCTTTAATCCAAACTCACAGTCAGAAACAGTTGGGAAGGCCACATTGAGGAACCGTACCTCATTCTCTGACGAGCTGGCAGAGAGGAGTACTTCTTGGGCATCAAAGAACTCAGAGACAGACTCTGACATGGACAGACGGCTCTCATTGGCTACTTGCTGTGACAGGGGGAGGCTGACATGGATTTGCTCACTGGCCTACAGAAGAGAGACGGGTATGGTGTAATTGTTACTGGAGCAAAGAATAGCTATTTGTTCAAATTAGACCATGATGTACTAGCCAGATTTCTAGAGAAATTCATACCATATGTTAAAAGCGTTGTGGCCACAACTAGTTTTCACTTGCAACTCAGTAATGACCACTGCATAAATTTCCTTTCGATATGTCTAAAGAATCTAAAAGGCATAGTTGAAAGGTGCTGGTATCACGACTTGATTTTAAATCTATGCTTAATTGATTTTAACTGGAATTGAACAAGTTGAGTCACTGTCAATACCAAGAATTCATTGTGGAGACAAGTTCATCCTCATATACTTAGATCTGTCATTACTAGCCATATTCTAACCAGTATACTAAAACTCAAGAAGCATTTGTAGAAACCATTACAGATAGTCTGTGAAAACAATATGCAAGACTAATTTTTGAGACTGAATATATAAAAGTCATTTTCCAATTTGATCAGAATTTTAACCAATGAAACATATGACTAGTTATTAAACCTTATTTCAAACTGTATTTTTATTCAGCGAGTGATAAATGTTGTTCTCAAGGAACACACACACACATACATATATATACATTCCAGTACAGATTTCAGGTTGGAAAAAAAGAAGATTCAAACTGAGACTGTTAACTAATTTTTGAATGACAAAATTTTAGAAATACTTCTAAATTCTGGGCAATTGAGTGTACATAAGTGTCATCAGAGATCATGGTCCCATGGAGGTGAATAGACATATAGTACGCAGCTTAAAGAGAAGCTGCCTTGGAACGGTATTTCTACCCAGTTAGATGCTAGAACCCTCACACCTGTAGATTTCTACTAAGACATGTTTTTAGTGCAAACGTGACCTTGGTATTAGTTAAAACTCTCACCTTGTTACATGTATCACTGTATCTAAAGCTCTAATATTACTGTTGAAAAGTATGAATTCTCATGGCTATAAAATAGTAATTTTATAAAGGGTTATAAAAAGAACAGCACACTTAAGTTTAGCCCAAATACTAAGTGTTCTCCTATCTTCTTACCATTTCTTCAAAAATTCTTCTGAAAATGGAATAATAATAGCACCTACCTCAGACGGTCATTAGGAGTGTCAAATGAGATAACACATGCAAAGGGATTAACACAATGCCTAGCACATAACAAGCATTCACTTGACATGTTAGCTATTAATTATTACCATAATCATCATCAGTAGTAGCTGTAGCAGCACCATTAATATTATCTTAGAAAGGTCGGGTGACTCCTTAGGACTTTTAAAATAAACCTTAAGAAAACTTTTATTTAACACCTTCTTAGCTAAAAATGTTTCTCTCAACATTTCATGGCCCATTTCATGATAATAAACTTTTTAAATGAAGGCTCAGACAGACACAGAAAATTCATAAGTTGGAGTATAGAGAAGCTAAATATTCAGTGGTATCAGGTGAACACAGGAATAGATAAAAATAGACGCTGATCACCGAGAATAAATTATGTCAAGCTCATGTACATCCTTTACTCCAAAGAACACTGACTGAACTGTCAGCAACACAAATATTTATGCAGGGAATCTATTAACAGCGAAAGAACTGTATAAAAACAAAGAATAATATGAATTAGATTTAGATGCTAGAAAATAAGTACTCTATATCTATGAAAAATGAGTCTTACCTCATCAGGGCTAGGAATAATATTTACGCTGACAACCTGATCACAAATAATAGATTCTGAATGTATTCTGCTCAACCGACTCCTTAGATCAGCATTCTGGTTGAGTGCCTTAAAATAACAAAAACCACACACGTAATTTCAAATTAATAAGCAAGCATTAAACAGAACAAGCACACGGGTGAATTTTAGACATCAAAGACTACGATGTTCTTATTTGTAACTTTTGGAGTCATCATAGGCCAGATCCTACTATTAAGAAGGAAATAAATGACTCAGAAGTAAGGTATTCATTTTTTGTAATATAAGACTATATACTACTTAGTAGGTTAATGGGTTGAAAGAGTTCTTTGATTTCATAAAAATGATTTATGGAATTTTCCCTCCCTTCGTGTCAGGCCCATTACATCCAAGCCCTGTCTGCCACCACATATATATTACATTTTTACATCCTGGGATAAAAATTATTAATTTTTTCAATTTATTGTTTTAGTTTATAGTTTGGGAATCATTTCAAAGCCAGATAGTTATCTTCAAAATGATTTGGAGATGGAATGAACAAAAACTGGCTTTATATTTTATAGAATCATATTTTAGTTTGGTGAAAGAAAACAGTTGTATTTTTCATTTTCCAGGAGCACATAATTAATACATATGACAGTGCAGCAGAACTAACTCAAGCGCAGACCAAAAGATGCCTTCACTGAAGAGTGTAGACATCGACAAGCATAATAAAGAACATAACACAGAAAGGAAACTACCTCCAAGTTATCTGCATCACATTACTTTCAGCATCAGTAAAACACCACGTGCTAGAACACAGTTTAGTTTGCATGGCAAGAGAACAGCTTTACATAAGCATGGTGCCCTACAGGGGCCCTGGGGACAAAGGTACATGCCATCACACTGATGCATGGGAACATGTCCCACATACATAAGACAGATGTAGCTAACTGGAGCTATGGCAAGTCTCAAGTACAAGACCTTTGTGAGGACAGGACCTAGTGAAAAGCTGGGCAGCTCCTTTCCTTCCCATTAAAATCACCAGTTAGAAGAGGGAAGTGAATGTTTTAGAGAGCAGAAGATAAACGTCAGGACTTACTGAAGATAAATGTCCTGACATCTGCCCCAGGGAAGCAGTATTCTGCTTTTCTTCATATGGAGTCAATGAGTATAGTAAACCACTACATATACAAGTGTCATATCATAATTATAACTCTGTACCTATTAAAACACTTAGGATCAATTACAAAGTGGCTAAACGTCACACGTGCATAGCACGGTGTATAGTCCTTGGGCACGGAGCGTACAACAGCCTCTCCTCTCTCCCTTCAACCTAACTTCTGCTTTTTGAGGAGAAAATTGTTCACTTGCAGCTTTTGGCTTTTGTTTAAAGTCTTTAGAACAAGTTTGTAAAATATGTGTAAAATGTAACACACTTGGTCTGGTGGGCTGTCAAGCATTGATGGATAAAGGGTAGATACAGACCTTACAATCATTACATTTGTGGACAGGAGGAAATATGTGTCCAGTTTTAGTAAATAAACTATGTGTTTCAGAGGAAGAATCCTAATATATTTACATCTTGCAAAAGTGCTCAGAATCACTTTTTTTGAAGCAAAATCTCAAACATTTGGAATTTGAAAAAAATACTGCATTACTCTTATCCTTTGTGACTACTCCACGTGTGCTTATTTGTTCTTTCATTGTTTCTCGGTCCACAAGTATGTACTAAAAGTTGTCTTAGTTCTTGGAATAATTGGAACCAGATGTATTTTTCTGTCTCGGAAGTGGGAGGCCTCATGGTATTTGTTGGATGGTTTTAATTGCAGAATCACAACCTTGACCTCAGGGTTTCATACAAACCTCAACTAATGGTGACTGTACCCTCTGTTGCCACTGGAACAGTTAATGGAACAACCTCACAAAAATTTAGGGGCAAGGATAAATAATGATTTTCTTCAGGGTGGGATTTAAACACAGGTTTGACATTTATAGAGAAAGTTGTAGAATTGTTTGTTCTGGATATTTTAAAAAGTTAAATTCTCATTTAAGCCAATATCCAATATTCATTGAATGCAATCCTGCCTACAGGTGTATGTGAAGGCACTCAGGGAATGAGCTAAAATTTTAAAAGGAATATTTTATTAATACTATATACACAGTGGTAGAAAAAAGTTGTTACACAGCACAAAAAAGACTGGAAATAAATACTATTCCAATTCTGATCACCGCAATGGCAGAACGTGTAAGCATACAACCGAGCATGCAGCAGCCCTTTCTGTGCGTCTTCCCCAGGTGGCTCCTCCTTTTGCCTTGATCATACAGACAGTTTTTGAAGTTTGCTACAAGTGCCATGAGCTTTGCGGTGTAGCACTCTCAGGTAATGCTCAGGGTCACATGTATTATTTCCCTCCCTGAAATGAAACTATTTTCTCTGTAATGATATCATGGAAGCCTTGGGAACATTGAGGAATATAGGTATTTATAGTGAAATGATGCCATTAGTGATAATTAGCATAGAAGAGCCCAGATAATGGCAGAAGCAACATATGGAATGCACCCAAGGAACATGAACAGTGATGAAGCAAGGAAAAAGGAGGCAGATTACCAGCCACTTGGGCCAGCCAATGAGAAAGAAAAGCCATGGGACTTGTGAGTAGTAACACTGGTCTATTAGTGGCATCTAGGACCAAAGGCCTAACAGGGAGGCTCAGGAACTTGGCCTGGATTCTTCACCAGGTAGGTTCTATGTTTATTCTCACTAGTTGCTTACATTGGTGAGCTCAAACTGCACTAAAACTCTCCACAAGGTATGCTAATTTCCCCAATGCCTCATGTCCCTCAGACACATTCAAGTCTAATACATCAAAGAAACACACAATTCCTTCTCAATCTATAAAAAAAAAGTTACCATCTTGAAGATCTGAGCCAGAATCAATTGCCCAAATGCCCATTTCCTTGGCTGTGAACTAATTCATCCACCCAGGCAGACAACGGATGAGAATGAGAATTTACCTTAGACTGAGTAAGACTCTGGCACATACATTTTACTGAATGGAACTGTGGGTTCTAGGAAGACAACATGGAAGGAAACCTGACAGCTGGAGAAGGATATGAAACATATGGCAGGACAGAATCATCAGAGACTCAAACCTTTTGGGTAAAAGCAAAACTGGTTCAAAAGGAGTGAGAGAATGAGTATGGAAACTGTCAAAGCTAGAGTTGCCAAGAACCAAATCTTGGGTATTTCTTACAAATCACCTTGTTTTTCAATTTTGTAATAAATATATACTGATATAGTATATTGGGAAAATGCCAAAAGTAGGAAAATAATTTTAAAAAGTCACACCTTACTACCCAATCAACCAACTGTTGATAGGTTGGTATATTTTTTTTCCTATGAGTTTTTCACATTATTTAGTGAGTGCATACTTCACATCCTGTGTCTGGCACTTATTCTTTGCACATAAACATTTATTTTATGGTGAAAACTCTTCACAAATATGATTTTAATAGTCGCATAATAAGTGATATTTCCTGTTATTGCGCACTTAGGCTGTTACTGATTTTTACTAGAATAAATAAAGCTGCCTTAAATGTTTAAGTGATAATGGTTTTCTACATTCAGTATTACTTCCTTAGACTACACATATCAGCCATGGACCAAAGGGTCAAAGGATAAAAATCTTTTTAAGGCTTTAATAAATATTGCCATATTATGCCCCAAATGATATCAATTTGAATTTACTGGATAGCTAAAAAAGAAAATGTAAAGGATTCTACAAATACTATCTGTACCGAACAAATGTGGCCAAGTCTCAGGGAACTGTGGAATGCAGGAACAAACAAATATATATGGGACTTTTATCCCAACACTGAATATTTATGTTGGATATGTGAAATGCTGTAGATAGCAAGGATGGTAAACACTACGTTTGGGATTTTAATTATGCTACTCTGTGCCCTAAGCCAATTTTTTTTGCATACATTCCCTTACACGTCACATTTCATTAATTCTAAGATGCACATTTCCCCCATATTTAACACCTCTGAAGCACTGAGTCACTTTACTTGATAGCAGTTTTTTCTTTCTTTCTTAGTAATGAACAAAATGATGAGACATCTAATAATTGATGGTATATTGATTCATGAAATACAGTAATTCTGGATGGAATACAAGGACCATATTCTGCTTACATTTGTATGGACCCAACACCGACTGCATTTAGCACAAGCTGTGCACAAATCCTGGGGCCAGAAATCAATCGCACTAGTAACAGTAACAAAGCATAATGTATTGAAGACAGACTCAAGTTAAGTTTACTCTTTTATTGTTATAGTAATGGGTTGCTGAGGTTACCTCAGTCTTTTCAATACCGTTTGATTTTGGTGTTCAGGGCACTACATTCAATGGGACATGAAATTATAGCTGTTGTGAAATAAAGTCATTTGTAACGGGATAGATGTCACATAAAATGTCCTGTCCTCCATGTTCAAATCCTACACCTGTGCTGCCTCTCAGGTGTGAAAGTTACTTTTAAAGTTTCATGGAGGTAAAATATCAGAATCATGTGTGTCTTTGTGTACCTAAAGATCAGAGAAGAAGTATCAGTTTAGAAAAGGAATTCATTATACTGTTCAGGAATTCATTATTACCTACCCAAGGCAGATAACAATTTATGCTCAGCATGTAGTGAAGAATGTTAACTTCATATATTTTATATGCTATATGCTTTCTAAAAAGATGCTGGAATTTGCCAAGTTTGGTACACTTAAAATCTTTATTAAGACGGAGCATTTTAATCATTAAAACATATATGAATAGGACTTACATTTTAAAATATGCTTTAGAAATGGTAGATTAATTTAAGAAGTTATTTAAACACAGTCTCTCTTTTTCCTTAACTCTCTGGGGGGAGACTTGGCTTCGTAACTGGTCATAAAAAAAATATCAGGGGGTTTAATTGATGACACTTGAATATGGATGAAAGATGTCTTTAGACTATCTAAAATCACATCACACTACAACGTGAAGTTACATTAATATAAAAATATATTTAAAACAATTGTCTCAATGTTTAAGCTATTTCGTATCTTGTTCTATACTATGTGCTATATTAAAAGACGCTCACTGAAAATAGAGGTGGTCAACCAGGATGGTTCTATCAGTTAATTGTTTCCCATTTTCATTGTCTTTTTATGTGTTGGTTCCTTTCCCTCATAATACAAACATACTGAAATAACTGCCAAAGTCTAAGGTTGACTTTCAGTCCCTATATTATATGCTACTAAATCAGAGTCTGTTAACCTTTTCCTTCCTGACACTATCAAAACTCTTTCCCCTTGATCTTAGTGGTTCACTATCTAGATTCTTCAGCACTTCCCCTGGGTCTCCACCAAAGGGTCTTTTGTTTTTTTGTTTTTTTAGCCTGTCCTTTAAATATTAATATTCTCTATGGTAGCTCCATTGACTCTCTTTCACTCTGACTGAAAACACAATTTATCAACAGCTACAACTTCCGTGATATACTGGGTATCCACATCTTTCTCTCTAGCCCAGACCTCTCTCCCAAGCCCAAGATTAATATATTTAATTGCATGTTGGATGTCCCACAGACATCTCAACCTCCACACACAAAAAGACACTCATTATTTACCCTCGACAAATCAGTTCCTCTTGTATTTTCACTCTTAGGGAAAGAACTATCATCTACCCAGTTATCCAAGTAAACAACCTGAAAAGTAGTCTTGACTCTGTCTCCTTGTCCTCCTCTAATATTCAGCTGATCTCCACGCTTACTCTTCCCCTTCAGTGTCTTTGAAACCCATCCCCTCCTTCTACCAACCTGGCACTTCCTTAGTTCAGGCATGCATGATCTCAAATATTTTAAAGTCTATCCAACTAGTTTTGCCTTAATTCCATCCATCTCCTATACTGTACTAGAGTAATTTTTCTAATATACAGAAATATACAGTAACATTTCCAATTTCTAGAATTATCGCTCTCTAGTTAAAATTCTTTAAGGCCTCTTCAGCACTGGTAAGATAAATCTAAATTCTGTTGGGTCATCCTTGATGAGCTGGTTCCCACCTACTTAAATAGCTACTCCTAGACTCAGTCTCCCTGTTCATGCCATGCTTTGGCCACTATGAATTAACTGCCATTCCCCAGATACCTCTCCAGGGGTCTAACCAGGGGTAGTGATTCCTCAGAAAGCAGTGAGCTGACAGTAAACTTAAATGCCTAAGCAAAGGCTGTAGTGAGTTTCAAAAGAGAGTCCAGCCTCAGAGGTGAAGGGACTAGATGGTTAGTGAGGGTAAGACTGGCCCAATGGGAAGGTATAGACAGACACAGAGTGTGGACATAGGCAAAATGCTGTGTTGATACACAGTTGGAAGCCGAGAATTCTGTAGTGAATAGGGTAAAATGAGTCATCTTAAAGTCCCAAATTATTTTTACATCTTTTGAGGATGCAATTGAGCTTTTTGGTTAAAAAATAAATATCACATCCCCTCTCCAAATCTATTGAGGCTCTAAGTCGAGATGCAAATAAATATGTTTTGACAAGAGAAGGAAATATTTA
Organism: Rhinolophus sinicus; assembly: GCF_057876585.1. Classification (NCBI taxonomy): domain Eukaryota; kingdom Metazoa; phylum Chordata; class Mammalia; order Chiroptera; family Rhinolophidae; genus Rhinolophus; species Rhinolophus sinicus. Next base: position 165,946,998 of record NC_142517.1, on the reverse strand, counting down.
ACTCAAAGGATGCAAAATTGATATAATTTTGCTTTCTTTGACTTTTAACACGTTAACGTCAGGTCCTTCCTTATGAGCTGCTGCTGTCTACTCAGGCCTAATTCAAGATTCGATTCCTCCTGATCTGTGGCTCTGCTCACAGCTCAAAGATCTTCTATTTCTTTGATCGACCAGAGCCCTGGAAATCTATACCACCCATGTGCCAATTTGAAGGGACTATAGCATGGGCCATTTACTATTTCCTGAGTAAATATTGCTCATCTCACGAATCAGATCCTGAGCTTCCTGGGAACATGGCCAGGGCAACTTTTATGTTGCTGTTCCACATCTTCTACCGTACTTCATATAATGTCAGTTGAATGAAATACGATGAATAAAGGAATAAACAAATGAGTAACTTTTAAAATTTCTCTTCATCACCATTTCTAATCTGATGCCCAACTTAGATCTCTATTCACTCTTCTCTTTCTTAGCAACAAGAAAATAAAAGCAAGCAAGCGAGCAAAAAAGAAACACATTTTCTTGTTTTTCTTAGTACAAGTTTATCTCATATCATTAACACGTTGCGTACGGATCACGAGAATCTTCACGAGGGATTTAAACCCCGCCGTACACAACGTGTTAAGCCTCCATCATTAAATACATTTGAAGGCAACACTGCAGCATGGGTGGGGGGACAAGAATGTATTTTAAATGTTTGCAAGATGACATTTGCATGTTTACTTCATCATTATTTTGACCTTCTGATTCATGAAACATTCAGAATAATGATTCAGAAGATCAATAACACTGATGGAGTGTTCAACAAAGACCGACATGAGACTAGTCCAGGGCAAACCATTAAAGTGCTTATGAGTAAAGCCCTCTGCAGACTGGCACGACAGCTACCGCTTTCAATGCCCATGCTCCCCAGTCCCTAGTTTTGCACCGGAAGCAGCATATGCACCTCAACGGACAGTGTTTTAAGGTAAACGCAGAAAGCGTGGCCCAGATAACAGCAGTCAATACCATGAAACTTCACATTGAAAATAAGCTGACAGTTCAGGTACATAAAACACGGCGAGGCGGTTTAGGTCTAATTTCTAGGGACTGAGGGAAACTGTTCAAGCAGGAACTGATCCACGTGGAAAACCACTTACCCAGGATTTGCTTGCTCCTTCACTCTGATCCAAGGCACCAGGAAGTGAACAATAGTTTATATAAACACTGAGTTCTCACACAAAATCATGTAGCAACATTGAATTGTCAAGGGAATTTTTAAAAGTGCATTTATAGACTAAAGGAATAAAATACTTATTTCAGAGGAAGTACTAAGTGTAAAAGAGCACAAGTACAGCTTTAAAGGCTTTTATCAAAAATTTTAACTTTGATATACATGGGATTTAATAAGATCAATATATGATATATTGAACATAAAATCTTTATAACATTTTTGACTGTATTCCCCAAACTGTCTTTCTTATCCCTGTGGATAAGATCTCTGTGGAATATATTCTGACTACCAATTTGTGCTTTCTACACCTGAAACTAATATATATATATATATATATATATATATATATATATATATATAGAATACATATCCATTTTATATATATATGTATATATTTTATATTTGTTTTTTATATTTATATAATTATAATGTATCTATTATACAACATTATAATATGTATTATATATATAAAATGAATATGTATTCAATAATACATATTATAATGTTTAATATATATTGAAATATAAAAGTCTAGCTTCAGGGAGCATAACGTAGGAAGAAAATGCTAAGAAAAGAAATAGCTAAAATGATTTTATCAGAAAAAATATATAATAGTAATCAGTCATTTTTGACAGATTTAAATGTATTGTAAGTGGGAAAAACATTAAGTACAGAAGATGTAGTAGATTTTGTTTTAACATTGGATTGAATATATTCTGAAACATTGTTTAGATGTGTAAATCATGTGCAAATGCATGATTCTCTTTTTATTAAACCAGGGACTGCCTTATAAATGACCATAGAGAGGCACTAAACTATTCAATCAATCAAAATAACAATTATGTATTTGCAAGCAAGTTTGGTTGATTTTTTTTGTCTCTTATCTTGACAATTTTTAGAAATAATAAGCTTTAATACTGACACTGAATTGACAGACTGTCAGATGAATATGTCATCCCTGGGATGGACTGCCTCCACCCCCATCCCGTGCCTTACAGGCTTGGGAAGGTGCCATGAGCGTGAAACACACATTCTCATTTACCTGAGACAGTGACTGCCGGAGCCGTGCCATCTGGGTGCTGTGGCCTTTACTGTGATCCTGCTCGGAAACCATCTGCTTAAGCTTCTCCTTCTCGATAGCTATGCTATTAAAGGCAGACTTCAAAAGAGAATGCACTGGGTGGGGAGAAAAATGAGAAACAAAGATCAATTGGATCCTGAAAGAATATCCAAAATTATAAACTTTTTAGCACTTTAATTCATGCATAGACATTTTCTAGAAAGGTTATATTACAGTCTAATTAAAAGCCAGCCTCAGAATGGAATCTATCATCACATCTATACATGAAACAAATATGGGAATGGTAATTGATCAGGGTGAAAGTTTTAACAATTCTTACCAGACAAGCATATAAAATATCAATGTCAATATTTATAAATTAATTTATAAATTAATCTACAATTTATATTTATAAATTTATATTTATAAATTAATCAAAATTCCTAGAAGGAAAAGAGACCGAGTTTTACTTTGTCATAGTTGTTGAGAATATTTAAGCAGTTCTGTGTACAACGAAGACACGCACGTATAATTTAGAACTATCCAAAAATTATTTCCCAAAAGGAGCACTTTATGAGTCCTGCCAACACAAACAGGCAGCTGATGTAGAAAGTTCTAGCTAGTCCTCTTTGAGTCGGGAACTGATTTGGTCTTAAGAACAGTACTTGAATTAGTTTCTTAGCCAGGAACATCTTGATATCAGAAATGCTTTGATTTAAAATAACAATAATAACATCAACCCCTTTCCAGTTCCTGCATTCTTAACAACATATATTGGTAAAATCTGAGGCAGTCTTTAATTTTAAATTACAAAAGGTTGAATTTCCAGCTCCTATCTTTATAATTATAGAATTTCTGTAATATGCAAGGTCTTCTAAAATAGGTATTTCCTTACTTGAGAAAGGTTATTATTAAAAGAAGTGGAAAATTTTAGCATAAAACTGTGGCCTGAATTAAAGCGGAAAAATTGAGGGATCATAAGGGACTCAGAATATACTGATTTATGTGCTATGCTCTTGTCGTTATCAATGTAATGGTAATCATTTGATAGCTGGAATACATTAACCCCACTGGCAGCTCTAAAAGCAGACTCTCACTCATTTCAAAATCCATAACTCTTTTTAAAGAGTTCACTCAACAGTCATAGAAAAGCCCCTTTTTTCTAGCATAGTTGAAAAGAAAATATGTTGTTTCAACAGAGGTTTTCAAATTCTGTTGAAACTTGGATTTCATGAAACCCTCAGGATTGCAACCAAATACACAAAGCTTTCCTGGAGGTACCTTCAGATTTATCCATTTCCCTTTAGCAGCTGTACTGTACTTAACTCACACATTTCTTGTCTCGTTCTACCTGCTCCTATACCCCCCACCAGCCAATATGAGTAAAAGTTACTGGCTTTCCGGGCTGTAAATCTGTGCCCTTATATAAACAAAATAACATTGTTCTCATTTAATGACATAATTAGCATCCAGCTAAGAAATGAAATAAAAATGTACTAGGAGTAAAATAGCCGGTGAAAGAGAGTTTGCCTCACAGAATCTCACCTGAGAAATCTACAGAAAAAAAGGGGAAAGATAAATTATCTTGTTTGGGATCATGGAATTGAGGAAATATATGATAGCACATCTGTACCGATGGTTTGAGAGTATAAATTTTTGTTGACTTCAACATTCCCAGAGGTGCCCTCAGTGTGCACCCCTTCTTTTCCTGAGCCACCAGGCTCTTGAATCTTGAGGAGGTATGTGTTGGCACTTGAGATGTTCCATTTAACCCACATTTCCAAGAATATCAAGAATATTTTATAACCTATTAGCAGCAGCCGCAGAAGAAATAAATGTGATTAATTCAATTAGGTGTTAATGACAGAAAAACCCCATAATGTATGTCCTTCTTCAAGAGATTATGTATTTAAAAATGCCTGGGACGGTATTAAGTCAAAAAATGAATTTCCATAGCTGAAATTTAAATATTACAGCACTAAATGGGGGCATTATAAGAGCGGAGGCTCTCCTTGGTAAACACAGGACGGCTCAGTCTGCCTATACTCTACTATCCTGCTTCTCACTTATTATACTCTACTCCCTGTGGCTGATGAAAACAACTGAACTCATGCAACATGTCTTACTGAAAATTTAACATTAGAAAAGGGACTCCAATTTAGGGGTCGGTTTCCCCTCCCCTCCAATCTGGACTGGCCTGTGCAGATCTGACCACAGATGTGACTCTGTGCCAGTTCCAGAGCTGGCCTTGAACAGGACCAGCAGTTTCCACTCCAGTCCCCTCCAAACTTTTGGACCCCGGAGCGGGCATGAAGGGGTAGAGGGACACAGTAGTGTGTGGCCTTCCAGCCGTCCAACCAAGATGCCAAAGCCACCCTGGACCTTCCAGCCCAGCCTCCAGCAGACTACCACTGAGTGAGCTCGGTCAGTGCCATGTGGCACAGAACTGCTTAGCTGAACCCTGCCAAAATTCCTGGCCCACAAACTAAAGTAAAATCAATGAGTGTTGTTTAATAAGAAAAGAGAAAGAGTCTATTTCTTCTTTTTTCCTTGCTAAGGATAACCCACAATTATGTATTAAATAACTAAAAGACACTGAAAAAAATAAAAGATGTTGACTAGCAGTGTCTCCTGACCTGCCTGGGATAACTCTTTTCGTCTTTCTTCCTTTTCTCTCCCCTCAGCGACACTTTCTTTATACAGTCAATAACTGTAATCCTATGAAGTGTGTTCTCCCAAAAAAGCAGGCATCATACCCTGCTGAGTTCTGTATATAGAGCTCCAGCCAGTATATAAACCATTTAATCTTTCTACCATGACTACCTAGACAAGGATAAAAGAGTAAATGGCAACCTCTCGTCAAAGAAGACAGCTTCTCTGAAGGGCACCTTAGATTTGTTGTTACCTTTCTGTGCAATTAGACAAAATTCTTCTTGAAGTTTTGTATAATCCGTTGAACTTTCCAGAGGGTCAGTGAGGTGGCTAGGGGGAGCCTGAAATTCAATATCTGCACAAAGGTTGGGGTTGGAGGAATGCAAGCGAACTGGTGACATGGTAGCACTGAAAGGAACCTGAAAGGGAAAGATATAAATTATTAAAGAGCAACAGTGCACTGTTTCACATTCTCTTACATAGAAAAGACCTCTTCCCTTCTTCAAAATAATAGATTCCTCTCTGATGACACACTCCGAGACACTCAGTACTCATTTATTCTGCAGGGCATCGGGGTGGCAAGGAGTCTCATTTTCCATAGTTGATTTAGGTCTGCTGCTGACTCACTGGCTTTTCACTGGTACAGGGAGAGATGACTACAGAATGACAGGAAGAAAAGGTATAATTCCCAGATAAGCTTCAGCTCTGAACCCACTGTTATATTCTAAAAAAATTACTGGCAGAAAACAGTAGTATAAAACTGCGACATGGCTGACCTCCTCTTACAATGTCTGGGTACTTGTGTGTCAGAGGACTTTTTATGCTTACTTCTTTTTTAGCCTACTGAACAGGCGAAAATTCAAGAGGCGCATAGACAGAAAGGTTCACTTGTTCTATAGCCATTAGATAAGACATAAATAGTTTAATAGTAAATATGATAATGGCTTAAAGAGATCCACAATAGAATTTGAAATTGATTTTTCAAAATATATTTGGAAATAAAATATATATTATATAAATCACTACAGTTTATCTTTGTATGTTACACACAACTCTGTTACATATATGAATATGGCTTATGAACTGGCCAAGATAGAAAAGCATTAAGTAAAAAAAAGTCATATTACTATAGATTTTCCCAATGGCTAGAAGTACTTCCTTGCCCAGACTGGATCTGGGCTAGGCTTGTGATGGGTGGAGGCAAAGCACCTTTCCCTCTCTTTCTAGAACGTTCTACCGATTACAAATGCTATCAACCAAACATTCTTGTAAAATGACAATAGCAATTCCTCTTGTAAATCACATCACCAGTAACCTCTCCTAATTCTAAATCCACAGATGTTTATTCAATTATCTTCAAGAGCCAGACCCTAAGACTCCTTCACTGAATTTTGCATAAATTAAAGCATAATTCACACCCTCTATCTAACAGGAAATACACTGTAGGAAGAAGGAACCAACGTCTAGTCTGATGTATATGTATGTCAGAACCACTTCCTTTTTTTCATTGTTTGATTTTGCTTTAAATTTCCTGATATTTTAAGACAGAGAACAAACACAAACTAGCATGCACGGCAGATGCAAAGGATAGATGGAGCAGTCGGAGAGAACCAAAAATTCTGACCCAAGTTGCAGTTTGTGGATCTGAGGAAGGGCAGTTGGGACTGGACAAGGGTTCCTCACATGTAGCTTGGCCCTGGAAGGGAGCTATTTATCGCAAATGATATCCAAGGCTTCCTGGGAAAGGAAGTGAGCATGAAGCTCTCCACCTAAATTCAGCTATGCTAAGCATGCTAATAATGTATATTATCCAAAGAATTTGTTGTCTGGGCTGGAAAATGTCAACAACTTCTTTATCTCATCAGGCACAACTTTTTTTTTTTTAATCTCCTGGCTGTTCCAGAGAAGAAATATAAAAGCGCAGATAAGCCATTTGAGAAAATGGTATCATTGGGTTCAATAACTTGTTGGAATTCTATCCAGGTAACTTTGTGATAACAATGACAGAGTTCTTTTGAGGAATGGGATTTAAATGGAAGAATATTTGAAGACAGAAATGTTCTGACCTTAACTGTGGTGATGCTAAATTAAAAAGAGCAGTCAGCCCATAGCCGTCTAGGAAGGACACAGAGAATCCATGGAAAGGGTAGTGGTGATTAGGAGATCCCCTCATGGTGAGAGACTGTGACTTGAGGAAATCGGGAGACCAGAGAGTTTTCAGATTTACGCATATGTTTCCTGATACAAGGAACTAGAAGAGCATTAAGAAAAAGGAATGTGGGTGTTTGGTGATGGGGAATGATATGTGTTGACGATCAGGGAAAAGGGTTTTATTTGCACTCAGGTGCTTTTAACATTCCAAGGACTGGCATGGCATAGGAGAAGGGTCTCTTTGCTTTATGGGTAGGGGGGTGGCTATGACAGCTGGGGGACAGGGGGCGATGGGAGAACATGATACAGTGGAGGCGCAGAGAGTCCAGTAAGAGCCCAGAGTTACCCCTCAGATAATGGCCTCTCTATTAAGATTTGGAAGCAGACAGTGAGAAGAAAAACCTAAGTTATAAATTTATATTTTGAACATAAAGGAAGTTTAAATTGACAAACCAGTAAGAGTGAATTTGTATATATAACCCATAGGGAAAGACACTTGGAATGCTGCATTCAAACTGAAATCAGAGAGGTCCCTGGGATACTGAAAACTAATTTTCATATGTTTCCTACTGAAAATGTTTATATTGATATCTTTTTGTTGCTGTTTTTGTTAAAAGAAGTATATGGAATGAGTCATTTTAATAGAATAATTCATGAAATAAAATTGAGACTACAAAGGGAGATGTATTAATCTCGTTCTAATTGAATATCTCTTCAGCCTGGGGACTTAATTTACTCAGTTTTTTATTTATCAATCAGGGTATCACGGGATTAAAAAATTTAAGTGGTAACAAGGCTCTCTGTCAGTGGTGGCTGGAGTGGGAGCTGTCTACAGTTCTCAATGTTTGTACTGAGAAGCCTCGATGCTGGATGTGGCCTTTACACCCTACTCAGGAACAAAATCCAAGGTTCCTGGAAATCCTGTGACATGGAGGAAGCCTGATTCAGAAACATTCTGGTACCAATAACTAGTTTGGAATGGTGATGTTAGGAGATGCCTTTAACACCCGTCTATAAATAAGTTAAAAGAGACATGGATGGCCATTGGAACTACTGGCACTGAAATTCAGCAAAGGTAACCGTGAATGAAAAAGAACACACAATAGCACGTCTAAGTGTATATGACTCATGGAGCCAATGTGAAAAGTGCCCCGCAGCTGTTATTCTGTACTATGCGTGCAGGCATCCTCATGAGGAGTACTGATTGCGTTGGGATTTTCAGGGTTTGTCCTTGTGGAGGGGCCAGTGTTTCTCTTTTCAAACCCCCTATTCTGTTGGGTCTGGCTGATGTTGCAACAGGACCATTTGGATGTTAGTGCTAAGGATCGAAAAGAATAAATCTCTGGAACCTCCCCTTGTGTGCACTTTTCTTTGTGAGTAATCTCAGCTGTGCCAGACACCGGAATGGGCAAAGAAAATGAGCGACTAGGAGTCATTGGAAGAATTATAGGTAAAAGGTATTAGCAGGATAGGATAGGCTCAAACCGTGTGGGATAGCTTTAGTTTGGGGAAGAGGAAGGACTGGGAATTAAGGAGAACTACTGACGTAAAAGAAACGGGGGCTGGGTCACCAGTGTCAGGTCACTGAGATATGGATGAGAGGGCCAAGGAATGCTAGATGTTGCTAAGCTTTGGTGTGGAGTTAAAGTGATAAATCCTAGAGGGTTGACAGTAATAATTCCCCCTAGTTATTTTCGAATTCATTGCTAAATGTTGCCAATAGCTTTTCTGATTAGATGCATCTAAGTTATTCTTAACTTCTGTGGTCACAGCTACCTGGGAGGTGGGCATTAATACTTTCTTTTTTTAAAAGGATTTTCTCTTCTGTTCTCAATTTTAAAAATACAAACCCATTCTATTCAAATAGGTTCTAACCCCAGTTTTATTATATTCACTGATCTGTATCTGCAATTAAAAAATGAACACAGTAGAAACATATTCACTTCCCTACATGCCATCCTAGAAGGACATTATTTAGGAAATTTTAGTATTTTCATACAATGATTGACCTTTCCTTTCCATACTGCAATATTGTTCTCTAATAATCATTTGATTTCTTCACTTATAAATGAAAGACTACAAACATTTACAAATTATGTAATTGATTACACACGTATCTATTGTCAGAATCTGTTACCATGTAGTTGTCATATGCCTGCATTTGATACCTGTATGAGTTATACATCAACCATAAATTCTACTTCAATAATTTGTTCCAATGTTCACAAAATGTGAGTTAAAGAGTCAGTTTCCTAATAAATTCCAAGTCAGTAGTTCGTTTCATAATCAGAAGCAATTCTGTTTCTCAAATAATACAGCTGAGCACCCAGATAAAATGCAAGAGTCAGTTGCCAATCATAAAGTAGAAAACCAACAATCCTCACACCAGTATTCATTCTCCTACAATGGAACCAAAACCTTTTTATGTTTTTCAGCAATTCCAATCTTAAAATATACTCCACCTCTAGCAAGAGTAAGCCTGTTGTTAAGTTAGGAAATATTTAATAGCCAAAAAACTAATATCCGTGATTGCTATTAACTCAGTATTTTTATTGAAAAAAAGTTGATAGGATGTCATGACTAAACAAAGATTATGATTTACTTTTATCCAGCAAAGGATTCTTGTATTTCCATGTTCTATTTTGTGTTCCACACAGACAGTTCACTATTCTAAATACCTTCCACTCAATTTGAAATTTTGGTTATTTACCTTATTTATCTCAATACTTCCTCTACCCTTCCAATATCTATCCTATTTTCTCTTAAAAAACAAAACCAAACCAACCTCTAGATATGGACAAAACACCATTTAACTTTGTGGTTTTTCTCCTTTCCACACTCTATTTTCTGATTTTCAGCTCAATATTCCTTCCAGAAAACAATTTTCCCTTGCTAAGTATAATTTGTGTAGCCATTTAGAGATGACATCAAAATTCACCTTTTCTTACCCTCTCATTTCTTTATTCTCACATCCTGTTCAAATAGTCACATTGCTACAAAAAAAAGCACAATTTATGTCTGTAGTAACATGACTTTTCTTCGAAAAACAAATCAGTTAGCAAAGGTTCCAATAGCAGTATGATAAAACAAAACAAAAAACCCAAAAAACAAAAAAAACAAAACAACCCCCACCCCACAAACCCAGTATTATTTAAGGAAATCCCACACTACAGGGAGCTGTACTCAGCTTCACAACCTTGAATTTACAGTATTTCTTAACTGACAGTAGAAGGAGACACCTGGATGACATAATAGTTTTCCATCGCAAACACCCATACCCATGTGCAACTCCTGCCATGCAAAGGCAGCCAGAGAACATGCGAAAGCTATGCCAACACAGGAGTGGGCCACAGTTGATGTTGTCACACACAAGTGGCACCATTAGGACAGAGGAGGTGACACTCATACACAGTTTCTCATTCTTGTTAAATGTCCACTTGAGATTGAAATCCACTCACTGTTGTAGCCACTGCTGCCGCTAGCCTCTGCCGGCGCCGAATTGTGCTGAACTGGCCCTTCACAGATGGCCCTTCCTGACAGGGAATGAGAGAAGAGGAGGGAGGAGAAAACATGGGATGAGGGAGAGAGAGGACAGGATATGGGAGGACGAAAGAGAATCAGACAAGGGAGAGGGAGAATTTTTAACTGAAGTTGACTTTCCCCCATTCTTAACATTGAAAAGAGCTTGAAGGGGCATTCAGACTGTGGGAAAAGTTCATCATTCTTATCATAGGTCACCCAAACACATAATTCTATTTGCTAAATATAACCCCCACCCCAAAAGGAGATGGAAAAGTGTGAATTGACGAATAGCTTGAGATTTCAAGGTAAAATAAATTTGCATACTGTTTTATACATGCAGTCTCATGTTATTAATATATGAAGTCAAAGGCATTCAATAAATGGAAGCAAAGAAAAAACAAGTTCAGAAAAAAGTGATTAAATAAATATATGCGAAAGCTAAAATGAACAGGTTGTAATGCAAAATGTTTTTGTTTCTTGCTGGGAGGAAAAAGTAAGGGGGAGGGTAGCAGGAATCTTCAACTCCCCATTTAGTCCCCTCCTATAATGCTCTCTGGGATTCAACATTAGGAATGAAGGGTGTTGGGATTTTCAAATTGAAGAATTTTCCACGGAGGAAGCTAATCTCCACAGCATAAGAAGAACTCAATTTTCTCAGTGTGTGGGGACAATGCCTACAAAAATCAACTATGAAAGCATAGATTTCATTCAATGATGTGCACCTATGCATAAACCAGTAGAAGAATTCTTGAGCTTTCTTTCTTTTTTTTCCTTCTTGGTGAATGGAATTAATGGATAATGACATTTCCTTCTCACCACTCAACTCTGCCTCCATTTGACGGATCCTGACTCTTTATGGTTGTGAGCAATAACTTCAATTCCAATTAACTGAGATGTACTTAACAGTCACCTAACAGTTCAGATTGAGAAAAAACAGCAAGACTGCTTTAATCTTTTTGGAACAACAGAAAAATATTTAAAATTCTTGTGTTTCTAATTCTCTTTATATTTGCCAAATTACACTTACATTTCTCTTTCATCTTCATAAATCCTCTTCATAAATCTTATGCTTATTATATATGCAAATACATACATAATCAGTGTTCCACCAAAAATTTTTCTATACAAAATCCCCGTATATTTAATATAGTAAAAAAGAAGGAAGAACTTATTTTGACTCTACAATGTAATTTGAGCATCTGTGAGACCTAGGATAGTTACACATGAATGACATCAGATCATTTCTCCGCTACTCCATACTTCCTACGATTCCTCATTCTGTCCAACAACTAGGGATCTGGTATTTAATTCATGCTATTAGCAACACAGGAAATCTAGCAGCTCTGTCTTCCGCAACCCTTTAAAAATTATACTCTTATTGCCTTTCTCTACCTCATTTAAAACACAGCCCAACTGTTGCTGTACAATGATGATACTGAAATTTTTAACAGAATGAGAAAATTTGAAGTTTGGGGGAAAAAAAGTCCCTTTTCTAAAAAGTAATCTCCACAGAGTCTTCTAGGACAAATGTTGCCTTCAGTGAGTTGCACAATGGATTCTTGAGGCTAGCTTCACAATGGTTTCTACTGGAAATATGGCCACACAGGTCCAAAATTTAACCTTCACATTCAAATCAATAGCACTATCTAACCTATGCAAGAATAAGCAATCAAACATCCAGTATAACATGTTCATTTTTACTTTCTTGAGGTCTATATTTTAAACAATCTGTTTTAAAATTACTTCAAAATGGTAACTGCTACAGAATGCTGAATGCAAAGTTCAGTGAAAACACCAGTAAAAACAACAGCAGTAACAATCACCACCACCACCACCACCACCACCACCACCACCACCACCACCATCAGATAGTTTAGGTTCCTGCACAATTGGCTGGTTTCTGAAAGTTACAAACAACAGAGGAGATAAAAAATGAGCCACTCACTACAAGGTCTTTCAAGTTGGCGGCAACAATGACCATCAGAGAAAGTGGTTCAAGTAGTGAAATGATTATGGGCTCAAAACAAATAAGTACTTGTTACTATCATATGGAATTCCCATTGTCAAGAAATATTTAAAACAGGAGGGAAAAACCTGCACATTAGGGTGGGAAAAGATGGTGGGTATATTTAATCCACTACAGTACAAATAAATGTTGTATCTCTCTGCCAGTAAAATACTGATGAGTGATGACATTTATATCGGTCATAGTCAATCCTGGCTGATTTTATGATTCCCCAGCCAAGTGCACATGTTGAAGAAACTTCCAAGTAACTGCTCAGTCATAGAGAATGAGGGATCCTAAGGGACCTTGGAAGGCCTATTGGTTTGGGTGAGCAGAAAAGGTCCAGGGATGGTACCAAATTCTGCAGCATTTCTCTTACCATACCTTTTGTTTTACCAGTCCATGTGGAAGGGGGGTTTCTCTGGGAATGATTAATAGCTTACTGCCAACCCCAAGTCTTTTTATTTCCACTTGGAGGTACAACAAAATCTCCTACTTTTAAAAGTTTAAAGTTTTCTTTGAGTGTGGGGATGAGCTGATTTCAATTTCCTTCAAAAATAATTAAACTAGAACCATAAGGGTCATTTTGTTATTCTTTTGGCAAAACAAAAACAAAGCAAAACAGCATAAATAAAAACTTAAAAACAAGCCACCCAAAAATGTTGCAGGAGTATGAATGAAGAATATTTTCCTGCTTTTTGAATAATTTCTTCTGATGGGTTAAGAAAAAAATCCTCATGAACTCTCTGCACACTGAATGGCATAGTCTGTAACTAGGTGGGCTACACAGAGTTGCATTCTGTTTCCTTCAGAAAAAACTGAGCGATATGGGGACTATGGTTGGCCTCCTGGCCACAGCAGGGTGGCAAGGGGCGTTGTACTCAGACTCACTGACAACCAATCAATTCAAGACAACTGCTGTGAACGGGAATTTGTTCAATGGCATACCTTATAAAAACAAGACTGAAATCATATCTAATCACAAATGTATATGTTCTTATGATTCTGGCCTTCTTTAATTTTTTTTAATAATGGTTCTTTTCTATATTAACCATAGATGCCATGCTTTAAAAAACACAGCCACAAAACTAGACAATCACATGCTCAAAACAAATGAAACTGCCAAAAGCAATTTCTGGTAATTTTCTTGTGAAGTCATTTGGCCCATTTGTCTCCACAGCATTAATTTTCCGAATGGAGGGGAAAACACACAAAAACATATTGAACAAAGGAACATAAAAAACGTGTTTGTAGAATGTGGACATTCTAAATAATAAAACCATGGATATTTAGTGGTTATGAAAATTTATTTACAAATACAGCAGCTTAGCAAGCAAAACAACAAAGGGTTTGTTAGTTACACATTCAGAATCACAACTCAAAAAATGTTATCAGTATAGTCAGAATTAAAGAATTATTGTTATTTATTCAGAAGACATTGAGGAATTTTGAAAAGCAGTTCCTTTCACCTTTGTATTTGAATGTAAGTTGATTTATAGTGCAATACAAAGAAAAGCAAAGTCATAAGTCTAATTGTGATTGTGCAGGGTAGGAGTCCTTTATAATACACAACTAGGACTGGAGAAGTAGAGAGAGATTCCAGTTTAAGGATCTGAAAGTAATATAATTTATGATCTAAGAGGTTTTAGGCATTTACCATATCTAGTATCATTGCAATAAAATAAAAACAGGATCTTATTTTAAACTTTAAAATCACTAATTTCAAATAAATAACTTATTCAAAATAAATTTCAAGTAATTTATCATGAACCATTAATACTTTAATTAAGATTTTAAAAGTGACTGTTGATGGCCACATAACATCTCTTTTTGTAAAATCACAGGATTTTAGAGTTGAAAGGGAATTCAGAGATCATTACATTAACTCCTTCATTTTACTGAGGAGCAAACAGAAGCCCAGAAAATTTAAGAGAAATACATGAAATTATATTGTCAGAAAATCAGAGTGATTACACTAGATCCCAAGTTTGTTGATTTAGAATCTATTGCAGCCCTCACTCTTTTATTGATAGATAAAAGTTTGGACAAAGCTAACACATAAAAGGCTCTTTTAAGATCTAGTACACATAAATGAATATTGATCACAACCCATTGGATGTTTAGTGGATGAGATTTTTAATGTGATTTTTTGTTAAAATATATTTTAATGGTTCAAGGGTTATAATTGAGAATGAAAATGTTACTTTGCATTCATATTAAATAATTATAACCTGTATTTTAAATAAGTTTCACTTATGCAAGAGTAAGAATAAATTTCCCACTATTTTAGATAATATAACTCAGTCTGAAAAACCCTGGCTTTAAGGAAGTTAAGCTGCTGTAAACTTTTTAACTTCCATGAACTGACATACAAAGACTATAAAAGTATGTAAACATATGAATGAAGGAAAAGTAAAGTCTGTACCTGCAGTTGTATTTTTGTATCTTTGCTGACACTTTTTGTTCTCCATCGTCTTGTGCCCCGCTTGTCTTTCTTTGAAATATCTACACAGTTAGCCTACATTACACAAATAGTTAAAAGCAACAAAGTATTATTAAGTTCACACAGATGATACAGTTATAGACAAAGAGAACAAAACAAGTTAGTGAAGAATCATTGTTAGAGACCTAAAGCAAACTAGTTGGGAGAGAAAGGTATATCTGATGCATAACGGGTATTAAAAGCAGAGACAAGAACTTAATCATAAAACAAATTTTTCTGCTATACAAAATGAAAACAGGATTAGAACCGTTAGCATTGTTTCTCTACATGAAAAGATGATAATATCGTGTTTCCCTGAAAAGAAGACCTAGCCGGATCATCAGCTCTAATGCATCTTTTGGAGCAAAAGTTAGAATAAGACCCAGTATTATATTATATTATATTATATTATATTTATTATATTATATTATATTATATTATATTATATTATATTATATTATACCTGGTATTATATTATATTATATTATATTATATACATATATTATATATGTATATACATTATATTATATGTATAAAATATATATTAAAATTATATTATGTTATATATAATATATTATATATTATAATAATTATAATAATATATTATGTAACATTATATAATAATATATAATATTATATTAATTAATATATTATATAATAATATATATAATATTTATATAATATATAACTATATATATACTTATATATATCTACTTATATATATACTTATATATACATAAAAATTATATTAATTTTTGCTCCAAAAGACGCATTAGAGCTGATGGTCCGGCTAGGTCTTATTTTCAGGGAAACATGTATCTATATCTTCAGAGCTATCATTTCTAATGTAACACAAACATGAAAGAATGATTCAGACTTTTATTTCTTCTAGTTAGTATGTATTTATATGTAAAATATTTCAAAATAGTCATTTTAATTAACACATCTTAATGACACCTAGTTTAAAAAATATTAAGAATAACCCCAGAATATAAACTAATCTATATTATAGTTATTTCCCTTTAAATGTCACTTTATATATTCACAGAACAATCCACTAAAAATTGGTCTTTTTACTAGCAGCAGTGATATGTTTACCTGCATGTCAGTAAAGTTAGGTGCAGACTGAGTTCTCTGAAGTATTTCCAAATTTTGCAGGAGTTTGCTAAGTTCCACGAGGTTTGATTGGCAGTGTGCAAGGTCTAATAAATAGAAGTGAGAAATAAAAATATGTTAGAACTGGGCAGGGAGTGTGGTGGTGGTAATAAAAGGGAGGTAATTTAAGTTATGGCAAAAATGATTAGGCAGATCCGTGTTTATATTTATAATGATGATAAAGGCAAATGAAAGAAAACGGTTGCTTCTCTGGTTTAGAACCATAAAACCGCTGATTGTTTTTAGATGACTTCAAACCCACTCATTCAAATTAATAGCTATTAGTGTAGAGAGCCATTAAAATCTCAGTCAAATTGTGTGTGTTCCTTTTCCTGCTCAGGTGGCCCTTGACACATAAATCGCACACTCAAACTTCAGCAATTGTATGGTTTTATGGTAGAAACCTGTCTACCTGCTCCCAAAATAGTTTACAAGGTGGCTGCTTGGAATTTGGATGGAGTCAAAGTCAAGTTCAGAAAAATAATGTGGAATACAAAGTCAGATGAACGTATTTACCTATAATTTAGCTTACTACCAGTGTGGCAGAGCATGCTTTCTTTAAAATCTATTAAGAGATGCTATGATAAACAAAACCAAAGATTGTCAACGTGTGCTCACTGGCCCAGCAGCATCAGCATCATGTGGGCATGAAACTCATTCTGTTTGAATTGCTTAGAATGAGGAAATGACTTTTAATTTTATTTTTAATTTTTTGGTGTATTTGAATAAGAAATTTTTTAAGAGCTGCATAATGAAATATCACAAAAAACTGACCTTTAGTATGCGAAATTAAATAAGTCAAGTTATTAGTATTATTTTATGAATTTAGTATTATTAGTATTTATTATTAGTATTATTAGCATTTATACTGAGTTATGAGTATTATCTACTCAGTAAATATTTAGAATATGGCTCTCAGTTATGTGATGACTTTTGCACATGTACTGTCTATAAAGAGACTGCAATGGGGCATGTGTATAAATCTGTATAATTATAAAGTGATTGTTTCTACTTTTGTGGCAGTTGGTGAAAATTTCATTTATATTATCTTTGTTTCTCATTAAATTTCAAAGATCTGAATTGTTATGAATATGGTATAGGCAGCAAAATATCACCGTTAAATCTGACTAAAGATTAGCTGGGTCAAATAACATAGATAGTTGTGTTTGGGGGATCATTTGACATGTTTGTGAATATAAAATAAAAGAGAGGTAACTACTGTGAGAATCTTTATATGGGACTGAGAAACATGGAGAGCAAGTCATCTGGAGGCCAGGCCACATCTAGGTCCATTCTCTTAGCAGCAGGTGCCTCAAGGTGGAGCCCAGGTCAGCTGGTCAAATGCTGCTGTTGTTCTCTCAGGGAACTCTTGGTCATGAATGGCCTTTACATTCCTTTAGAGAGGGAACCACCCAACGGAGGTGGCAGAAAGAGAGTACTGACTGTCAAGGCCAGTGCTCTTCTACCGTCCCTCTCCCCCCCCTTCAGGGAGTCAGCACTCGTGTATGCCCCATCTCCTTCCCTATGGAGAAAACAAGGTAAAGTGGCTCAGAAGGGTAGGAAGTACAGAAGATGAAAGAGAAGAAATGAGGGAGAAAAGTAGTGCAAAGAAGGAAGGAAGGGGTTAGAGGGAAGAGGAGAAAAAAAGTGGCTAGAAGGGACCTACGTTTTAACTCGCCTATTAAATAACAAAACTACATAATAAAACATCGTGCTGGTGGGGACACTGTCCAACATTATCTTTCCTTGGAGTCTTCTATCTAGTAAATATTACAATCATACTTCTTAATAATCGTGATTATTCTACACAAATGGTGTATGTAGGTAGCATAGACATCTAAGGGTCTTAAAACACTTCCTAACAGAATAGAAAGAGAACTTTGTGAATGAACTCAATTGAAGGCAAAGGACCAAACACCTGGGGAGTCACAAGTCGGTTGACTCGGGAGACATTGATTTATTTTACATTTTTCGGTCGCAGCCTGACAAGCGGTGATAGTAAAATTTACTTCTCATACCTTTCTGACTTAGAGTAGTAACTGAAATGGTAGATGAGAAATTCTATGAAAACCAAAATGGTCTCTAAGGAGTACTGGTCACACGAAGTTTAATCACACTGCCAGGACCTTAACTTAGAATAAGCTGCACCAGTCCTTGTCACTTCTATCATTTAAAATATGGAAGAAAAATATGGAAGATGTGAAATCTTTAGCAGGATTTCACTTCTTGCCTAAATATCTGGCTGTATATAAGGATTATAAAGATTTGTCCAAGACAATACAAATACCTTTTAAAAGAGAACACGCTAGAATTTCATTAAATTGAGATTAAATCTAATTTTACAAACTGGGACAAAGTAAAAATTATCAAGAAAGAACTACTGAGATTGTTTACAACAGTGAAAAATTAAAGATTTAAGTCTCTAGCAGTTTACTTGTTTTCTCATCATGCCCTATCTTGTTCCAAAAAGAAACATATAGTAAAACTGTGGAATAGTTCAATAAGTTAAGGTATTTCCAGAGTTATCCATTTATTATTTCATTTAGGTACCACTGATTGGGAAGACACTGTGTAACCAGCACAGTTCTAAGCACAGGGAATATAGCAATCAAGTAAGATTCACGGAATTTATGTCCTAGTAAAAAAAAAAAATGAACACAATAAATAATATGTATATCGAACTTTATGTACCCATTTTTAATGATGGCATATACTGGTATATAAAGATGGCATACAGAATACTAATTTAACATTTGTTTCTATGGAAAATAAGTGTTTTCCAAGAGTCAAGCAATTCCTTTACATACTTTTGAAGATCTGGATTGATATTAGTCTAGATCCACAAATAACTAGCCACTTAAGTATTAGAACTATAGCTCATCTATGTTCTGAGTTCAAGAAGATGTTACATGATGGACTCCTGAGATGCAACCAATCTCAACTCAATATTGGAAAATCTCTATGAAATAATCAGGATAGATTAAAAAAAAAAGGAAAAGAAAAAGTGCTGTGGTAGTTTAGGAATGTGGTTTGAGGTCATCAGAGCAGACTTCAAAGAGACAGTGGAAACTTGTCTGGGTCTGGAAGATTGATGGAAAGAATTCAACAAAATAGGAATGTGGAGAAGGGCAGAGAGGTCACTGTAGGTAGAGAAAAACAACCTGTGTAAAGGCATAGAAGTGGGAATACGCATGTTCAGGAGATAGCAAATAAGTTTAGTTGGGCCTATGGGAGGCAAAGTTGAAAGGGTAGGTAAGGCCAGATAGCTGAAAGCTGAATATTAAATGCTGGGCTAAGTAGTTTGGATGAAAACCCCAGAACCCATGGAGAACCACTTGAAGGGATTTTTGCATAAAAGCTATTTTAAGGAACATCATCAGTCTTGAGGGAACATTATGTCCTGGACAAAGAATTGGCTTTGGGGTTAGTCAAACATGGGTTGGCTGGAGCCCCAACCTCTCCATCAGGGCAGCTACATAATCTTGGGTAAATTCCATGCATTGCACTTTCCTTATCTGCAAAGTGGGGATGGTAGGAATGCCTATGTCCCATGGCTGAGTGCAATGGAACAATTCCCACTAAGTGCTGCAAACATGTGCATGAATAGTAATTTCCCATGAGCCCCTGGAAGAGATAGAACAGCAGAGCAAGAGACTGAGGGCAAGAGCACCAATCAGGAGGCTGTGTGACTGCCCAGAGACTGGGCAAATAGCAAGCTTGAGTCAGGAAAGCAGAGCTAGAATTTGAGAAGAAAGGTAGATAGTGGGGAAGGGAGAAGGCGGATGTTTTCAAAGAAATAACAGAATTCAGTCTCAGCTGGATGAACAGGGTGGGAACATGAAAGATGACATTAAGGTTTCAGGGGTGGTTATGATAGCAGCACTGACAGAAACAGGAAGTCCGGGATTAGGACCATTTTCAGGGCGGAGACAGAGAGTAGAGTTTGGATTCAGATAGGCTGAGAAGGGGAGAGATGACCATATAGACAGAAAGGGCCAACAGCAAGGTGAGGCAGTGGGAATGTAGCAGAGGGGGAAACAGAGATCTGAGATTTAAAGATTTTCAGCCTTTTTGAGAAGAATGTGGTGCACTGATTAAAAGTATATGCTCTGGAGTAAGACTGCCTGAGTTTGAATACCAGCTCCACTGTTACTAGCTGTGTGATCTTGGTATGTGAGCTAACTTCTGTGTACCTAAAGTTTTCTCATTGCTATAATGGAGATAAGAGGAGTTCATATATATAAAACACCCAGAATCATGCCTGTCACATAGGAAGTGCCCAATACCTACCATGTTTCCCCGAAAATAACACCTACCTGGACAATCAGCTCTAATGCGTCTTTTGGAGCAAAAATTAATATAAGACCCAGTATTATATATTATATTATACTATATTATACTATATTATATTAATTATATTATATTATATTATATTATATTATATTATATTATATTATATTATATTATATTATATTATATTATATTATATTATACCCGGTCTTATATTATAGTAAAATAAGACTAGGTCTTATATTAATTGTTGCTCCAAAAGATGCATTAGAGCTGATTGTCTGGCTAGGCCTTATTTTCAGGGAAACACGGTATTAGCTGCCACCACCACCACCATCACCGCCAGTGCTGCCATCACCATCAGCAGTGCCACCACCATCAACACCATCAGCAGCACCACCAAACTACCACCATCAACACTATCATCATCAAAATAGCAATTTATCCTAAACACTAATTTATAAAGATATGCACCCGTATGTTCACTGCAATGCTATTTCCAATAGTCAAGATATGGAAGCAACCTAAGTGTCCATCAATAGATGGTTGGATAAAAAGAGGTGGTACATATAAACAATGGAATATTACTCGACCATAAAAAGAAAGAAATCTTACCATTTGTGACAACATGGATGGACCTAGAGGGTATTATGCTAAGTGACATCAGACAGACAAAGACAAATACCATATGACCTCACTTATATGTGGAATCCTAAGAACAGAAAAAATGAACAACAAGACAGAAACAGATTCACAGATAAAGAGAACAAAATGATGGGAGCGGGGTTGGGAGGGGTGGGTGAAAAAGGTCAATGGATTAAGAAGTACAAATTGGTAGCTACAAAATAATCATGGGGATGTAGGGTATAGCATAAGAAATATAGTCAATAATGTGGTGATAACTATGTGTGGTGTCAGGTGGGTACTAGACTAGTCAAGGGGATCACTTCGTAAATTGTGTAACCACTAGACTGTGCACCTGAAACTAACATACAATAATATTAAATGTCAACTGTAATTGAAAAATTAAAAAAAATAGAGATTTCAATTGAAATTATGAGCATGTCTATCATCTCTAAAGCACAGAGCAGTCATTAGAATCAAGTGGGCCTGGGTTGGCCCTCCAGCGCAAGTATTTGATGTGTAACATGGATCAGTTACCTGACTTCTCTGAGCTTTGGTTTCCCTGTCTATAAAAATATGATTCATAATCCCTGCTTGGTGCTATTGTGAAGTTTTATAGAAAATCCTATGTGTGAAGTGCTTAACTCGGTGCCTGGCCTATACTGAGCACTGAATAAAATGTAGTTACTACTATTGAAGCAGAAAGCAGAAGACTGAATCTTGATTATCCCCATAACTAAGGTTGGCCAGAGGAGAATCCCAGGAAAGCAGAGCAGCAGCAGTTGGAGAAAAAGGAAAACTTCATGAGGCTGAAGGGAGGAGGATCATTGGAGAAGGTCCTGCGCGGCAGGTCCGAGGATGAGGCCTGAGAATACAGCAGAAATCAGATGGCCCCTGCTACCAAGAATGCTTTTTCCATAGAGCAAAAAAGGTAAAATAGAATTCAGGGAGAGAACAGAGTTTATGGGCAGACAGCAGGAATGAATGAAGAGGGAAAGACAGGTTGTTCCCAAGACAGGCGGTAGTAATGATTGCACTAAATACTGAAGGAGAACAGAATCACAGGATGGAGGACACAGGGAGAGCAGTCAGGATGGGGAGCAGGAAGGTCACTGCTGACAGTGTACTGAGGGCACAAGGGATGGGCCACAGAGTGTTGTGAAGCAGCACACCGGGAGACAAATGCATCCCCCACCAGTCAGATGCTTCTCGGTATCAAGGCCGATGTCTGTGCATTCTGGTGAGATGAGTGGATTTTGCCCCAGTGGACAGTCTCAACCTTTTCAGCAATGGAAGCGGCCAGGTTAACTGCCCCAAGTGCGTGTAAGGCTGCAGAAATGAGAGGAGAGGCTGAGATGTCGAGAACTGCTGCTATAGGCGAACCTGAAGAGCTCTAGGAAGGTGAGATTCAGCTTCTTTCCCCAACCTGAAATTAACAAAGTCAACGTAATATCTGTGTGTTTTATGAATATATTCAAGTAAAAGCCAGACTGTCTGCTGGACACGCTTTATGAATCTCACATCCCTCTTAAGATCAGATTTTCAGATAAAAATTCAGTTTGGGGTACATAGAGGGCTAATAAAAATGCTGCTGACTTTGAGTTCACACACAAACAAAGATTTTTGTTTTGTTTTGTTTTGTTTTGTTTTGGTTGGGGGACCAACAAAGATCGCCAAATTTCATTTTTTCTAAGTGAGGACATAAAAAAAAAAATCTAACATCGACTTTCACCATAATTTCATAAAAGAAAAACATTTAATATTAAGAAAGTTAGGCCCAACATCTCATATAATTTTAAAAATTAAATCAATTTAGCCTTATTAGGAGACAGGGAGGTCAGTGAAAGCTGTCTTGTAGAATGAAAATGGTCTACGGATGCAGTCTGGACCAACGTGCTCAGGTTAATTACAGAAAGGGAAAAAAATTTCTCACTAAGAGGCTCAGAGATGGCAGAGGGAGGGACTCGTGTATTGGTTCTGAATATCTGATAACTGATCCCTAGTGGAACAGCACTAACAGGTAACTATGGATATAAGATGCAGTATACTGTTGCCATGTATTGTAAGCAATGTCATCCACAGGTGAGATGGATGGAGCAGCAGAGAAGGCAGCTGTGGAAGCGACCTAGCAGAGAGCCAAGGAGTGAGGGTGGAGGGTGCTCCTGAGGCAGCACTTCTCCCTGTGACTGCCCTCAGGCTCCGGGGAGTGGGAGGCTAACGAGGGACCTGGTAATGAGAGGAGATGGGAAGTCTGAAGAGGGTGGAAGTCAGGCTTAGGGCGAAAGTCGAGTCAGTAGTTATGAGGATGCAGAACTGACAGGTAGGAAGCTAGTCGTGGGAGGGAGAAGGAGCTGGCGTATAAAAATAAGAATCAAGAAAGGCTGAGGCAATCAAGGGGCTTGGGGGTGACAGGTGCAGCACCCACAATTCACCTCTTTTGCTTCTGTTTCTTGGTTTATTCTGATAGCCCACCTTGGGCAAGAACTAACCTTCTGCACACCTGTCCATTTCTTCCGAGTCCTGTAACCAGGCTGCCACTTTACTCGGGCCTGTCGTGCAGGTTGCAGGGAGGCTGTTGCTGCACGGTAAAGGGGACTCCCACTGACAGCTGTTTGGTTGCACCTACAATGAACAAAAAGAAGGGAAGTGTCTGGTTAAGCAGGGACAGTACATCTAAGTGATTTTTAAAAATAGAAGTATCCTCAAAGTGACATTAAAAAAGAAAGGAAGAAAGGGCACACTAAAATATGGGGAAGCCTCTTGGCTAAATATGGTTGGTGCTCAGTGAAGCCAAAGTTCATCAATGCTGACAACAGTCTCATTAAGTTGCCATCTCCATCACACAATGAAAGCGACAACATTCAAGTACTTTATATCTCACACTCAGAAGGATTGGCCAACTCAAATTCCCAATAATATTAAATTACTCAGTAAGTTGTACTTGATACGTGTCTATTGCAGACTCAACTCACGATTGAAGGCTTTTCCTTTCCAAAAGCTCTCTGTGCCCCATGATCAGCCACAAGTGATTCCTAAATACTGTACTTTATCTACCATCAAGCAACCTTGCAACGCTTTGGGTACATACTGAAAATTATAATACAAAAAAGGCAGTCTTGGGAAGTTACTATTATCTATAGCTGATAGACTTTCCATTCAAAGGCACTTTATGTAAAATAAAGTTGTAGGAAGTATGTGGACACTAAAGTGAATACAGTAAACACTCAATGAAAAAAGCAGGAACTTACTTCCCCCAAAATCTGAAACAAGTTTAAAACTCCATATTTGACTTTAATATTCAACTACAACTGGTTGCGTAGCTTCTACATCCTTATGTAGTGAATGATGTGCATACTTCGCAAACCCAGACTTATTTATTACGCACACAGGGCGACAAATCAATTAACATTCAGGAGTCTCATAATTTGATATTTAGAATGCAAGCAAAGTGATAAAAAGCTCTTCTCGGACTTTATTGCACTTTGATAAATGTAATGGGAATTTTTCACCGAGTTAGAGCTTAGAGGTATGTCATTCATAACTAGAGCAATAGATCTTCTATAAAAACCAGCGTTGAAGAGCTTTCTTATTCCAAGGCAAACAGTGGGTGAGGATTTGGTTTCAGCTCTCCGTTCTTGGATATCACCCAAGTTATTTGATAAATTAAAAAAGGGATGAAAATAATACATCACTTCTTGACACTCTGTGCCAAATATGCAGGCAGAAGCTGAAAGGACCAAGAATTAAATACTTATATTTTTAAAATATCCACCGGGGATACATTTCTTATTTATTTTGGACTAACTCTGGGATTCATTCTATTGTGTGGTGAGAATGCAGGAGGCCCAGAGAAACGTGGGGACTATCTGAGCACCCTGTGTGGGTGATTCAGTAAATATCCTGTATGTCCTAATCCCCTGACCTCCTGGTGTGTGCCCTTTCATTTTCAGAACTGGTTAGTACTCGGGTTAACCCAACATCCTGTTTCTAGGAGAAAGATGACTAAACAGTCTTTAGCCAGGCTATAATCACTTTGAAAGGGTTGAGAGCCTTATGAAATACAACTAATGGGGTTGAACAAAAATTACTTGAGTTATTCCATTGAAATAGCAAAAACTGAATATAGTTGTGTCTCATTTAATCTGATTTGATTAGTCTTGCAGTTACTCCATGAGGTTTTTCAATGGATACATGTATTACATACTCGTATATCCCTATATAAGAAAACAGAGAAAAGCAGAATCTTCACTGAAACATTCCCAAACCCAATTCCCTGTGGCAGCCAGTTACTCACAGATGTCTCTGCTCTCAACAGCAAGTGCCAAGTGGGAAGATGGAACACCCCCAGGCAGGGCAATGTGGCTATGGTTCAGAAAACTTAATTATTGAATTAAAGGCAGAAACAGCTGTCTCCTTGTCTGTGGTCTTAACCTTGATTTTTAACAGGCAACACTTCTAGCTTTTCAGCATCATAGAAAATGAACTCTTAATACAGTCCAAAGAATAACTTAGCCTCCCTTAATCTGGTACCTCGTATAATGGAAAGGGCACTGATTTTAGAAACAGAGAGATGAGGATTCAGACCCTGCTCAGCTGTTCAATGGCTATGTAACTTCTAGAAAAATTCTTTACTGTCTCTGAGCTTTGGCTATATTAAAGCTTAGAGATGAATGAATGTCAAATGCTTAACTCACTGCCTAGTCACTCAAATGGACCACTACTCTTTGTCACATCCTCTAGCCCACTTGTATTAATTCCACTGGTCTCTCTCTAAATAAAAAATACTGGGGGTACCAAAATAATGTATACATATTTTAAGAGATGTTATCTATGTATTACTTTTTGAAGTTGCATTGAATTACGGTAGCTCGTCTTTTGTTACTGTTTTGTTATCAGTATATGTTGAGTATTACGATTTTAATACAGTTTTTTTCCTTTCTTAAAATGTGTATACATTTTTTTGGCACCCTCTGTATATTACAGCTGAAGGCAAGAAATCAAGTTTCATTTTCAAAACATTGTGGTCTTCTTATTACCACCCAGGACGACATCGATTTCTAGATACCTATTAATCAAATGTTTGCTCTACTTCCCAATATTCCTACAAAGCCATATAAAATTATGATATAGTCCATTCTGGGAAAAGTAACCATTAATTCTCTTGGAGACCTAATCTACATTTGTGATTAACTTTGACGGCTAATGTCACTACTGTCTTCTGAGGCTTAGTTTACAAAGAAAACCTTTTCCTTCTGGTTTGTCAAATGAGACTCAGCTATGTGTATGTATAATTTTCCAAGCAATTTCTGGGCTGATTTTTAGATAACGAAGTCATACCTTTCCATCCACAACAGAAACATTCGCAGCTGGTGAGGATTCAGCTGTAGATGTTGAAGGAAATATGTGAAAACTAGCATCTCTTGGTGACCTCACAATCTCATTCTGCCGATACAATCGATGATGGCGCAGTTTGGAGACCCATCCGTCAAACCAGTCCTGGGACTTCACCTAAAACAATAAAGAAGAGGAGAAGATAATGGTGAAACCAATCTCCTGTTTACCACGGATACAGGCAAGTGATTTCCCCTGGTAGTGGCAGAGAAAGTGTTGAAAAGCAACTTTACCTTCAAATGATAGATGTGCTCTTCTGTGTCAAGGTCTATTCTCCTAGCTTTCTTTTTAATTGACATGACCGAGAGTCCGACATCAATGCTCCCATGGACCTTCCCTTTTTGAATCTGAAATCAAAAGACTGGTAAACAGGCTGGAGGGATATATGATTTGATGTGTTTCTACACTGAAATGAGCTTTAACTTATAATCTTTAACTTATCTACGGGAAATGGAATACCACACCTCCTTTACAAAGGGAAAATGGTTAAGGTTCTGAGATTAAGGTCCTTAATCTGAGGACAGTGGAAGCTGCCGTGATTTCATACCAATTTCAAGAGGTAAGACTCTTCACCTCTTATTTGTTTTTGGCATAATACATAATGTCAATTTTTCATCATTCTAGATTTCATAATTTATATCCCCAAAAAGATATCTTTAGTGGTTCCTAAAATAACTATGGTCAGTCTTTGACCTACAACCCAGAATACTCCCAAATAATCAGCCCGAAGACAGCTGCTAGGGCAGAACTGGGCAGCCGGGGTCACAGAGCACAGATCAGCCAGCTCTTCCTTCTGGCTACCTTCATCTGACGAAGGACGCACAGCTAATTCAATGGAAGAGATGGGGTCAAAACTGAAATGTAAGCCCTCTGTTCCTTCCTCTATAGCACAGGGCATTTTCCAGTTTTGCATGCAAACAACTACTTTCTATATTAAAGAAAAACAATTTAGAATAATTTTAGTGAGTTGGGGTTCCCAAGATAAAAGGATGTATGGTATGAAACAGAAATGAAGTTAATAAGATAGGTATTAAAAGGACAGTGACAAGAGCAAAGGTTGCTTTAAATCTCAAAAAGCACATAAAGCATAGTTTATTAAGATGCAGAGAAAAGCCAATTTGAATTTTCTCTCCAAAACAGAAAGGGTGGTGTTTATTAGTGTGTCACTTCTAGGTTAAGCTCGTTTTGAACAACAGACATCACAATAGTTACATTTTCATGCACCAGTTTAAGACTGTACATTAGCGTGAGCGTAAGCATGAAACACACATTCCATGCAACATGGACGTTTGGTAACTTGTTAAATCATACAGGCACAGAAATGCACAAAGCTGGTCACCATAGTACAAGCCTGGAAGAACTATGGTTCACTCACTTCAAGCAGAATTCTACACCAATCTTTGAAACATATCTTCTGTGCTACTTACATCGAGTGGTGCCTTTGAATACTTTAACATTCCATTATCCAGGACAAAAAAACGCTGCAAGAACCAAACAACCCCAGTTACTGTCTATATTCTGAGTTACCTAAAACATTCACAACTGTGGGTTAATGTTGCTTGGCATTTAGCAACAATTGATTACCTCTTGGTAATCAATATGTTTGATCATTTTAATGTGTTTGGTTCAGTGCACCTGGCCACAGTCAGACACATTAAATGATAAGGAAACCTGAGCTCGAGTTCCATACTATTAACCCAGTAGGGCTCCTTCACACATAATCCAATGGAGATGAACTCTTTTCACCAGGGTTTTTCTTAATTGGGGTGCAGGTTGGAGAGTGCATCTCAGGGCTGGCAGTTAGACACTCTGAATGCACCACATTGGGATTTTTTTGTAAGTGAGAAATGAGAATAAGCTGAGTTAGGTCACAGCGATTTTGTGAGAAACTTGAGAATTTTTCACCCTGGAGGTAACCTCCTATATTTCCCTGGATACCATGGAGATTTCCTGAAAATGCTCATGTCTGTTCTAGAAGCCAGTGGACTAGATCTACGAATAATGAATGATCTGGAAAGTTTAAGAAGTAGCCTTAGCAATACGCTTGCCTCTCGCTTAGCAAAATGCTTGGATTTCACTATTAGTAAAACAGATAAAAAATTATTTTTGAACTATATTGAGGGTTGAAAAAGAGAGAGACATGTTTTGGGGCATTTTCTTCTTTTTCCTTTTTGTCTCCTCCAAGATACTTCTGGTCCAGTCCAAATGAATCTAGCCATTTTTGTTCCACATACACTCAGAAACTCTCTGCTGCTGATTTCCTTTCCGTGGGCAATTAATAAAAGAACAAACAGTTTCCAGGACCCAAACAATGGGTCCAGTGCCCTTCGCTAGTTTCTACAGAGGCAGGGAGTCTTTCTGTTGCTGAAAAATTGCTCTGTTGGGAAGTTTTTATGTGATTCAGGAAGTCTTAGTTGCTGAGGTCACAGGCAGTGAGTCCTGGAAACACCCTGCACAAAACTCACAAAAGGCCACTGTAACCTCTTTGTTACAGGTCACCCCTTTGCAACAAGAAAGCACGGGAAGAAAGAATCTCTACAGCTGTAAAACACTTGATTACTCAATTGTCCATAACCTGGGCATTCAAACGGGCTAACGCTTGAATAAATATCTGCTGGCATTAGAGACCAGGAGAAAAGGCAATACAAGGGAGACTCTCCTATTTATATAGCAAAATGTTCAAAGGCATGGTCCAGAAAGAGTTGCTGTTGAACCACAGCCAGTTTTGCTGAAACATGGATTGAGAGTGCTATGGTAAAGTTGGCAATTCAAATCAAATTTGTTTCTTTGACTTTTTTGTTCTTCTATTTTTCCATTTCTATCAAAGAATTTTAGCAGGGATAACTGATGGGGTCGTCACGGGGAAAGAGATTAGCAAGGTCATTGATTCGAGGAATTGCAAAGTGGTAAGGTCAGAATGAAAGGCAAAAGTTGATTTTAGGAAGGAATATGGCCAGTTGGCCAAAATCTAAGGAAGAGCAAGGGTGGGGAGAGATGCCTGGTATTGGGACAATATTAGGGTGTGTTGAGGGGAGATTATCAAGGTTTCTGACAAGTGAGAGGAAATAGTAGTCAGAATCCCCTTTGACCTGTTTTTATTCTATCCTCACAGACGGGATTGGGCAACATTCCCATCTGTTAAATTTTACATTTTCCCTTAGATTACAAAAATATATATTTCCTCAAGGATGTTATAATCCATGACTTTCCTGCTTTAGGCCAATGGGCAGCCACCAGCTGGCCACTGGGCCAACGAATCCCTCTGCCTGAGATGAAATCCATCGGCAGATGTGCAAAGCAGCTGAATCTGTTCTTCCAGTGATTTCAGAGACGATGCTGACGGCTGTCAGAGGACCAAACTCTGAAAACGGAGGACAACTTCCTCCTCCTTAGCATCAGAGAATTCTTACTACTAGGTCATTACAACAATGTAGTGCAAAATATTTTCTCCGTAATTAAAACTAGAAAATGGAAAAAGGATGTGGGGTAGGCGAGAGAGGAATAAACCATACACTGTAAAGGGTAGTAAACAAACTTACAAGATCAGTGAATTTCCATCTTGAGTTTGCACCAATATCAATAACTGCAGGAATTTATCCCAAGGAATTAAATAGAAATTCATGTATAAGGATGTTCATCATGACAATAAAACATAAGCCATATCCTACATTTCCAGCAATAGGGAATTGGTTCAATAACGGTGGGGTATACAATATAAATCCATTCAATGGAATACATGCATGCATTTAAAAACATCTCATATTTAGAATATTTAATAAAAATATATTCACACTAATTTAAGTAAAATTTAAGGGAAATTTTACTTAAGTAATATTTGAGGGGAAAAAGCAGAGTAGATAACAATATGTACGACCTGGATTTTAAATATACAAATAAAATATTTTCCCCTGCATATAGACATTACAGATCTCAGATTTAAATAGGTATAACAGGTTGCAGCCCATATGGTTAAAATAAGGCCTTGAAAATTGGTTTTACACATATAACCATACTCTTGGTTTTCCACCTAATGACACCAAAAAGATCTTTTCTATTTATAATGATGACCTGAAGGTGAATACGATGAAAATGTTACCTTGTGCCAGCCTTTTAAAGGCCATTTTCTTTTCTTCAACATAAAGCCTTCATGTTTGTCTGGTCTCTGGACATTTGTTTGGCCTATTTTCAGCCCTTCTATAATTTCCCAGCTGTCAGCTTCCTGAGAGAAAAGAAGAAAAACAAATCATATGTTTTTGGTGCTTGATGACACACTTAAAACAGATTAAGCAGAAGTTGCTTTTGAAGCACCACTCGACCCACCACAAGTATGAACAACATTTTAACATCAGACCCAGCTAAATACTTATAACTGAGGCTAAAACGAGTTTCCTGGAAGTCTGAAGGCCCACCAGAGACGAGGTGGAGTTGGAGACAGGTGGGATGGAATAGAGCTTTGACTGCCTGGACTCAGAAGGATTAAAATGCAGTTTGAGACAGTTCATCTCTGGGCACAGAGGCACTTTAAAGTTTTGAAATAAGACTATTTTCATGATAAATGTTCAATTAGTGTGTGAACCTGGCTTTCTGTGGAGAAATGGAAAGGCTCCAGTGGTTTACGTGGCTCGTAACCTACTAAGCTGAAGAGCAGCACTGAAGGCACGTTTCTTCTCGGGGAGGCTGCGTACATTTTGGAGCACACAGAAAATGCGCTGCTCACCAAACACACCAAGAAGTCTGTGCTCTCGAAGACACACAGCCTGAGACAGACACCTTTGGGAGCCCGTGGAAAACATGCCCGACTGCAAGGCCAGAAATCTGGGATGCTAAAGTGCATGCTACCATCCTCCTTTGTTAAAAAATGGGCTAAATCCCGGTTTCCTCTTTCAGAAGATATGTTTTGTTCACCTGTGGTGTTCACATTTTTTTAATGAGTTGTTAACATTTAAAAATCAGAAGATTTCAGACTTTAAACATCCAAATTTCTAGCATTTTGTGAAAGCTTAGGAGATCTGGCAACACAGGGTCTGCCCTGAAAGAAGAGTGCCCATCTTCAGTTTGCCCCAGCCCAACTTGGACCTGCTTCTGTGGTAACTGCCTGGCCCTTAACAACATCGTAGGTTTTAAAATCTCTGGACCAGGTGATTTCTAAGGGCCCATGCAGCTCTAAAGTAAACCATTGACCTAGCAAACACTCATATTCTAGATCAGGCATGTGACACAATTTGGAGACAGGAACAACAAGCTCATATCCCATGCACAGCTGCTCCAATCCTGCCCACAGTGCAGGGAAAGAAAATCTCTTAGTATAACCTGCTCCTCTGCCTCAGCTTCGCAAAGCTGGATGCAGCTCATTATCAGGGCACGTCCCTCCACAGAAGGCTGCAGCCCAGACTGACTTAGGGAGGTGCCTTCTGAAAGGACATGTTTTATCGGAAATCATCGTTAGATCACAGAAAAAAAGGCTTCCACAGGAATGGCCAATGGGTTCCCATACAGGGCAAGTGGACTTGCTGGCCGACATGTTTGCATAGTGGTGCCCAGAACCTGCTGAAGGACGGTGAACCTGACAAGGCCCAGAGGCAAAGGTACCACAGCCACATATTGATGTTGGCCGTGAGGACAGGTAGGGAGAGGGGTCTGTATTTACTATCCATGCCTCTTTTCCCTTTCTTTTCCTTTCATTCCAGAAGCTGCTTGCTCTATGACCAAGTCAAATCTATGTTTAAGTCCGACCCTGCATAAATGGGTGGAACTTTCACAGAAAGTTATGTTTCCAGGAGATGCGGCTGAACATTGCTTCATTCTAACATCACGAAGTCCATCCAGGAGATACTCCTCGTTGCTGCAAAGCCCTCTACGGCCAGGATCATGCTTCTGTCCTACAACCCTACAACAACTCCCCAGCCCCTTAGAGGAAAACTAATCTGAGACCATTGTCATTTCTTCATCTCCTTGGGCATCTCTGAGGGGCGCCTAATGAATGAACTGTGTACGTTACAGAAACACACCTACCAGTTTTATTTGGCAACATCAAGAACCCTTTAAAAGATCTGTAAAATTAGACATTACTAAAACTGTTTTTTTTAATTAAAAAAGGATCTGTAAATTTACCCTTACATTAAGAAAACAACCCCAAATGTGATTTTCTACTTGAAGATAATTCTGCCAGAAACTGTGATTGATCTCATCAAAGCTGTTAATTAGATAGATTTTTTTAAAAAATGTTTCTGATGGGACAATTTCAGGCTGTATACCATGTTTTTAGGGACAATACATGGGCAGGTGGTATTATCACCCAGAGTACAAAGGAAAGTGCTTTGGTATTCTCATTTTTTAATATTGAATTGCAATTCAACAAGTGAATACTGCTTATGAATAATGTTAGAAAAATAGAAAAAAAATGTAGTTTCTCATACAAAGTCCTGTATCTTTGGCTTTCTACTCACTAAAAAAAGGAGATAAAAATGATGGATTTTTCTTCCATAAAAATGATGGGTTTCTACTAATTTCTTTTTAAAAGTTTGGAATAATAAGAAACTAAAAAATGAACTCTCCATATATGTGTAAATACATTCATTAGCACTGTCTCTGTTCTTAGAGAGATATCAGCTGTACTTTATGACACTTCTATTTTTGGTAGTCCCAGCTATGCATAGCATCTCTAAAAGAATAGCATTTTTATTTTTGGCGAGATCTAATTTGAAGTCTGGTGTTCATCATTTATTCTGTGGGGTGTGTTTGTGTGTGTGTGTGTGTGTGTGTGTGTGTGTGTGTGTGCGCGAGTGTGTATATGATGAATACTCTGAATTACTTGTGAAAATGGAAACATTTAATAAGTACAAATGTGTTTTGAATTTTTTTCTAATTAAACTCAGAATGTAATAACAGCTTATCCCTGTGGAGCCATGGCTATTGATTTCTATTGCAAGTCTTTTTTTTGTTGTTGTTGTTGTTTCCTTCTTTGGGAATTTAACTGAAGAGGA
Source organism: Rhinolophus sinicus (assembly GCF_057876585.1). Lineage (NCBI taxonomy): Eukaryota > Metazoa > Chordata > Mammalia > Chiroptera > Rhinolophidae > Rhinolophus > Rhinolophus sinicus. The sequence continues at coordinate 165,913,470 of NC_142517.1, read as the reverse complement.
AAGAAAAAGGGGTAAGATAGAAAAGGCGAACAGTTAAAATGTATTTCTTAATTATAAGTGAGGCCGCTCTGAACAAATAATTCCATTTGCTCCGATGTGGAATTACTAAAGCCAGCGTAAGAAATTGAGAAGAATCCTAGTGTAGTTCTTATAGTTAAATAAGCTGTCAAACTGACAAAGAAGCAAAAGATAAAACCAGAGCAAACAACATTCTCCCTCTTTCAGTTATAAATGCTGAAGATAATGTTACAAATACGGTGTGTACGAATGAAACGTCCCGTCTCAGTACTTAGCACAACCCATCTTTAAGCTTAGTACTAGACCAGGTCTATCTTAAGAAATCTAAAATTACTTTCCCAAAATTGAAGAATTTTTTTCCATGATTTCAATTGATGCTAATTTTCTGCTTAAAAGTCTCCAGTTTTCATAGGTTTACAGCTGAAAGCCCCAACATGATCGTGATCACCTCAGTACTTGACTTGCATCAGATACACAAACGTTTTCATTATTACAGAGGTTTTAAAAATACTTTTGATCTAATAACAATAAATAAAAGCAGAGAGTAACCTAATAACATCCCTAGTCTGTTCATTTAAAAAAAAAATAGAGACATTTCCTTTCTCAGTGTTCTATTCTGTGTGTGGGTGGATGGGGGATTTACGTGAAAATGCTTTGGAAGGTGAAAGTACCAAAGAATTTGAGCAAATTCTGAGACAGGACTATGTGTACTCCAAACAATGTTCTTTCACCACCAAACAATGCCAGAAAACCCATCTTCTCTCACAGGGGCTGAGAGATGGTGAGATACTATGGTATCTGGAATGGACAGGACCCTTCAAAAGGTGTGGTATCTATTAACACAAAACACCACATGAGTATTAGTTCTACAGTAAGACCCAAGCGGACAGCAGCATGGAGGGGTAACAGGAACTGGATGTTGTTGGTGTCTGTATCAGGCCAGTGGACCCGCACCCCAGCTGCCGTAAGCACTGGGAACTCTAAGGCTAATGGGGAATTGCTATTTTCACCAAGCTGGGGCTTCACACCTGGGAAATTAATTATGCTGCAACATCTCTCTCGCTCATGGCTTTCAAATCCTGAAGGACATAGGGTACAAAGGCTAAGGAAACAAAAAGCCCTCCTCTGCTCTGGGTGAGACCAACTCTGTGGTATAATTCATGCTCCAGAAATCAGGCTGACAGTGGACTCCAGCTGAAACCCCTTCTTGCTTAGCACCACGCCTGCCCTGACCTTTCCCCTCACCCCCTTTCTCCTCAATAAATTACAAGCACCACAAGCCCAGTCACAGGCTGTCCTTCTAGGGAATCAGATAGAAGAAAGAATGTGAAATAAAGTAATGAATGTGTAAGTACAGAGAGAAGATACACAAGACAGTCTGGGATTCAGGGTAGACTGGGTAAGGAGATGATGAGCAGCATTTGAAAAGGGGTTCAGGTGGGTCTACCTTAAAAGAGGAGCCAGAGTTTTAGCTAGGTGAAGGAAGAGGAGGGGAGTGGGGAGCATTCAAAGCAGGCCTGGTAGAAGGAGCAGACACCCAGCAGTGGAGGAGAGCAAGAGCAGGGACATTGCAGGGAAATGTGTGCAGGGGGATGTAGCTGGAGCATAAAGTGATATCTGAAGAGACTAGAGAGGTAGCTGGCAGGAGAGGAGGGGCCAAAGCAAGTCTTTTGTGTGTAGCTCTCTATTAGTTGTTTTAATACCAGCACCTCTCCTCTGTTTCTGTGTATCACTCTCCAAGTCTCCCTTTCTTTGAGTATCTCTCCCTGTCATGGTCTCTGTTTCCCTCTGTCTGTCACACACTTCCCAGCAATCTGAGTCTGGACAACTTACTTACACTCCAAGTCTCTGTTTCCTTATCGATAAATTGAGAATAGTATCAGTACTCACTTCATTGAGTTAGGGGCTGATTAAGTCAGAGAATATATGTACTAATCCAGTGCTGGTACAAAGTGGGTGCTCAATGTCAGCTACTGTTTCCCTTGCCCCTATATTTACTTATTCTCTCTCCGTTAGCTACCTATAAGAGAGAACGAATGTTTCAAAGAGGTTACTAGTTATATTCACCAAATAGACTTTCTCTATTTGTGATTCAAATAGAAATGAGATCATTTTTATTTCTCTCCAAGTTATTTTTTATAGTTTAATAACTCCCCCTTTCCTTAGTTTAGTAGTCTACTCCCATCTGATAGTATAAAATTTATGGCTTGTACTATCTCCCAAGTATAAAGAGGTACAATGTATATATTCTACAACATTAGGGTAGTAGAGTGCTCTTTTCCTAAAGAATTCTGTTTAATGAAAAACAAGCACAGTAGAAGGATCAGGTGTGTATATTTAGAAGTTAACCTTTTTTGGAAATAAAGTCCTATTTTTATATTTGAATTCAAAATCCCCAGACATTCTGTTTTCTGAGTTTCTAGATAAGGGAGCCAGCCCTTTAAAAAAATCTCAGAGTCGGGCTAGGAATAGGGAGGTAGGATGGCATCTCCTCGACTTTTCTTTATGATTTTTGAATTTTAGATATAAATGGATTTAGATGTTTCCCTAGGTGGAAGATAAGCAGGCTGAGGGGAAGGAACACTGGCTACCATGAGACAGAAAAGATCTTAATCAATAACCTGCAGCTTTCCCTCAGAGCTCACTGCTAGGAAGGCCAGTTGTAAGGAGACTGGAACTCTGAACGTACAACAGACCCTCTGGGTAGGTTCTAATTTATCTGCAGGTGGGGTAGACCTTAAGAAGGTCTAAGTTTGAATCACTGCTCTGCTGCTTAGCATTTTGTTTTTACTTTATCTAAGTTACGGACTCTTGGTTTCCATATTGTAAAAATGTAATACTGACATTGCATGGAGCTGTTCATAGGCTTATGGTAAATGGGAAGATGTATTTAAGCACTCAGCACAGCATGTGGGCAATAATGGCAGCTGTTGGTATTGTTGTTATTACTGGACCTACTTTTTTGTGTGTGTGTGGTTTTTTTTTTCTGTTAGTTTCATATAGAAATATTTGCTCATCTCTCCAACAAGGAATGATAATAGTTTCTCTTGCCCCTTTTCCTTAACATGAAGAGAATGCTGGATTTCTGTAGGTAACCCTGCAAGTCCCAGCAAAATATACTTTCATCTCTTCTCTCCTTACACAGGGCAGGGAAACCCTACATATTGAAGGCAGAAAGAAGTAGAAGAGCAGCACTACAAGGGGAGTCAATGTAAGAGTTATTTACAGCTCAGCTGGCACAGAGCAGGAAGTATGTCATCTGAGAAAGCACCACATTCCATCACTGACCTTGGAGAGGGGAACTGGTTCCGGTTCTAGTAACTGTCGACTTACAGAGGGTTCGGTGCTGGAGGAAGCAGTCCTCTCCAGTACGTGGACACTCTGAAAATAAATGCAAATACAGCCCAGGGTGAGACAACCCATTTCTCATGGGGGTGAGATCACACAGAGCACAGTAAAAACAGTGAGCTATGTTAAAAATGGCAGGTTCCTGAGGAGACTAAAGGCAGAAGCAACAGTAATAAAAATGTCATCCCAGGATTTTATTGTCCCCTCTTATCAATTTGCTGCTGAGATGCTGCTGCAATGCTGGTGTCAGTCTTAGAGACGGAGTCAGAGCTCACACCAATTTAAAAAAATAACACAGAATACGTCTGAACATTTTTACAGCTTTATGGGAATGATACTCTACTACTTAGACAGTTAGACTTACATAAAAATATTTGCTCACATTTCCAGTGCCAACAGAGAGAAAGTTCTATGTCAAAAAGCCCTGAGTCTTAATATCATTTAGCCTAGTTTCTTATAATCCTTGTAAGGTAGTTATATTATGTTATCTAATGTTATGTTATATTATAATTATAATTATTATAATTATAGAATCTTAAAATAATTCTTTCATGCACAGAGAAAAAAATCAATCCATGAAGTAAAATAAACAGTAGATGTCTTATACAAAGACTATAAACAGCAATCATAGATCAGTAAGATAACATTCCAACAGAAAAATAGGCAAAGTATTGAACAAGCTACTTGTGCAGAACATTTGAAAAGATGTTCACCTCAACCTCAGAAATATTCAAAGACAAGAAAACCAAAATAAGAATGATTTCTTTTTAACCATCAGGTTCTAGAATGGATTAGGGTTGGGGAAAAAGGAAGTATAAATTGGGTATGATCTATCTAAAGAGGAATTTTGCAATTTTATTTAAAAGTCTTTGGAAAAAGAAGTACATGACTCATTGGTATGCAAATATATAAGAACAGATATGTTTACTAAAGCATTATTTATTATAGTAGAAAATATCTAACACATACGAGACTAGTACAAATTTATAAGGAAACACCATGCAGTGATTAAAAATGACACTAAGGATCTATGTTTACTGAGATGCAAAAACTACCCACGATGTTCTGTTAACTGAAAAATCAGGCTGTAAAAAGTACATAGAATATGATGATGTTACACATATGCTCAAACTGTATTTCAGAATGTTACCTGTAGCTAACCAAAGGTTGCGGGATTATAGGCAATTTTTAATTTTTTCTTAATATTTTTCAAATTTTTAATAAATAGATATTACTAGTGTATTTGGAAAAAATTAAGTCCTTTTTGTGGGGGAATGATTCTGGAGACATCAGAGAAATAACTCAGTGTAATTAATTCAGATATAGCCTGAAAATGAAATATAAAGTTTTTACTCTAGTTATTTCATTTTTCAATAGACAGGTTGGTATTTTATTTACTTATCGAGGTCCCTATTTTTGAATCTCGTTGGAAAACTATTAGGTTAATATTTGCTCTTTCATGAAGAAAATTATGCTTTGACCTGAGCCAATTATTCTTTTTTGTACATTGTAAAGCTTTTGGTTGTTTCTATTACCTTGAATACAAGGGGTCTGATCATAGATTTTAAAAGTCCTACCTGAATGCATTTTTAAGTCATTTGTTAGAAAGAGAATAATTGAAGTGAAAGATTTATGAATTGTTCCTATTTTTCCAATTCATGACAAAACAGAAGAAATAAGAAGAGATGTTTTGGGACCAGATATCAAGTCAGGCAGGGGATAGCAAAAACTCCTAATCTGACAGCTATAGTGTCCAAGGACAATTTAAGTGTTAACTGGGATTCTGCTCTTTCCATTCCCAGATGTACTTGAATTCACAGAGAAAAATGATATGTGGCTGAGTGCCCACAACTGTGCCAGCGCCTTTACTGGGAAAGTCAAAAGCAAAGGTGTATGGAATGAAAAACTGGAAGTGTATGTTCAGATCTTGAACAGACAAAATGGGAACAAATGCCCTGGGACTGGCATTATTTGCTTGTTCATGTTGATATGTTGGATTGGATCTCATTTAAAACATATCAGCTAAATTTTAAAGTTAGATTCATTCTGGGATTATATAATTAGAAACTAAAATGAGAATTTCTGTTATTATTGAAACAAAGATTTTATTACCTTCTTTTGGGATGTAATCATCTCTCCCCCACACACTCTTTCATTTTCTTTTTTTGTGTGTTTTGAAAGGACAAAAGGATTATGCTCATTATATGAAATTTATGGGCCCAGCACGCTTCCGCTGCGCAACTCTGCTATCTTGAAATTTAAATATAACATAGAAATATATAAAAGAAAACGTCAAAATCCCCACCCCACTGCTATTCACCCTCCCACCCCACTAGCTCTGCAGCAACGGTTCTCAAAAGGTGGTTCAAGACCCTGTGAGATGAAAACTATATTCATATAATACCACGATATTGTCTGCCTTTTATACTCGCATTTTCTCACTAGTGTCCAGTGGAGTTTTCCAGAGGATACATAACATGCTATATTGAAATATATTAAACACAAGCAGATGTAAGAATACAGTTTTCTACTAAGCCAGACATCAGAGAGATTTGCAAAAGTATAAAACAACACCATTCTTTTCACTAAAACTTGTTTTGGAAATATATTTTAAAGTAAAAAATGTTTTTTAGGCTAACATGTGACAGGTCTATTGTTATTTTTAAATAAAGAAATATTTTTAAATTCCATCCATTTTAATTTCTAATATAGTAAATATAGACAGACATAACCCAGATAAGGAAAGCTCTTTGAAGTCTTCAGTAAGTTTTAAGAGTGTAAATGGATCCTGAAACCAAAAATTTGAGACTCACTGTTCTAGAAGAACTATTAAAATTTTGTATTTATTATCAAAATGGAGAATTCTGATTTGCATATAAGTTATTCCCTTTCTCATAATGCTTCTTTTGAAGAAAAGCATTGTTTTTAAAAAAGTAACACATTTTAAAATTTCTTTAAAACTACTTAATCCACCTTAAGCTAAATTATATAAATCTATTCATTAATAACCCCAAACAATCCTGACACATTACACAAACTTGTAAGAGGAAAATAAGCCTTATTTTATATACTCTTCAAATACATCTGAGCAAAACTTCCCTAAATTATATGAAGATAAAAAACAAACACATAAATGTATTTTTCAAATGCATGAGTTGATTTTTCTAAAAAAGAACCAGGAGCAGTAAAGATACATAGGTGTCACTGTATTACAGAGATATAAAATGCTTTCATATTGCCCATAATAGAAAAGTAACTTCACAAGTTGAGATATATTGCTACAGGAAACAAAAAGCTTCCAAAACACCATTTTTAAAAATCAAGAATTAGAATCATTTAGACATCACAAGTTTTAGTACCCGTTCTTCCCTCACTATTTAAGAGCACATCAAACAAAAAGTTCTGTAAAGTAAATATAATTAAATAGAAGATCAGAAACTGACAATGAAATGCGTCATTCATTCATTCATTTATTCATTCACTCACGTGTTGGTTCAATTAATGTACAAAATGTTGTTGGGCATTTACACTGTGCTGTGCAGAGATGATAGCGTGTCAGAGAACAAAACTGACAAGAGAATTCCTCCTGTGATGCGTATATTCTGGAGAGAAGTCTGATTATACAAAAGACCAAATAAGGCTGAACAAAATTTTTGTAAACACATGCATCAATCCTGTTCCATGTGGCTACTGCTTAATATCTTTGGTCTGAGCTTCTCTGTCAGGACCCTCCCCTCTACTTACACTTGCAGGCTGCTGGACAATAAAGTACACATACATCGCCTCCTCATTCCCCTCTCCCCTGCCTCTGACAAATAAACATGGTAGGAAAAGCAAAACTTAGAAAGAAGCTTGATCTTACCAACTATGTAAGCAGAAAATAAAGGATTTATTCAGGAACTTGGCCAGGGAAAGGAAACTAAATCCCCTAACTTCCGAATCAAGTCACAGACATAGAAATCAATTTAGGATACTTAAAATCTGATTAAAATAAGTTTTGTCTCTATAGGTACCAAGGGATACTTAAATGTTGCTAGGATTTTGTGGATCAGAAGGGTTAGAAACCACACAAACCATTGACAGAATATATAAATTACCTACACCAGTACCTGTCACAAAGAACATAATAGTTTCTTCTCTACCTCACTTTACAAAACAGCACATTATGAAAACAAAGTAAGAGGTTCATTCATTTCAAACACTGAATGAAAAATCCAAGCCCCAAATTTTGGTGATTTGCCAAAGCACAGAGAATCATAAAAACGTTTACTAAGAAACAGTAAGTAAATGAATATTTTTATTATCATAAATGTATGTATGCATTTTACTGAAAAATTAAAGCATAATTTATAAAACTGCCACCTTATACTCATTATTATAAATGTAACTAGCTTCAAAAAATAAGCTATTTCATTTAACCTTCACAATGATAACAAAGCCGAACGCTCTTATACAAATTTGAGCAGTGTTATATTTGTATATTACTAGAACTTAACTATCATTGACTAGCCAATAACAAAGAACTAATCTACTACCTTCACCATTGTTTTCAAATTCATGGTTTTTAAAACCAAAGGATATTGCTGAAGTTATAGAATCACACACGCAACCATTCATTATTTTTAATGCTATATCTAAATACTTGAATGTTATATTTTTAATATCGGCAGACATAAAGACAGTTTTCAAACCTTACCATACCCAGTCTTGGACTTTAGTTAGATTGGGTGCTCCTGGAAGGTAGGAACCAGCTCATATTCATCTTGGCATGAATATGAGATGGTTCCTACCCCTCTTTACCCCTAGCCCACCCCATCCTAGCGTAAGATGCTGAACACTGTAGCCAGTCAAAAATTTCTGGAATTTTTCGGTGCTCAACACTTAACTTGTGGACAAGAGTCCCTCAGCAATCATTTACACATGATTCGGCATAAAACTACCTTAGAGCTTTATCTTGGAATTCTGAGAATCACAGCTCCAATAGGATGGAATTTTTGAAAACACTTAAAGGACGCAACTTTTAAAACTGAAATATCTAGTGGATTAATCATAGAGCTCTTGTTTATTGGATTTGAAGCTATGACTGGTCAGTGGGGAACACGTCACATTTAATTTGACAACGACTTCCGTAACAAGAATGAATTCTTTTCATAAGGTTTCCTTTAAGGTCATAATTTGTGCTATAATTTTTTTGTACTTTTCGTCATAAGCTGGCTGTTTTCATCTTCTTTCACAGTGACTTGGAAACACATGCCACATACCTTCAAGGTGTTAATACATATTAAACAAGCAGGTTAAATAAAGGATTACATAACCTGTTAATAACTCTTTTAAAAAGCAAGTTTTCTCTCAAATACTAAAACTACAACTTAATTTCCAGGTCTGTGTTTTGTTTTGAAAGACTTTTTAAAGAGTAGTTTTAGCTTCACAGCAGAATTGAGGAAGGTACAGAGATTTCTCATATGCCCCCCACGCCACACACGCACAGGCTCCCGCAGTTACCAGTATCCCCTCCAGAGGGGAGCATTTGTGACAACTGATGCAGCTAGGTTCATTCCAGTTGAGTTCTTTAAAGAAATTAGAACACACAGAGAAAGTGGAAGTACTTACCCGCCTTTTGTTCCCCCTGCTCAGAGAGACTTGATGCATAGTCAGCTTAAAAGCAGGAGTCTAGAACATGTATTTCACTGCAGCAATTCAATTTTGTAAAAGTTTGTTCCCCGGGTAGTGTTGACTGATCTTAATACCTCCTAGGCAGCAAGTGGAAATCTGCCAGCATGACTACAGCCTGGTTTACTCAGTATCAAAAATGTGGGTAAACAGACGGACAATGAGACGTTTAATAATAGCTGAACGGTTTAATGCAACTCCCGCATAAAGGAACGTGATTCTCAAAATGAGAGTCCACGTGATCTGCTGAACAGGTCTCTTGATTTGTTGAGCTTGTCGTTTACCTTAATTTCATTTCAAAGACATAAAGGAACTGCTGGAAATATTTTAGGTTGTGGCTACAAATTTCTGTAGAGACTAACTTTTCATACAAATTTAGGACAGTAATAAGGAGAAGGGGACCCTTGCTCTCTGCATGGTGACTCCAGCAGATGAAATTGTTAATTTGATTATTTTATCTAAGCTACTTTTATATTCATGAGTTATACAAAATGTGCTCAAAGAAAAATATGCAAAATAATTTAGAAACTTCTAAAGTACTTTCTTTTTTATAATATAATAAAACATACAACACTGACATATCATATTGGTTGACATATAATATTATATTAGTTTCAGATGTACAGCATAGTGATTCTACACTTATTACAACATAGTGATTCTACACTTATTACAACATAGTGATTCTACACTTATATACCTGACAAAGTGATCATCACAATATGTCTAGTAACCGTCTGTCACTGTACAAAGTTGTTACGATATTATTGACTACATTCCCTGTGCTGTATATAACATCCCGGTGACTTATTTATTTTATAACTAGAAGTTTGTGTCTCTTATTTCCCTTCACCTTTCCACTGATATCCCCACCTCTCTCTCCTCCAGCAACCATCAGTTTGTTCTCTGTATGTAGGGTCTGTTTCTGTTTTGTTTGTTCATCTGTTTGTTGTTTTGGTTTTGTTTTTTTTTAAGATTCCACATATAAGTGAAATCATACAGTATTTGTCTTTTTCTGACTTATTTCCCTTAGCATAACATCCTCTAAGTCCATCGTGTTGTTGCAAATAGCGAAATTTCATTCCTTTTATTGTTGAATAATATTCCATTACACACATATATGAATATATACATATATACACATATATATACATATATATATATATACACACAAATATATAGTGCCAAGAAAGGAAACACATTTTAAGAAAGGAAAAAACTATTAAAATTTTAATACTCAATATATACTGGTAACAAAAGATGAATACAAGACATGTTTGACTTTTGCAATTACAAGAGGTGCTCAAAGTGGCTACCATCAGCATCCAGATACTTTTGATTACGGCAAACTACTGCTTGAGCAATGTTGACCAAAGCATCCACTTGTATACACTTTTTTGGCACCCCTGGTATATACCAAGTTTCCCCGAAAATAAGACCTAGCTGGACCATCAGCTCTAATGCGTCTTTTGGAGCAAAAATTAATATAAGATCCAGTCTTATTTTAATATAAGTCCGGATATAATATAATATAATATAATATATATTATATATCTATATGATATATATTATATCTAGTCATATATATCATATATCTACTTAATATTTATATATGTATATTTGAGACAGAGTTGGTTTGTTTTGATCACCTTTATAAACTCAGAGCAGATATGTCTATGATGTGCCTATATGTACTCATAAATATTTGCTGAATGAAAGAATAAGTATTTGTTGTAATATACAGTGTGTACGTTCCCACTTTCTCACAAACATGCTTAAATTATCATGAGATAAATATAGATAGTTTAGAGGACAAATGGTGGCCCAACTCCTGCCTCAGGGCCTCAAAGATTTTTTTTTTTTGCCAGTGATGGTGGTGGTGGGGGGGGAGGGGGTGGAACAGAAGAGAAAAAATAAATTAAAACAACCTACAACCAGCAATAAACTCAGTATCTTGGTATATTTCCTTTCACCTTTTTTTTCAATGTGTATGTGAGTATACATTCAATTCTCAAAAACAAATTTGGAATTACACTATATTTTCAATTAAATAGCCATTTTCTCCCAATTAACAATATATAATATTCCCATAGCATTAAACATTCTTCAAAACATTTTGAGCTGCTATGCAATATTCCACTCTGTGGCTCTGAGATAGGTTTTGTAAATAATTCCTTGTTGAACATTAGACTATTTCTAATTTTTTAATACTATAAAAATACTTTGATAAATATCTTGGCCCAGAAATCTACACATGTATCTTTGGTTGTTTCCTCAGAATACATTTCTTAGAAGCTATGTTATTGGATCCTATGATATGATCTTTTAAAAGACTTCATATACGTACTGCAAAATTTTCTCTAGAAAAGTAGAATCAATGAACATGCATAGCAGTAGTGCATGGGAGTGTCCATTTCCCTGAAACCTTACTAACACTGCCTCTTATCATTATTACAAAATCAGCTCTTAACTAGCATTTGAGGTCAAGAAGTCTGGCACTTTAATACAATAGGCATGATGCGTTCTTTTACATTTGTGGTAATATTTTACTTATAGCCTATGAGAACTACAGTAGGTGCTGAACAAAGGGAGGGTAAATTTTTCTATTTGTCCAAGTTGAAAATAAAATAAAGCAGTTTTGTAGATTTATGGTCCTTGGGGATGATGTTTTATAGTCCTAATGGAACACTTAAAAATGTATTCCAAATGCTTTCCAAATCTGGGTGAATAACAGTCTCTTGGGGAAGCTTCTGTAAATGACAGATTCCCAGGCCTCCCCAAAGACCTCCCCATGAGGGCCTTTGGGGTTCAGTAACAGATTACACCATGGCTCTCTGTTTGTGCTATGCCTACGTACCGAGCAGGTAGTGTTAATCTTGGGTCTGACAAATGAATTTGCTGCTATAAAAATGCTATCCCAAAGCAGTCAGCTCAAGGTAATAAAAGATAACCTCTTCAGTGAGGAACTAAGGCAGGCCTAGAGAACCAAAGGGTTCTGGCAAACATCCCAGGGAAAGCAGCGAGTAGATTCTTTCACGAATAATGTCAAGCTCTGAATCACTTGTGGATAATGAGCCTCTGAGTGCCAGGTGACACATTTCTTTGTGGTGGTCTCCATTTCAGCACAGTTGACATGGGCTGAACACATTTTGGAAACACCAAGCAGCAGTGACAGCGATCTCCAAACAGTGGGGACAGCAAGAAATCTGCGGAGCTGCTCATTTCACTTCATGGAAAAAGCTAATCAGAGTTTTCAGTAAACAAATAGATGATCAAAACTTCTCATGCGAAAGGAAACACATGTAGTAAAAATACAGAAAATTCAGAAAAGTATAAACAACATAATATTCACCTTTGATACAAGTACTTCATGATAATAACTATTAACGTTTTGGTCTATGTGCCATTTGGTCTATTATTTGCCAGGCCAATGAGAGTGTGAAAAACCACTATTATTGCAGGGGAGAAAAATGAGGAGGCAATAACTCAAAAATGCTGCCTTACAAAGATCACTTATAAGTGTACAGAAAGCCCTTCTCCTGTATATTTAGCTTGTCAAGACTTACAACAGAACAAATAGTGAGTGGCCAAGAACAGGGGCTCCAGAATCAGGCTTCCAGGGAGCAAACCCTACCTTAACTGCCCATTAGCTGTGGCCAAGATATTTCACCACTTCATGCCAGAGTTAAGCTCTCTGGAAAAGGTGATAATAGTCCCAACCTTCCAAAATGAGAACTCATGAAATATTAGCTGTTGCTGGTGTTGGTCTATTAGTTTATTCACGTACTTTGCCTAATATTTAGATTTTTCAGGACACCCAATTTACAAAATGCATTTAAATCACAAAAGTTGGTCATAGAGCGAGTTTTTGCAAGCAAATATTATTTTCCCACTGTCATTGGCCCTAAGTGAAATCCCCAGAAAGCTAAATGGGAAGCAACTAAAGAATTTAAATACACCAGCATCACTCCAGTGAGGACACCGCAGATTTTCATATCAGGTTAGTTATCATATTTCTCTCTGAACTGAGAGTTGAGTTCCAGAGTGATCCTGAAAATCCCTGGATTCACTGAATTCTATAACACATAGAGCTAAGAATTATCTAGTCAGGTATTGGCACATTTCAAGTTATATTCCTCCTCACTGATAAGATTGGAGATGATTTAAATTGGAGGTTAGTTATTAAATTAAGAATGCTTGAAATTTTTTCACTAAAGATTAGAAACATTTTTGTTGTTGTTGTTGTTGTTGTTGTTTGAGGTAACATGACTATATTTTTCACAACTCGAAGATGGAAATAGGTTTCATATTCAGGAGATGGAGACACTATGTTATAAAGCAGTGATTTGGTTATTTCATTTAACAAAGCTATTTGAAGAAAATGCTTCACAGTTTTAACTGGAAGAGACATGTTCCAATTCAGTTCACGTATATGCTGGGGGCCTGTTTGTCCAAGAACACTTGTCATGAAAACCCTGTACATAAAGTATAGACTTGGACGAGGAACATTTGTACTTTCTGGTTTTCTAGGCACCTTCTTCACTTATAATGAAAGTTTCCCATACAGCAGATACTGTTGCTATCAGAACTGTGAGTTTATGACACCAACCCATGGTAACATGAATCTCACTGAATCACTACAAGGGACAGCCTTCCCATGTCATCAGTGGAAATTATCTGAATGAGCCACGGTTGGTTTTGAAATGTACTGCTTTCCATAATATATAGGAAACATTTTTAGACATCTGTGTAATTGAAATCTGCTTTTAGTTGTTAAAGATTGACCACGATACTGAATTTTATTTTATAAAAACTAGCCAGAAAATTAATTATCAGCCTCTTACGACTCATTCCTAATATAATTTTTCTTTAAAAAGTTCTTTATTATCTCTGAGCTTCAGCAAACTTTAAATCATTATAGGTAATGTCTGGTATTTTTTTTCCTTGGTTTTTCATTAAATAAAAAAGGTTGACTCATTTAAGCATTTAAACATCTAACACAGTAGAGCCATAACAATTCACTCTGATAATAGACACTATGACCTGATAATTATACATTGCAAATCCTAAATTCTTAGAGCAATAGGCTCTGACTTTCTGTGACTTCATAATGACACAAATACAAATAATTGATGGCTCCAAATAGGGGCTTCGCTTTTAAAAATGCAAATCCTTGGACCTGATCCCAGAACGACTGAAACTATCTCTAGATCATATACTTAGCTTATTACAGAAAATGACCATAAAATAAGTACTATGAGAGATTGGGAAACAATAACTCTTTTTAAACAAAGAGTTACTTCCCAGCCCCACCAATATTTTTAACATCTGTGCAGAATGCTCCCAACACTTTGCTTTTAACTGATATCATTTCCTTCATAAGCCGCGAGCCTTTTATTCTACCACAAGCACTTTGAGCAGCAAGCAGAAGGTCTCTGCTGCCCTAGCTCCCCTCGGCACCTTTGACCATTCACTCTTCTCAGGAGTTCGCTCCCGACTACACTCCATTCTCTCTTTGTCATCCTCTCCCAACCTCACGATTATTCCTTCACAGCCACCAAGGTCTCTGGAGCCTGATTCACCAATCTCCTCCTCCATGCCAGCTCCTCATGCATGTTTTCAATCAAATCTATTCCAAGCCATACCATATGTGGGGTGCTCGGGATGCCTTCCTGAGCAAAATAAAACCCTTGTTTTTATGGATCTCACATTTCAGTGATAAGGAATAGAGGAAGGGGATAGAGGTATAAACAGATAAATAGGTAGCCTTTCAGGTGGTGATTAATGCTTTGCAGATAAATAAAACCAGTTAAGTGGACAGTGAGTAATGAGGACATGCATGGAAGGGCAGAGAAGGCTATCCAAAAAGGGTACATTGAAGAATTAGCCAAGTGTGTGAGCAAATCTGGGGACGCCTGGAGGAAAAGCAAGCTAGGCTGAGCGGGCCAAAAACGCAAAGGTCCTGAGAGGGGCACATGCTTGGAAAATGGAAGAAACTAAGTGGAGCAGAATATGGTAGGAGATGGGACCACGGAGGTAGGCAGATCCAGATTACGAATGACCTTGTAGACAATGGCCAGCAATTCATATGTTTATTATTTGAGAGAGATGGGAAACCACTGGAGGGCTTGGAGCAGAGGAGCAGCTTGATCTGACTTAGGTTTTGATGGGATCACTCTGAGTACTCCGTGAAAAATGACCTATACGGGGTGAGGGTAGAAGCAGGGAGAACAGTTAGAAGACCACGGCCATAGGCTAGGTGAGCAATGGCAATGGGTCAGATCAGGGTGAAGGGGCAGGAGGTGGTCAGCAGTGGTCAGATTCTAGGTACATTCTGAAGGAAGGACAAACAGGATTTGCTGAGGGTTTGAACGTGGATGTAAGACTTTGGGCTTTACAGAATGAAAGGACAGAATTGTTGTTGACTGAGCTAAGGAGGACTGAGAAGGAGTAGACGTGAGAAGGAAATTAAGAGTTCAGTTTTGGACATGTTAAGTTTGAGACACCTACTTAACATCCAAGTGGAGATCCCCGTTAGTCACTTAAATATTACTGTGGTTGACTTCATACAAAGGATCAGAGCTGGCAAATTCAGCTGCTCTTGGGGGCCAGACAGGAAACACAAATAAGTGCTAAATTACAGTAAGAAGAGGTAGGGATGGTGGCTAATCGGAGAGTAAATGCCCATCTAAAGGGAAGCTGCTCTTGAGTCCAGTCTACTTTGCCACTGGAATCTGGGTCCAGTGTTCCTATATCTTCCAATTTCTTAATAGAAAGAAGAATCTGGAATTTTAACAACCCAGTATTAGGGGAAAAAAATTCCACAATCTACTAAATTCTAGAAGTGCTCAATTAAATAAAGTTCTATCTGCACGATTTATCAGTGTCCTTATTTATTAATGTACATTGCAAAAAGAGGTTGCATTTAGCATTTTTCTAACTTACCTGATAGAATCCTCTCTTCATGCAACATCGCAAGGGAGAAGCTTTCCTTGGTATGTATTTTGGGAAATGCTTCTTTATGCATAAGTCCTAGATGTCTAATCAATGATCAGTTTCTTGATTTCCTTTTTGAAAATTTCAGTACACATATTTCTTGCAGCTTATGAGTCATAGTTGATCACATACACACACACACACACACACACACACACACAGCCAATTTTGCTAGATGTTCTAACATTTACTATCAGACTTGATCGAAACATAAATGGGGCATTTACTAAAGTCTTCAAACTTTATTAAATACTAAGTGGAGTCTTGATCTTCTAGTTGATGAAGAAACATTTAAGTAAAATCACAAGGGCACTGCATCGTTTCACTTCCCAACTCCTCTCCTTCCTTCACCTGTTGTACTACATAATTTAATGACAGGAAGGGCAGCCAGTTGCCACTTTGCATTTGACATTCTGTGTTTTACTTATCTATGAGGAAGGAAGAAGGGAGAGGACAAATAAATCTGGAATGGAAAATTTGTAATAAAAAGACAACACTAATATTATTACAGGTCTTTAAAAATAACCTCTAGAATATATTAAAATATTTGAAGTACAAGGCTTGTCTCTGAAGAACTGGAGTGCATAGTCTATTTAAAAGACCTCACCATACAGTTGAGATCAGTACATAAAAAGATAAACAACATAAAATGTCAAATATTGTCACAAAGTTCTATAAAAGTTCAGAGAGGGGAAAGGGCAATGTGGGTTTGAGTGATCAGAAAAAGTGTCACATGAGCTGGTCCTTGAAGCATAGGGAGGTATCAGGTCGAGAGCAGGATGGTGGGCATTCCATGAAGCAAAGACAAGGGTAGAGACAGAAATAAGGCAGTTTTAGGAACCATGAGCAGACAAGACTGTATAGATTCGGAGGAAAATGCAATACTGAGGCTGGATCAGATCATGGTGGTCACTGAATACCAAGGAAAAAAAAATCTGGCCTTAATTGTGTAGGCAATTGAGAGTCTTTGAAGGCTTCTGAGCATGAATCTGCCATATTAAGGAAGTTCTATCTTGTCAGGTCCTAGGGGAGACAGTGAGGCAAGAGCAGGATCCTGGGTTGAGGTGATGAGAGTCTGGACTAGGGAGTGAACAGTGGGAATAGAAAGAAATTATGATATTATGAGGGAGGAAATAATCAATAGGATTTGTTAACCTATTGAATGTGAGAGAGGCAAAGGAGAAAGGAATGGCTTTGAACCTGGGTCAATAACAGAATGATTATTCCAGTAGCAAACTGGTTTATACATACTGATTTAAGGTGCCAGTGTTATATCTAAGTAGAAATGCCCAATCAATTAATTAGTGATTTAGGACTAGAACTTGGGAACGACAGGCAAATAACATGCATTAAGGTACCATGGTATTCTCAGCTGTGTACTAGATCTTTTACCTATATGATCAATTTAGGAGAGACATAGGGATGGACTTTAAAATTTGGCACCATCTGCATAGATGTCAGTCAAATCAGGAGAATGGTCACATTCAAGGAAGACTAATTTATCACACCTTTTCTATGTCCCTTCACTATGAGACTAGTCACCGTACAAAAACAGATGCACATAAAAAACACTGCACCATATCATGTCACAGGATCACTCAAAATTTCTGATTTCCGTAAGTTAATAGTAGATTTTAGGAAGTGATTGCGATAGGGAAAGAAAAACAGAACTGTAGTTCTTTGTTCTTCTTTCCCTTGAGGGAAATGAACAGACACAAAACTGGAGGCAGGAAGGAACCAGAGGAGAAAGTATTTGGGAGAGTTTCCACCTGCTAAGATAAACAGGAATGAAAGCAAACTCTCTCTTTAAATAATAATAACTGTTTGAACACTGTCTCTTAGTTTTCTAGAATTCATTATCAATTTTTTACGAACATGTTAGTTTATTCTCATCATAAAACTTTCCATTCGCAAGCCAGCTCGGAGTCACACATTCCACTTTCACACTCCCTCTTGCAGACCAGGGTCTCAGTTTCTTGTTTTGTATGCTAGCCTTGGAGCTCAGGTGCAACAGGCAGATCAACAATGCACGACAGATGTTTCTACAGAACTCATCAGTCTTTTCTATTTGCCATAATTCTCCAGGGTGAGCTGGGTCAATCGTTTTCTTCCCTCAGCTGCCAGGAAGGCCATGCTGCTTAAAATTTCTCTCCATTTAAATACCCAGGGCAAGGGAATAATAGAGAAGCCATAACAAGAAAGGACAAAGGAGCAGTTGAAGGATAGACTAAAATTGCAAACTTGAAAGCACCTTCTTAGCATGCAGTAGTTATTTAATATAAATGTGTTTTCATTCATGGTACTCTTACTTTTTTCTACTCTGCAAATACAATGCAATAAAGATTGTAACTGTGTATAATCACAGATTTAGTTAATAGTATAACTATTTCTAATGAACAGAACACAGATCTCCTCTTTGACCTCTACAACAAAGAACACCAATGTCAAAAATTCCGTAAGACCCATAGTAAAAATAGCTGCCTTAGAATATGTGAAAAATATACACATAAGGAATCACTGATTCTTACAGATACCCCTGGAATCTATTGCTAGAAATGGGAGAGGGAGTGCTGGGAGGGTTTGTAGACTCAGGGTTCCATAAGGACTGCCCCCAGAATGCATTCCCACCTAGAAGAATGAATTCACATGTGGAACTGGCTGTTTCAAGACCCAAGTCTATACTATGGACTACTGAATAACTGATATCCATGCTTCTAGAAATCAGGCGATATACTTTGAAAAGATAAAATGTGGGGGGAGGGGGAAACCCTTGCAGGAATGTTCACTATCCCTACAAAGGAAAGATTTTTATAAAAAGTTAACATCACCTGCTTATTGTGAATTTCCAGTTATACAAACAAAACTCCTATCACAAAATAATATTATAAAGGCAAAGAGTAATACTGAGAAAAGTGCTGGACAAAACAGCCACCTGTTTTGACAATAGAGAATTCGTATGACCAATCTCCACACAACTCTGTCAGAATAGCCACTGAAGTAGTAACAAATTAACTCTGCAGACAAAAATAATTTACAGAATTGGCTCAATGGGATAAATAAACAACAATAATTTATTTTCTCTATCAACTTTAATTAAACATTGTCTGAGTTCTCACTGCCTTTAATTCCCTGATACTAAATGTTTTTATTCACAACCTAACTGCTGAATCCATTATCAGATTCTATGAAACACCACACAGAAGTTAGTGCTTCACAGACCACTGAGAGACTTGTAGGAATAAGACTTTTGTAGGTTCAGATTCTATCTCCAAAAATGAAGAGAGGGAGAGCAGAACATTCAAGTTCTAGAAGCCGGTTCCCGCCTCCAGGTGTAGACAGTGACGAGAACTCTCCAGGGCTTCCTCTAGCTGCCCTTCCTGTGGTCTGCACTCTAAAAGAAGATCCTAAATGACAAGAGCAGCACCTTCATGACATAGCCAGGTATCAACAAATAGTGAGTTTTCCCATGAAATAAAAATCTTCACCACAAAACTTCAGAATTAATTGGCAAGCCCATCAGATGCGAATAGTACCGTATTTGCATAAATTAACAACAGGCATTTGCTACTCTTACCTGTCTGCGGTCCCTTTGGGAGGACGATGAAGTGGAGGCACTTCTATGGGTTGGAGTGGATGTTTTATGAGCAGGGGATACGCCCTTCTCGTCTGAACTCATAGCTGCAGGTAGAGTCTAGTTGTATGCACTTAAGATCATCTCAATTGTGTCTCAAATCCAGACAAATAAGTAGATGAATGTTCAGCGTCAGTCCATTTCATGAATCAGATTTGACTAGAAAAGAGAAGGCAAATATTGAGGGGTGTCCAAAACACCTAAAAGCAAAACAAACGAAAACCTCATGTAAACTATTTTAAAAACAAGTTAAAAATGATCATATTTAGGGAAAAAATACTAAAATGTTAGTGAGAGAAAGAACTCTGATACATTAGGAAATAATATTTCTTCCTCCAGGTTTTATGGGGGCATCTAAAAGTGTTAATATGTAACAAAATCTGTCAACAAAGGAAATGGGAAGAAATTATATGCTAAAGTTATACTTTTCCCTTATTTTCTTTTTGTTTTAAAGCAGATTATAGTGCTATGTTCTGGACCCTCATACAAAATACATCCATTGCTTCTCCTGTAATTTAATTTCCCCTGTGCAATGGATTACAATAAGAGCTCAGTCCACACTTGTCTTCCATTTAGTTCAGCCATGTCATGTGTGTGATGGTTAAATCCAACACAACACAGTCAGTCACAAAAGGCAAAAGGGCTCATGCCTTTTGTGCATCATGTGATCAAGCATTTAGGAGGGATCAAGGAATACACATACCCATGGCTGTTTGAACCTCAAGTGTACAGCACACTTACATATGACTCTCCACAAACACAACAACCAAAGGGCTCGCAAGCATCTACAGATTAACAAGCAGGTCCAAGAACTGGGGTAATGCTTGGAATTGCTTCACTCATCCACAGTCAAGAGCCACTTCATTTTTCACTTATATTCATATAAGGAAGTCTGCATTATAAGTACTAGGGCTAAAAACTTGTGCCTGAGAGAAGCATTGTTCAATTGGTGACACAGGTTGCTAAAAAAAACTTGTTTTTTGAAGGTACGCATGAAATGTACAATGGAAAGCTTAAAACAACAAAAGAATAAGACGAACAAATGAAGAAACCAAAACTCATAGACACAGACAATAGTTTAGTGGTTATTAGAGGGTAAGGGGGGAGGAGGGTGGTAGATGAGGGTAAAAGGCATCAAATATATGGTGAGGGACAGAGAACTGACTCTGGGTGGTGAACACACAATGGGATTTATAGATGATGTAATACAGAATTGTACACCTGAAATCTATGTAATTTTACTAACAATTGTCACCCCAATAAGTTAAAAAAAAAAAAAAAGCTTAACACCAATCTGTGACCCAAAAGAGTGGCCACTAAAGTGAACGTCATCCTCTTCTAAGAAGATGGAAGGCCATTTTATAGCCCCCATTGGAATACTAATACTCCTTAAAGGAAGCACGGAACACTTGGGTGAGTACTTTAGCACAGGTTGAAAGAGAAACCTGCTGGCGATGAACAGAAATCAATCTTTAGGCCAAAGGAAAATGAGACCTCCAGTTCAGTCCAGAGGGAGAGACAGTCAATCAAACACACACACACACACACACACACACACACAAAATGCATGGATATTATGAGGACACATGGCAAGGGGAAGTAACTGTGTCTGGAGGTCAGAGGTACCCTTGAGCAAGTGGATTGGAGCTGAGCTCTGAAGGCTGAGTAGGACTTAACCAGATGCCTGGGAGTGCAACAAGGCATGATTAAGGAATTAGTGCTGGCCAATAGGATCAGAGCACAGAGAAACAAAGACTGCCATGAGGGTCAAAGAAAGGCAGCGGGGAAGCCCTGTAGGGCCTTGTTGGCCATGTTCATTATTTTGATTTTTATCTTAAGCATATAAAGCCATAAAGGGGTGTAGTATAACCAGATTTGTGTGTTTAAAAGGATACTTTGGCAGTCATGAGGAGAACCAAATTAGGGAAGTAAAGAAGATGAGGGAGGCACAATCGGGAAGCAAGAGATGATGGACTAGAGAGGTGGCAGAAAATTGAGCACCTGGTCCTGTCAGTTGTGACAGGATGTGGAGGAGGACGAAAAGGCAGGGTTGAGCTTGACTCCTAGGTTTCTGGCATTCTGAGCAAGGGCGGGACAAGGGAAATCCAGGATTGACAGAAAGTCATGAGAATGGTTTTAGACATGTTGCCTCTGAGGTACAAATGAGGCTTTCAAATGGAGACAACACTAGGAAAGGTGGGTCGAAGCGCAGAGAAATTTAGGCTGGATACAAATATTTAACAGATTATGTCATGATACAAATATGTTGAGTGATTTATATATAGATCATGTCATTCTGCACTTGCTGTAAACTAAATTTTATACAGACCTATATAAAATCTGTTAACTGTGTGATAACAGATTATGTGACCTTAAATATGTTAATCATGATTTTAATAGTGACCTGGTTATAGATAATATTCAAAAGAACAGTCCCAATAATTAAAAGGCAAATTATTATAAATTAGGAAAACTGGACATTCTAGTGAATAAAACTTGTCATACTTCCTTAAGATTTCAACTTCACTGCCACCATAGGAAAAATTAAAGCTATTTATTCCCCAAACTGGAAAGCTTTCTTTTGCAACAGAACTAGTTTGGGGGCAAATGGAAATGTAAAGAGCTGTAGTACTCCTTGGTTGGCTCTAGATGAGGTGTCATTTAGTATTGGCAAAAGGTAGTAATAAACTGGCACTTGTTAGATAATCATCTAATCCTTTTGTTTTATGAAAGCAGTTTAGTAAGTGTGAGTAAAATTTCTCAAGCCAAGCTCTGGTGCCAGCATACAGAAAGCAAGAACACTGCTCTGATCTTTGATTTGAAGTACTTTGCTTTCTGGTCCAAGATGTTTTACAAGTAGATGCTGACACTTGAGCTGAAAGTATGGAGGTTCTGTGATGTGCTCAAGTGCCCTTATGGGATGAGGTTGATATACCCAAACTCATAAACTGTTATCCGTTTGGAAGTAAATCCAAGCTACATCAAGGGCCAACATTTCCTTTGCTGCGCTCTTTTTTTCCCCCTTAACCGCATCTAACTGCACTTTCCTGATTAACACCAATGCTAACATCTCAGTTTACGTTTTAATTTCAAATGACATTTTCAGGATAGCTTGTCTATGATGAAAGAGTAACATTTTGATGGAATTACAATTATGAATATCTTGAATAATATCACAAATGAAGAAAAGGTGAGTGAAAGAATTTAATTCATTCCAAGAATCATTTTTGAGGTTATTATTGCTGTTTCTATTAATTTTTTTTTTTTAACAAAAAAGGTTTTAGGTATCTAATACAAAGTTGAATGAGATGACCTTTAAAGATCATTCCAACCTGATTATCACTCAAGTGCTTGATCGCCTACTCCATTTCAAAACACTTTGCAAAAGTAAGTCTAAATTCTGTTAGTAGGTTGTACCTATGTATTCTTTATTCCTATAGTATAAAAATGGCTGTGACATGAAAAAAAAGTTATTGCATCCCTATCAAAGCATATTTTCAGAAATTGCCTAAATAAAATTCTACACCAAAAACACCATAGATTTTAAAGTCAACACCAATATAATTTTTACTCAATGAGAAAATTATTGTTGCCGAATATAACAGCAATATGAAAGATGAACATATAATTTTCCTGTCTCATTCCTCCTTCATATCAGTGGGATCACTACAATTGTTTCTATGTGCCGTAACATGTGCATTTGCACTGAGTGACATAAAATACATATTTGTGACCCAGGGACCTGACTAAAGCAAAAGGTGGCAGGGAATACTTCTAGAACTTGCTATCCATAGGCATCATAACCTGTATGTGTTCAGAAAAGCATTTGAAATTGGGGACTACTTAGCCTGGGCTAAGTTGTGATGTGGTAACACACAACCCCCAAATCTCAAGGGCTGACAAGAAAGATTTATTTCTTCCTCATTTACATGTCCTTTACAGGTCTGCTGCGGCCCTACTCTGTATTCTCTTCATCCAGGCTGAAGGAGCAACCCCCATGTGAAGGAGGAAAAGAGCCATGGCAGTTGGAGGTGGCACATGTCACTTTCACTCACATTTGATTGGCCAAAGCAAGTCACATGGCCAAATTGAGATCAATGAGGCATAAAGTATAATCCTTCCAGAGGGAGAGACAGTGAATAGTAGGGCACAGTAACATAATCTATATTCACCATAAAAAAGATTAAAAGTATGGATGAAAACATTTAAATTGACTCTAGTTTCATTACCTAGTAATATCAATGGTAAGCATTTTAGTTCTACTTCAACCAAGGAGAATAATGCCCATACTATCTGCAATATGCTTTCTTCAATCAACAATATATTGATAACAACCTTCCTTACAAACAAAGAAACATCTATATCACCACTCTTAATCACTACATATAAGGCCAGAACACAGATATACTACAATACATTTAATCATTCTTCTATTGGGACATTTAGGTTGTATTCAGTGTATTTTGAAATAATGAGATTTATCATACAAGAGTTCATAATAATTCTATATTCACTTTTGATTATTATAAAAATGACTGCCTTTGCTAATTTCAATACTTCTTTGCTTCATTTGATATCATCTGCTATCTTTCTGTTTGCAAATGATTAATGAAATGTGTCCATCCTTTTACATTTAAACTTTCTGTATTATTTTGTATTATGTGTTCCTCTAGTAATGATCATGTTGGATTGTTTTTAAAAAAATCTAATTTTAGTGAAGTTTTTCCCATTTACATTTAATGTTATAACTAATAGTTGGCCTTACCCCTGCCATATTATATTACACTTTCTATTTTTTGGCTCTTCTTTGTTTCCTTTAATGCTTGGTAACTTCAAAAAAAAAAAAATCTGCCTTTCTTTATAGTACAGATTTTATATGGTTTTAGTTGACCTTTATATTTGCCATTAATTTGAAAGATACAATTTCCCTTTCAAAGTTCTATTTCTGTTTCCCTTTAAGTTTCTCTAAATCATCATGGAACCTAAGTGACTGAGTCAAGAGTAAAATGCTATCTTTCAAGTCTTTCCTTGTAATGTAAGAACTCCCCCCATCCTCAAATCAATATATTTTCCTCTGTCTTCTTCTCAACCTTGGTGACTTAATCTGGAGTTTTAGAAAATTACACTTAGGATTCTAGAGCAATAGAGAAGAGCAGATACCACTTTTTCTGGTTGGAGCCAACTAGTGTGAGGATAGACTACAAAAAAAGCAAAGTCTTTTCTACCGTTTCTCAAGAGCCTCCTTTTCTGCAAGTGCGGCAGAGGTTTGTCATAATCAAGACTTGGCTCAATGAAGCTTTTCCTCAATTTGAAATATAGCCTTCATTAAATTAAGGTCTAATCCTCCATAGGTTTGACATTAGATTGTTTTAAGTTAGGGTTTGGGTTATTGATCGTTTGTCTTTTTCAATATTTACAAAACTATTTATAGAGAATTAGTAGGAGCCACATTAGATGATCCTAGACCCAAGCCACCTGTTCAAGAAGATAAGCCAGAGACTTCTAGGAAAGATGGCAGTATAAGGTCTTATAAACATATTCCTAGAAAATGACTGAAAAGCAGAGACTAAAAGGATTTTTAAAAAAACGACCACATTAGGGAGTAGGGGTCATGACATGCCACAAAATCTAAGGGATTCATTCAGGGACTAAGTCAGGATGTATGAAACCAAAATACAATTCCCTTCTTCAACACAGTGAAGGGGTGTGATAGGAAGAAAACCTGGCAACTCTACTAGTGTCCTCTAATCTGGAGAGGCAAGGGGCAAGAGGCACAGGGAAAAGCTCATCACAGATTAAACAGCTTTCTGAGGCCCTCAAGCCATAGCAAGTACTGGCCCTGCCGGCCCTTTTGCTGCTTTCCTCAGTCTTGGCGTCTGAAGAGCATCGTGTACATGTCCCAGCACACCCCCAGGCTGGCTTCTGGTGCAGTCGTTTATAAAACTAAGGAGGAAAAAAGTTTACGAAGAAACAAGCTCTCTGATTGTGATTGAACAAGATTCTAATCCCTCCCCACAATCCTAAGGCCCTTTACTAAATAAATGAAAAAGACAAGCCTACATTCTACATCACCAAGCCCTCCAGGGTGAATTTTAAGAGGATAATTTGAATGTTAACCTAGTAAACATGAAGGGAGCCAAGGATAATTGGCACAAATAATCTTCTGACAAAGAGCAGATTTCATACAAAGAAAAGTAAAAACCAAAACAAAAAAAGTGTGCGTGTGTATATAAAACACTAAAAAAATTATCCTCCAAAAAGGAAAAAAAAATATTACGTGCAAGAGATAGACAGAAGGCTTATTTGGAATGTTAATCCTAGAAAAAGAGAGGTAGATTTAGAGCACAAGTATTTTACATGTTTACATTTTTTTTTTTTTTTGATGGAGTCTTTGAATAAGAGATAAGTCAGGCTCAGATGCATTGGAAACTGGCATAGGTAAAAATTAAGAATACAAATAAACCAGAGGGTAAGGGGGGTGGGGGGTGGGAGATGAGGGTAAGGGGGATCAAATGTATGGTGATGGAAGGAGAACTGACTCTGGGTGGTGAACACACAATGGGATTTATAGATGATGTAATACAGAATTGTACACCTGAAATCTATGTAATTTTACTAACAATTGTCACCCCAATAAATTTAAAAAAAAGAATACAAATAATGACAACAGAATTTAAATTCAGCAATTAAAATGATATTAATGAAGCACAGAATGATTCTGTGAAAAAAAAATCTGTCAGTACATAGGTTAGAAAGATAAAATTGAAGAAATCATCTTACGAACAGAAAAAAGAGCAAGGAAAAGTTAACCTCCATACTTTTAGCTCAACTGTCATCTACTTGTAAAATGGTGTGCAATTTAAAACTTATGAATTATTTACTTCTGGAATATTCTAGTTAATATTTTTGGACTATAGTTGATCAGAGAAAGCAAAACCACGGATAAATGGGGACTACCGTACATACTTTAAAAAAAAAGAAAGAAGAAAGATACGGGTTTCCTAAACCATTAAGTAACACCCAAGTCTTATGGCCCTTAAAATTACAACAAAAAGACAATGTAATTACGTATTTCTGTAATTCAAATGATATGTGGGGAAATCACACCTTGCTGTACAAATCACATAAAACTATGCCAAAGGCCTGATTTGAAATTGGGAGAAAGAGTTCCTTACTATACTTTAGACGTTTATATTGCAGTCATAAGTAAAAGTCTTACGTACCAAAGGTTTTCACTTCCCTTAGGTTACACTAGCTCTAATTTTTTGTAACCAGTCTAAATTTTCTCCAATGATTGAAGAATTAATTGTCCTACTTATTTATTTCTAACTTTTCATATAGAATTTTCCCTGAAAGTCAGCTTAAATCAGCTATTTTCTATATCGCACTAAACCCTGTTAAATTATAATGTGATAATGTCTTTATTTGAAAACTAATTTCAGCAGATATATTTTTGAATTAGGACATAGGCCCCTAGATTTAATAATTATATATTCTTTCCAATCTAGTTTTAATTCTGTACTTTGCATAAATTTTATATTCCAGGATAATGGCCCAGCTCTTTATTCCTGTTTCAGGTTTTGTTGGTTCTTGGGCCTTATGCATTGTTCTCAGAACTAAATCTTCAAAAAATTGTTATCAGAATGAGATTAGGCAATACTTCCTATTCTGAACAAACAAACTACCACTTGTACCATTTGCCCAAGCAATCCTTATCTGGACGTCTGCAAATTTTATAATTAACAAGCTATAAATGGCTTTTCAAAAAATTATTGAGTATAAAACAGTACATCAAAAATATTATTGAGGTCAGCATCCTAAAAAGAGACCACCACCTCCTTCTTATCATGTCAGGGGAAAACAACATCAATAAAAATAGCAGGCTTTTTCTGTGTGCCAGTCCTGGATGCCAAGCACTTTCCATCTATTCTCTTGTTATTCACAGTATACAGATGAGGAAAGTAGGGCTTAGGAAGTTCATAAAATCTATTTGACATCAAAGTCCATGAAAGAAAATCTTTCACTAATTTTTCGCCCCTGATTTACTAATAAGTCAATGAATAAACTAAGCAATGAATCAAGTTATCTTTATAGTATGGTACATTAGAAAGTATGCCATTAGATGGCATACAATACAAGTTTATAGAGGTTTTTAACCTGGGGTTCATGAATGGGTTTAACACATTCTTTAAACCCCAGAAATGATATGAGAAGGGTGGATATACCTGCAGTGTCTTTTCTTAGGGAATATTCCATAGCTTTAATCTCATTATCAAAAGCTATCCTTACGAGTTTATATTTCTAAAATGATTGTTACCAGTACGGGTTTTTAAAAAAAGCCATGGGTATAAAAGCTGTACAACATATTTAATCTAACAAGATCACAGGACATTTAATTTTGATGGGAGCATGTGCCATGGATTCTTGACAAGGCCATTCTGATATCATCACTCAATAATTTTATCAGTGCTAATTTTCTAAGCTTTATCAGCCACTTTTTTATTCATCATTTGGTTTCTGATTCTTGCTAACATGTTCTGAAAAGGAAGCTTTGGTGATGTCATAATTCATACTTTAACAGGAAACTAATATTGGGAAATATGGTTCCCATGGCTGCTAATAGGTACTGATTGCCAGCAGAGTCCAAAGAGGTTTTGGCAACAGGAAATAGCAAAAGATTTTGCCTCTGCTTTGTGACCTTAAATAACAATTCATAAAATCCATGTTGAGTATATGTAAACTCTTACTGGGGTACCAAGTGAACTGAGTAGCAGCACATGCCCTCTAGAGCAATTTCCCATCAAAACAACAGTTTCTATACAGAGTTGAGGAATGCCGGAAGAGTTGGATAAAGCAGACAAATTGGCTTAGGTTAAAAATGTTCCTGAATTTACTATTTACTATTACATTGCTGGTGGGAATGTAGAATGGTGTAACTGGTATTGAAAGTGGTATGAAAGTTTCTCAATGAATTACAAATAGAATTACTATATGATCCCATAATTCCAATTTTGGGTATTTATCCAAAAGAACTGAAAGCAGGGATTTAAACAGATATCTGTGAACCCATAGTCATAGCAGCATTATTTTAGAATAGCCAAAAGGTGGAAGCAACCCAAGTGTCCATCAATGGATAAATAGATAAACAAAAGGTGGTAAATTTATACAATAGAACATTATTCAGCCTTATACAGTGTAGAACTTCTGATGCATGGTACAACATGGATGAACCATGAAGACATTATGCTGAGTGAAATAAGCCAGACACAAAAGGGTAAGTATCATATGATTCCACTTATATGAGGTACCTCGAGTAGTCAAATTTATAAAGACAGAAAGTAAAGGGTGGCTGCTAGGGTCCGTGAGGAGAAAAGAATGGGGAGTTAATGTTGAATAGGTACAGAGGTTTTGTTTGGAAGATGAAATATTTCTGGAGATGGAAAGTAGTTGTTTTAGTCCATTTGGTGCTATAACAAACACAGACTACTTATAAACAATGAGCATTTATTTCTTGCAGTTTTGAGGGCTGGGAAGTCCAGGATCGTGGTACCAGCAGATAAAGTGTCTGGTAAGGACCTGCTTCCTGGTCCTTAGATGGCCATCTGGTTGCTGTGTCTTCACACTTGGAAGGTGGCAAGGATATCTCTGAAGACTCTTTGATAAGGACACGCATTCCATTCCTGAGGGCCCACCCTCGTGACCTAATCCCTTCCCAAAGGCCCCACCTCCTAGTACCATCACCCTGGGGGATGGATTTCAACATATACATTTGAGAGAACACAGACATTCAGACAATAGTGATGATGGTTACAGAACAAAGTGAATGTATTAAATGCCACTGAACTACACACTTAAAAATGGTTAAAATTGTAAATTTTATGTATATTTTATAACAATAAAAAAAGCCCCTGTGTTATCAGCTATGACCTTTATAACAAAATATACTATTTTGTGTTTAGGTTTCATCTTCTTTATAAAATCTTTCCTATCCTATCAGACAGAACTGTCACTTCAATCTGTACTACTTCTATACTTATGCGCACATATATTATTGAGCAGGCACTGCACTATGTTTATTTGTATTGATTCTGTACAATCTTTGAGGGTGGGGACTATGTCACTTTCATTACTGTGGTCTAACGTCACGGGCCACAGAAACCACTCAGATTGTTTACTGGGCTTATCGTTTTAGTTCAGACTTAAGCCCTCCATCATACCCATTTAGAACAGTCGACTGCTCACAAGCTGCCTGTACCTAAGCTCTCTCATGTCAGTTCTTTGATTTTACTATATTTGCCCAAATATAACCCCAAATCATCCAAATGATCTGTTCAGTAGTCACCTGGAGAGAAAGACTGTACAAAGTTCAACAGTCCCAAGAGAAAAACCTCTTGGTTGTCCTAAAAAAAGAGCCCCCAGGCTGCTAATGGTACTTGAGAGGCCTGGGGCATGATGAGGTTCTGTTCTCCCTGGTACCGAGTTGTACACGAGGACTAGGCACAGAGGCAGCAACATAGTTCTTTCCAAACACTACTGATGGGTTAGCCTGGCTGCACAGAATTACTGCACTTGCCACCTACCTAATTTACTAGCCATCATCTTCTTAATCACAGATATTTCATGGTTAGGAACCTAAAGGAGAATTTTTAAAAACTGTCATCCCTTCAGAATAGCGATGTTTATATAGACCTTTACCCACCTATCAGGGTGCCCACAACTCATGTTGGGTAGTCAGCATAAGTATTGGTTTCAGTTATGCTCATTCATTGTTATGGGAGGGAAGTAACCGCTGACAATAACTGAGGACCTACTGGCAGGGCTCAAGTGCTTCAGCCTTGTGAACGCATTCAAATTGGGGGATGGTGACTTGCGCACACTCTAGTGGCCAGCTGGAGCTGGCTTGCACCAGCTCAGGAGACGACTGCGCATCTCTCCCTAGCAGAGCCTTCAGAGACAGCCTCTCGGGAACCTGAAACTGGCCATGGTGGGAGCATGTAGGCCATGCAAATCAGTGCTTTTTTTCTGAAAGCCAATTTTTAAACATTTACCAGTACACCACTACATATGCCCTGTGGTGTTTGTTCCTTTTATTTTCCTTTACTAAAAAAAGACCATTGGATGCTTGGGTTTGAAACCAATCTCAACTCTGCCATTTCCTAGCTATGAAACCTCAGGCAATTAACATAATCTCTCTGTGCCTCAGTTTCCTAATCTATAAGACAGGGATAATAACATCTACTTCATGGAGTTGTGAGAAGTAAACGCAATAATCTGTGTAAAATGCTTACTATGATTACGCGTTCTCTTCTGAGCCCCTCGTCCAAATGACTGTGAGGGGAAACCGAACTGAAGGCATATTGTGTACCCACGAGAGCATCCTCCTCCTCCGTGATCAGGTTCAGGACACTGAAGTCTCAGGGGTACCAATTTTGAGATTGGTTTGATCTATGACACTATTTCATTAAAAGCCCCTATGACAAAGATTTGCTAATTTTCCATTAAAGGATAAAGAGTATTTTGGTGGGAAAAAGCGTAATTTAACAAAAATGTACAAAATAGAAACTAATGTACTGGTTCATATCTTTAAATGGATTTTGTAGCCTATCCTTAGTAAAAATACAGCCTGCACATAAATATAGGAGAATCATCAAATAGCACACTTATTAAAACTATTTTAGTGTTAAAAATTCTTGAGATATTGATTTGTCAGAGGTCCGGGTGGCTCTGACAAACCATATTTGAGGTCCATAAAAAGAGTCATATTCATGGTACATTACAATTAACAAAGAAATGGACATCAAAAAGCTTGAGCTTAAGACTTTCTTTTTCAGCAGATCATGTAATTTTGTGTCTCATCACTTCCTCGGTGCAGAGAAGATACTTCTGTACCAATTTACCTCATGGGATTTTGTTGAAATCAAGAAAGAAAAAATTACTTGAAAATGCATACACTCGTATTGGGGTAAAAATGGAAGACTGAATACAGAATCTATTTCACTCCAAAACACCAATGAAAACAATAGTAAAGGGACTTCAAAAAAAAGTAAAACCCCACAAGAACAGTGACAACAGGAGAAAACAGCAACAGAATTTAGGACTGGAAACCAGATAAGAACAATAAAAAGACATCTGGGTCATTAGTAAGTGCTGTTACAAAGAGGATAAGTGGGAGATTAAGGAATTCAAAGGAAGGTCAAAGGAAGGTTTAAAATGTCACTTGATAATTGAATTGGAATGATAAAGCTACTTTTCCCCTAATCCCAAGCTTGGGAAATACCAGTGCTAATTATTTGCTGCTGAAGTTCTGAAAAGTGGTCCCAAGATCAGCACGTCTCCTGGGAACTTATTCCAAATGGAAATTCTTGAGCTCATCCATGTTAATGAATCAACAACTCTGAGGGTGGGGCTCAGCACTCCGTGTTTTAACCAGCCTGTCACTAGGCTGTAGGTGGAAAGGATTGCCAGTTGGGCTCTATTCTTTTATCTATGATGACAGTCTTCTTAACAGCTCCATGTGAAAAAGATTTGCTAATTTCCACCTGAAGGATCCCATCCTAAGTAGTCCAAGAGTATTTTAAGAAAACACATGAATTTAAAAAGGAAAAATATAAACTAACTCTATTTGTAAGTTTCATTAAGTTTCTGAAATTTATGAAGGTAAAATGAAGCATTAAGAAATGGCACAATTAGTCTTGTCCATAAATGAGTGATGGGACAAAACTCTAGATAGAGTGCAAGAGCATTCAAGTGATCACTTAACACCCCTCATTTCTCCCTGCAGGCCCTGCCTCTGAGGAAACAGGCTTCCTCATCTTTGCCATATCTAAGCAACATTGCACTTGATTTGATAACAATTTTGATATTTCTTCACCAGTTTTTTCTATTAAATGTTTTATTTTGGCATAATTTTAGATTTACCTAACAGTAACAAACAGAGAGAGTTCCCATGTAACCTTCACCTAGGACTTCCTCCAGTTTTCAGAAGCTGTCAAAATAAGAGAGTTTAATCTTAAAGTTTAACTCTTCCTAGTGCCAGTTAAAAAAAACTAGATATTTGGAAATAAACTCAAATGCCACATTTGTAGGTATTGTTTAAATAAACTGTACAGTGCTTTCAAATTTGGTATTGTAAACATGGAAATTTAGTCAGCAAATTACCCTTCAGTTCTCAGTTTGTGTCACCTTGGAATAAGCACATACCCTGTCATTTTCTAGCACAATATTCTCTTCATTTCCTTCCCAGCTTATCTCACACTATAGTTACATTATTTGTTTATTGGTTTACTGTCCAGCCCTGGAGACTTCACACATTATGTTTCATGCTCTCCTTCTTCTAACCCCTGGGCCCAGAATAATGCCTGGTGCATACTGAGTAAGTACACAATAGACTTTGCTGGACGAATGAATGAATGACCGAATGCCTACATGAATAAGAAACACTTTAGATATAGTAGGGGTGATAGAAGACACATGATAAAAAGACAAATCTACTTACATTGTCATAGTTTCTGAAATTTCACACCTTTAAAATTCTATCACCAGCCTTAGTTGACGTAGAAGCCTTGTGGTAGCCCAACATCTTTGTCCTCACTTCTTACTGGGATAAAATTTAGAATTCTTATTCCTGATAAATTCTTTTACTTTGTTCTCCAAAAGCCAAACCTTTCAAAGTAGATCTCTATTGGTGGTTCATTGTACTCAATACTTCCCAGCATTATTCATTTGATATAAAAACTCAATAAAGTGAAAATGTAAATCTCCCTCAAAGTTAAACTAATTAAAGTATGAATCATCCTTGAGTATGTAAAAACACATTTTTAAAAACTCACAAATACTGACTCTAATCTTGTGGTGGTTTGGAAATGAGGTATTTTAGAAAAACAGGTGAAAAATTTAAAAGACTGAAGGGGGAATGAGCAGGCCTTCTTCTTCTGTCCCATTGCCTAGCACTCAGCTTCACCGTCGAAGAATTACCTGGTTGTAGGAAAAAGAAAGAAGTATAGATAGATAGCTGGAAGGAAAGAAGAAAGGAAGAAGGGAAGGA
Organism: Rhinolophus sinicus; assembly: GCF_057876585.1. Lineage (NCBI taxonomy): Eukaryota > Metazoa > Chordata > Mammalia > Chiroptera > Rhinolophidae > Rhinolophus > Rhinolophus sinicus. The sequence goes on along the minus strand of NC_142517.1, from coordinate 165,879,763 downwards.
GGATGGGAGGGAGGGACGGACTACCTAGTCCCATATTCTCTATGAACACTTACATTTCTCCCAGGGTCAAATGTTATAAAGTATGTCCCAAAGTTAAAGTACTTAATCACTTGACCCACCAAGGGAAAGGAAAATCATTCCAAAATAAGCAACTATAAAATACCATTTGTTAAATAAATGAAACAAGAAGACAAAAATGCTGGGGTACTTGCAGGCTCTCTGTTTCATTTAGAGCGTCTATCTTTCTTTTGTTTCTGCACCTGCACTGTGATGAAGCATAGACACTCATAAATGTATCCAATGCAGCACAGATTGATCCACCATCTAAAGAGTACAATAATCCCACTGTCACTTCTGGAACATTTCCTACCTATGATGTAATGAATTGCAAATAACTCAAATTATCTAGTGAACTAAGGACTTAACAGACTAACTCTCACTGCCAAGAAACATATCCAAATTAATATTAAAAATGGAGTTGAGGGAAAAATTCATCTTCTGACCTCATGGATAAATTTTGAAAGACCAAAAATAATGATAATAATAAGAGGCAAATAAAACTATATTTTTTCTCCACTTAAAAATAAGACAACTATTAGTATTAATGTTGAGTTATTCATTTAAAACCATTCCATGTGCTTAAAGGATAAAGCAAGTAAATTCTGCAATGCTATTTTGAACCAAGATTTTCACTGTAGGAGAAAAGAAGTACAAATATAAAGTCAAATAACATTAAAATTCCATAAAGTTAACTTGGAAAAATCAGTATGAGCTCATAATGTTTTTATTTTGTAAATATATTTATTTCCTACCCTGTGCCCTGAAAAAGTCTGGAAACACTAACCCTGTTAAGAGTAAGAACCCTTAATGCCGAGACTGTAGTTTCTAAATCCCATTTTTCTACTGAAATGAATCAGAGATCCAAAGACAATTTTGAAAAATTTAATAAAGAAATTTGAATATGGAATGAACGGTAAATGACATCAAAGAATTATCATTCATATTGTTAGGTGTGACAGTGGCATTATGGTTTTGTTTTGGAAAATGTGCATATGAAGAGATGCATACTGACGCATGTATAGTGGATATGACATAATGTTTACTTCTGTCTAATGATTTCAGAAAAAAAAGTAGAAAGAGATAAATGAATCTGGGTGTGTACATACGGGAGTTCACTATACTGTTCTCTTTACCTTTGTGTAAATTTGAAGTTTTTCTAAGTGAAAGGTATTTTTTAAAATTAAAAGAAAAACAAAAAGCAACAAAAAAATGAAAAAAAGTCTTAAGAAATAAAAATTACCCTGTTCCCTACTATTTACATATGATACCCTTTACATTAACAATATTCTTTTGTTTTTTTTCACATCTTCATTTCTACTTTTACTGGATATGCATTTGACATACAATTTATTTTTCAAAGCTGGTCTAAATCTTTCTGATGTTTAGGTCACCACTTTTCTAAAACTTCACCTACTAGACTGAGAAAGACAGTGTACAGGAGAGAGCTGGTCTACCCTGTTTCCCTGAAAACAAGACCTAGATAGACAATCAGCTCTAATGCATCTTTTGGAACAAAAATTAATATAAGACCTGGTCTTACATTATGTTATATTATATAAGACCGGGTCTTATCTTATAGCAAAATAAGACCGGGTCTTATATTAATTTTTGCTCCAAAAGACGCATTAGAGCTGATTGTCTGGCTAGGTCTTATTTTCGGGGAAACACAGTAATGCACAGCCTTTATTGTTGGATAAATACTTCCCAAGTCCCTTGTTCCCACTCTACAACTGGATGAGAAGGAAACATCTTTCCTGGAAAGATAAGCTGGCTGGTTAACGGGTCTGCTATCTCCCTCTTGGCCCCTTCAGCTCTTCTGAATTAGATGCCTCTTGAACAGAAGAGACAACCTTCAACCTGACAAGAAAGGAGGGAAGGTCAAGGAGGATGAAAAGGGCAGGTAAAATGGCATCTGCACTGCCAATTCTTGTTGGGTATTCTCTCTCCATCTCCATTACCTGAGGGAGGCATTTCATGATCCTCAAAACAGATAAAAAGGAGTAAATGTCAGCTTCCTTGACATGCTGAGGTTCAGTACTTTTTTTTGTCTTTCAGTTTTTGCTGGACCATGTACCATATTTGCTGACTGGATAGCTGATTTACTCAGTTTACCTTTTTCCCCACATTCCCACCTGTTTGGTATGTCAATAATGGCTCCCAAGCACTCCCTACTTTGGTTCCATTTTTTTTCGGTCTATTTATCCTTGCTTCAGGGAGTAAAGTGAAATGAAATGTGAGGCTAATAACAGGAACTCCAAAAACAGAAGATAAAGGCGCTTTCTGAAAACATTTCTGAGAATACATGCATACCCACTAATTCCTATGACAAAAGAAGAATAAAAATAAACACACTTCATTAAGGAAATGAGATGGCAATCCCTGCTTTTACCTTTTAAGGATGAGTTTAATTTCTTTCTCGTGTAGTCAAGTCACAACTTAGCAACTGTGTGGAAACAAATTTCCAGTTACTTTATTTCCATGGACTTAAACCTGATAGTCAAAGGGACTCATGTACATTTCATCTTTGCATGTAGTCAAGTATCAGGAGACCTTAGGCAATACTGACCTAAGAGATTCCATGAGATAGAGCAAAGTAATGCCACCAGGACAGTAAACTACACGCAATAAACATCCAATCCAGTCAGTCTCCTTTCTTGTTTGCTTCAACATTAAAAATGGATATCCTGAGGCCTGAAATCTGCTTAAATAAAAGGCACTACCCATTGGAAGTTAAATGGGTTGTTGGGATAAAAACCACTGTTTTGGGATTGAGTCAGCTTCCCCCATTTATAAACTATGAACAAATAATTGATGTTTGAGCTTAGTTAATGCAGACATAAAAGTGCTATGCTCCGAAGGACCCTGCGATTTGAAATGCTTTCATGACTAAAAAGTTTCAGTATCAAATTAACAGGAACACTACTGTAAGCAGTTTAGTTACCAATAATATATAATGATCAAAGATGAGGAAAGAGAAGTTTTATGATTAACTACAACCCACTGTGCTTGAAGGCACATCTGATTCTGATGATGAGATTTCTCAATGTCAAAAGTTCTGTACACGTAGATGGCACAGCACATTGCTCGTCGAATCACTCTGGTGTGTAGGATGAGTAAGGGGCTAGAAAATGGACTCTATATCCTGACAGGTGTCATGCAAAAAGAAGCCAACTCAATGAATCAATTTTACGTTCCTGGGACCAAAACAGGTCAATGGAACCCTTAGGTTATGACATTCAGACTCTGAGATGGCAACCTCAGGTTCTGGAAAGAATAATTCAGACCTTATCACTATGCAAATCAGATTTCCTAAAGAAGAACATTGGACCATCTGATTTTGGAAAAGGCTTCTTTCTTCATAGACAAGTCTGGCAGCTGTCAATTTTAGAAAGCCAGCATTCTCAAAGCCTTCACATTTTTTAAAATAATAAAATGCCAAAAAAGAGTAAAGACTAACAGAGTATTATGTGTAAAGTACATGGGAGTGACTTCATGTAAGGGGAGAAGAAACTGACGCTTAAAGCAGGAATCTTGAACGCAAAAGCCAACAGGTGCCAGGCAGGGAACATAAACCTGGAAGGCTGGTTGGGGTGAATACTTAGGGAATAGGAAAAGGTAACAAACTTCAGTCCTTAAAAGAGCAACAAGACCAGATTTCTAATCTTCCAAAAGAGGCCAGGCATCTGATTTTCTATGTGAAATGTCCAGAATATCAAATGTTGGTAATTAACTCAATTAAAAAAAGAAAATGTTTACAGGTTAAAAAAAATTATAGCCTAAAATTTGCCCTGTGGGCCACCAGTTTGCAAGCTCTGCCCTAAAATGCAATTTTAAATAATACAGTAATAAACAGAAAGCTTCTCACATAATGATTATACTAAATTATTGAGCTCTGGCTTCTGCAAGGAGAGGGTAGGAATGGTATCAGAATACCTGGGGAGTGTTTACCAAATTGCAGATGTCTGAACTATCACTATCACCACCACCACCACCACCACCACCACCACCACCACCACCACCACCACCCCCGTATGCCCCAGGGCAAATAAGAGTTTGAGCAGAGGATACACAGCTTATAAAAGCTCCCCAAGATCTCTAGTGGCACATGCTCCCAGAAAGCTTTGTATAACTAGGAGGGATATATTCACATTGTAAAGACCGAAGTCATTGAGCCAAAGATGTCAAATAGCATACATGAAGTGGCTCTGAAAATAACAACTGCAAATATCAAAAGTGACAAAGAACTCATAGTAAGTATTGCTGTTTTCATATTAGTTATTTCAATCTCATGGGCAAAAAGAAAACAATCTATTGTCTAGCTGTTTACCATGAAAGATTATAAAAAATAAATGCATTTTGAGAATGTATGTATGCATGCATATGTGGGTTTGTATGCATATGTGTTTATAACGAAAGCAAGGATAACGTGTCAACTAATTTTAGGCACAGGTCTGCAGGTTCATTACTCAAAGACAGAAGGGGAGTGTCTTATTTCCACATGAGGCCAAACTGCAGATAGAAGAAGCTTAAGAAATACTTTGGCATGTTTTTCTACTTCCTATCCTTTAAAAAATTACAGGAGAACTTTTTATTAAGATGGCTAAACATAACCAGGATGACTATGTATTATTTTTAGATCTGATATATACTTAAAAGGTATAAAGAAACAACTTCTTGTGATTTGGTTAGAGCTCACTAATCTTTTGCTGTTACTAAGTGCTGCCTAATCTAACTCCATTTATGATTTTAAGCTGGCTGTCTCCCAACTCACCTTGTAACTGGGACTCAGTTCTAGGTCGGCTTTAAGGTAAACGCTGTTCCAAGTGGTTTAGCCTCAGATGCCTGTGGTCTTCCCTGGGAACTCAGTCCATCTATTAACCCTGCTGGCTTATCTGGCAAATGACAGGAATGGCTCCTTGCTTTCCTTCTCTTGCTGTTGTGCAGCAAGGGGCAGAAGCTGAAAAAGAGAGATTACAGTCGTATTGCAGATCTCCACAGAACTTTCAGAGTCTCTTGGAGGGACTGCCTATGGCCAACCAGAAAATTTCTTCCAACTTATCTTTCGAGGAGAAAGTTCAGAGGAATGGTGTCTCAGCATTTTACCTCTACTCAATCATATGTAATCTCAAAGGCGCAACCATTGAACTCCTCAACAATGAGTAACATTCATCATTTACATCTTACCCAGAGTTTGGAGTAAGAAAACTCTCAATTTATAGCAAATATATTCTAAAAGGGGCCAGGTATATTTTCCAGAAAAACATTTAACTCCTCAATTAAATGTAAATCTCAGTTTTTAAAAACAGTTAAATATGAAGTGGTTTCATCACATATGCACATAAATGTACAATACCAGTGTCCCAAAAAAGACACATTAATAGTCTCTAATTTGCCTCAACAGAGTAGAATTGTTGCCAAATTCCTAGAACAATACTCTAGCAGAAAGATCTGACTGCACTATCGAAGAACAGTTTTCAACTTAACATAGTTTCTCAGAAAGCAAAGAAACATTTTATGAGAAAATAAAATATGTTCATTTTAAGGAAAAAAAGAAAAACCTGATAAGTAATACAGAATAGAAACTAAATTAGTTACTCTCTAGCCCTGAAAAGTGATAGCAGTTTTTACCTTCCAGCCTCCTAGCAGGTGCATTTCTTCACAAGGTAGCTTTAAAAACTACAGGTTTGATTATTTTTCAAGCTTATTTTTTCACTGTTTTAGTTTTCTCTTTTTACTTATGTAGAAGGAAAACACACACACATATTCTGAAATATTATAACTTAATGAAAGTGCAAAAGATTTATGTCTACCCAACGTGCTATGCTGTGATTGCTCCTTTAAGCACTATTTTTCTGCAAAAAAAATTTATCCTAAATCCCCCTCCACCTCTACAACAAAAAAACTTTTTAAATCTCTACTACTATGTTGTAAGACAAGTCCGTGCATCTCGTAGGTCCTAAATAATATTTAGTTGATGACTATAATGATGACATAGAAGAACTAAGGTTAGGGTCCATCAAGATTATTATTGTATGCTCAGCATTATATCTGTTGATTTTCTGCATACACTATTCAATCGATGCTCTTTAATCCCATATAATTATAGATAGACTGAATATGAGTGGTCAGCTACTGAAACTCCCCTACCCACCTTTTTCCTTTGCTCTTTTCTATGATGGACTCTGCCAAGCTTTGGAAAAGGAGAGAGAGCTTCTGAAAAAGGAAAAAGAAGGAAGAAAAATATGGTAAAGAGCCCCCTGCAGTTTTCCTACTAAACTGCAGTTCGTTTTGCCTACTCTCACCGCCATTCCTCTTCCCGAGTCTTATTTTCCCTAACTTCTTGCCATCCTATAATGGCGAGTGGGAAGGTAACGTAAAACAGAAGACCCTGGGGTAAGATCAAGTCTTCTGCTCCGTCTCTATTTCCCCCAATCTGGCAGAAGAGGAGAGGGAGGAGGCAGGGTGAATATTGAGAACCATACCTAAGGAATTCCCTCTCCCTCCTGCATTACAAACACTGTGGGTGTCTTGTCTATAGCCTCTGTCAATTTGACATTGGCCCATGAAGCATTTTTCCACTTCAGTCATCTGTTTCCCCATAGTCTTTGCCTATACGTCCTTCAAAATCCAGCTCAAAAACCACAACTCCCAACTCCTTCCTTGATCTTCCTGGTTAGAAAGAAGCAGCTTCTCCTCCCACCTGGTCCTTTGGTCAATTCTACTGGTGTGAGGTGGTCCTGGTCGTATATGCTTCTTACACCTTTTATCTCCCCTACCAGATAGTGTCAACTCTGGAAAGCAGGGACCGCAACTTAGTTCCCTGCACACAGTAAGTGTGAGAGTTCAAATGTGAAATTTATGTTTCTATTTATATGTGCTTTGTAAGAAATGAATCTATCATTGCTCATTTTGCACAGAAGTGTGTATTTTCACACAGTGTGCAATGTCATGGAATAAGGGTTTTGGCTTGTTCTTAGACTAGCATTAATATTTATACGGTCTTTCAACGCAACTTTCAAACCAGACAACCATGATAAAATGTAACGCCTTCCATAACCTTCGGGGGCTGACTACTCTGCATTTAAAGTTACCACTCTATCAATACATGGTTCAGATATAACCAATTATCCCTGATAGATACTGAAGCCAGAAATGTTAGGAATATGTATTTTAATTCCGCTTCAAAAACTTGATTAGGCCAAGTTTCATACAGTCACATTCAAATTTCTAAGCGACTAATATATTAAATATTATTAAACAACAAGGAAGTTGATCACGTGGCAACTAAACTTTATTTCAATTAAGAAACTGTACAGGGTCTTGTTTTACCTTGCATGTAAACTGCACGCAGGGCAGAAGTCCAAAGTGCTACGCTTATAAAGTTCAGGTCTGATTACACCTTGTGACAACACACATTGAAGATTAAGTCTTACAGCTCTCATTAAGAAATAAACTCAGAGAAGGGAAGAGGCTGTTTCCTTTTAAAACTGTAACTGAAACTAATTTAAAAAAAATTGTTCCTGGTTTTTATCAATCCACGCAAAAGGAATCATGCTCTCATTTAACGATACCCTTTGCAGGATTTGAACAAAGTCTCCCACACCAACCTGTACTCAGGAAGGAGTCTCTACAAAATCTCATCTGGTAAGGTTAGTGATTTGGCAATGGTTCTTTCTGAATGGCTCATTCAGGAAGCTAATGATCCATTATCTTTGCACCAGAATTTTTCCTGTAAGTTGTGTGACTAATCCTCCCACAGCCTGAATTTTGCCCACTATATACCATATTCTTGTCCAGTACACTCCCCACACATTCCACTCACTTCTTATTCAAGCCTCCCAGAGCATATGATGTATTCTACCAAAGCCTAGACTGTCCCGGGTAGCTGCTAAGTTAATGCATAGAATGCCAAACGGAGACAAGATAAAACAAGCTCCATCACTCTGTAAAATACTAAAGGAAAGATTCCTAAAATGGTAAAAACAGTAAAGACAACCAGAATAACCAGAAGAATGGTTTACAAAGTTAGCAGTCTACACAGCAAAGTCCATCTAACAACAAAAATAAGAGATGAGACACTTCTGACTATTTTCTGTATGTTATATGTCCCATGACTGACTCAATGCCCACTTTATTTCCATGAAGGACTGGCCTTAATTTAGGGTTAAACATCCTAAATTGCTTTTCCAGAAAACTGTAGCCCAAGAAATGGTACTAGACATTTCTTCATTATCTTGTTTGCTTTGTCTACTGTCGCCACTAAATACCTTAGTTGATGAAAAGACAATTACTTTGCTTTTTCCACTGACAGCAATGTTTAGAAAAGAAATTGATTTTTCTCTTCGTACCTATGATAATCCCAAGTACACTAAGAATTTCTACACTGTGTCTTAATCCTTGGAGAATACAGTTGTAGTGTTATAACCCAATAGAGTTTATGGAAACAGGTTGTGCTGGGATAACTTTCTGAAGATGAAAAACACAAACTCCAGTCACTTTTGCTTAACAACTACTGTGGCTTCTTCTCACTAACTAAAGAGCAGATTTTTAACTTGGAAATTTATCTAATCTCATTAGTGCTACCATATAACAAAGAATTAAAATTCATCAGCTAAAATAACATACTCATATCAGAGTTTTCATATCTGCCATTAAGCATGGATTGATTCATCCACTCAACAATTGTGCAGTTATTATACACAAACATTAAAACCAGATGCTAAAGAAGATATAGAAATATAACAAACACTCAACAAGAACAAAGCTCTTCCCTTAAGAAATTTAGAATTTAGCCATACATAACAGGAAAAGGTACATAAATAATCTTTTTACTTTTTACAAAAGCAGAAAATGTGCCCTGGATGTTCATGGCATGAAAATATTAATTCTAGCTTGGAGTTTGTGAGTTGGGTGGGAAACAGATCAGAGGAAGATGCTCAAAAGAGGAGTTTGAAAGAAGAGTCGATTCAGGCAGAAATTGAAAAGCAGAGATGGATAAAGGATTTTAAACAGTGAGGAAAAGTGTATGAGATCCAAGATGTGGGAAAGTGTAGACTATAGTTCTGGTATCCAGAGTTTAGGGTACAAAAAAGGAGTGGGGAAAAGAATGGCAGACAGGAGGTTTGGAACAGTGTGGAAGGTCTATCTTAAATGCTGGTGAAAGAGCAGATTTCACTGGATAGGCTGTAGAAAACAGGAGTGGAGTTCAGAGCAGGGGAGTCCCGTGGTTTTGCATCAGGGAGGCAGATCCCAGAGAACAAACAGGAGGAAAGAGAACCCAGAGGCAAGAGAAGACCTTGGAAGACATTAGCAGCTCAAAAGGAAGGGCAGAGCAGCTACCTGGGAAATTGGGCATCCAGGAGGGACAAGTGAACAACTTATATTTGACAGGGCAGAATGTGATCCTATTTGGCCTCACATATTTCTTATCTTACCAGAATAACAGGAAATAAAGCACATCCCTTTTTTTCAGAAACATAATTCAAGGAATATAAGATATGGTCAACGTGCTAATAAACTAAAAGAACTTATTCAACACAAAACATATTTTTCTCAGTCTGTTATATATCTATGATCTAGACCAATTTTTTCAGATTTATTTGTATCTAAGTTGGTTCAAATTGACAGGTTTTTCTCTGAGGGTAGAGATAGTTATTTCTCCAAATCCCAAAGACTGAGTACAAAGAAAGATCTGACATCTACTAACCATTCAAAGGAATTTTTTCCCCCCAAATTAAACAGTGTTGCTAATACTGACAAAAATTCAGATGACTGATTATACAGGTAAGAATTCTGATTATAGATTACTTAAAGGAGTCTACAATTTTATTATTCCCTTGGAAACTTTGTTTTATATCCAAAGAACAAATATTACAGAAATCACTCGGTTTATTACTCAGTTGAATACAATTTTATTTTAAAGAAGAACCCCATTAACCCTAAAGTACTGGAAACAAGCTTAGGACATACCCTAATTTTCTGAAAGTAATATGCTATAGAGCAGGAGTCAGCAACCTTGTTCTGTGAAGATCCAGTTCAGTAATTATTTTAAGTTTTGTGATCCATGCAGTCTACCACGTGATGTAACTGCTCAGCTCTGCTGTTGGAGCAGAAAAGTAGCCACAGACAATAAGTAAATGAATAAGCACGGTTGTGTTAAAAAAAACCCAAAAACTTTATTTATAAAGAAGTGGTGGCCACATTTGGCCCTTGGACTATAGTTTGCTGACCCCTGCCCTAGCTGACAGCCCAGCTGTGGCAACTTGGTGCGGTTTCATGGTTCTTCATGCCTCAATGCGCATAACTCTGATGAAGTGATTAAAAAAATGACTCTGAGAAAGTGGGCTCCAAAGAAAATCTCCACTGCTAGTAGAGAGATAAAAGGAAAAACAAAATGACATAGTTCTAAGGAAGTGATGGATTCAAGGAGACAAGAGAAGTTTAGGGTAAATTAAAAAGAGAATGTAGAGTTTCTGACGTCTCAGATCACTTCCAAGAGAGCCCAACATATATTCTAAGAGGAAATATAAAAATATGACACATGAAATCATTTCAGGAAGTACTCCAACTAATGCCAAAAATGCTCATTAATTGGGAGAAAACTTCAAGAAAAGCTTAACCTATTAAACAAAAAACGTTTAAGAAATGTATGAATCTTGACAGAATATTCAGATGAAAGCAAGCCAGGGGATTTGGAAATCTATGAGTCTCAGATCATACCTCCTTCATTAGTTCTGATGATCATACTGTATTTAATTGCTAGAGCAGGGGGAAAGTGAGAAATATTATCTTCAAAGCTTACCAATCTATACTTAAATCTATAAAAGACTTATGACAAAAACTATCTTAACTCAATTACATCAGCTTAATGATGCTACCGCTAATTTACCATTGAAAGCGACTCACTTGCTCTGTGACTTGTGCGAGTTACTTTACCTCCCTCTGTCTGAGAGTCCTCGTAAAACGCAGCTCTTTCATGAAGGTGTTTGAGGATTCGGAAAGTTAATGCGTGTAAAGTGTGCAGACCAGGCCCAGCACACAGGTATGCTTTCATGCTGCTGCTGCTTCCCCAACTCTTCTTTCCAACCAACTTTATCGAATACTCCTCCTTTGTCCTTCTAAGCTTTTCTCCTTCTAGGCTTCCCTGGGTGACCCTGTCTCACGCCGAGGGCTTCTACCTACCATTTGCTAGAGACTGCTAAACCTCTCTCTCCAACACTGACTGCTTTTCCTGACTGCATTTCCAACTGTCTACTGGACATTTCCATTGGAATATACTCATATCACGGGCTCCTGAGACTCAGTGAGTCTGAAGATCACGCCCATTACTTTCCACCCTTGCCCCTTTCTTCTCTTGTCTTCTGTAGTAGTTAATGACATCACTATCTATCCTTTTTTAGTTAATGACATCACTATCTATCCTTTTTTAGTTAATGACATCACTATCTATCCTTTTTTAGTTAATGACATCACTATCTATCCTTTTTTAGTTAATGACATCACTATCTATCCCTAAACCAAGCTAGAAACTAGTTTTACTTTTAACCATTTAATTTGCAACCTTCCCATTCAACTCACCCCAAGTCTTCTCACTGCTACGCCCCAAATATCTTCCCTAGACATTGCTCTCTGTTCGAAATCATAGCAATCTCTGGCGCAGATTGATATCTGTCCCCTGATTTCTCTGCTTCCAATCATTCTCTCATCCAAGCCATCTTTCATTTTCATTAGAGACATATTTCTTAAAACATATGTTGATCATATATTCTTTGTTCACCCTTATTCTCTACTGCTTGGAGGAAAGGGGACTACGGACCTATAAGCGAGCTTCAGAGTCCCTGGGAAACCTCTAAAATCAGACACAAACATTTGTGTGTGTCTTTGATCAAGAAAAGGTCAAGGAACACTAACAGGGCAACTTTTAAATTGCACAGCAGGGTACAATCTGAAATCTTAAATTGCATCTCAGTCACTCTTATCTTCTACCCTCTGTTTCAGATATAGTGAACATCGTCTTTTTCTCCAAATAAGCACACGGAATGCCATTTCACCTCTTAGCGTTTGTATATGTTGTTCCTTCTCCCCGGAATGCCCTTCTCATCCTGTCAAACACTTGAGCATCCTTTAAATCCTGGCTCAGTCTCAAATGTCACCTCTGTGTAGACTTGCCTAGTAAGGGTATACAACTATGTGTGAACAACAAAAGATGCTAAATAGATTTCTGGTGTCTGGGTATTATAACACTGGCCTGAAAATTCTTAAGTTCAAAGCTTCATACTTTACAAAATAAATAGCTTTAAATATTTAGACAGGTATTGTGTTTACTTAAGTCTAGGGATATCCTTATTGGGGTTTCTGGATTTTAATGAGGTTAAAAGTAAAGACCCTGGAGCCTAACTGCCTGGCTTTGAATCCTGGCTCGGTCAATTACCTGTAATGGAAACCTGGGCTAGTTACATAGCTTATCAATGCCTCAGTTTCAGGATCTATAAAGATGGAGACAGTAACAGTACCTACCCTTTAGGATTATTCTAGAGGATTAAATGAGTTTATATGTATGATGAGGTGTGATAAAAAAAATACAGTGAATGTTTAAATTTAAAAAAATTACAGTAAAAGACACATTGCCATTAATGTCCCTCAAAATACTCCCCCTCTCTTCAAACACACTTATCCCAGCATTCTTGCCACTTTCTGAAGCAGTTCTGGAAGTCCTCTTTTATGAGTGTTTTTAGTTGCACTTGAAACTACGTAAGTGCTTGCTACTACTATAATTATTTATTGAAATCAATGGCCAGGCCTAGAGGTTCCAAAAGATAACCACAAAGCAAAACCAACTGGCCTTGCCACAAAAGCCTCAAGTTTTAGTTAGCTGAGTTAATTAGCCAGAGAATACTAACAAAGATGCCCTGTTCCCTGTTTTCATCAACTGGAAAGTACTTAAAGCCTAGCTGATAAAATTCAGATTTTTCTCCGATTAGCTTCCAATTGCTAAAAATATCAGCTCAGAGCATTTCCAAAGCATACCACAGAGTACATTAAAGTCATCCCTTTGAATAGGGGAAAAACAAAAACAAAAAACCAGACCTGCTCTTCCCTGGGCAGCAAATCAATGCGTACAAAGTGCCCAATATGGAAGGAAAATGCTAAGTAGAAAATTGGGAAGAAAGATAAAGGAGCGTAATGACTCAGCTTTCAAACAAACTAGCTTGTTTGTCAGAGAAATGGGGGATCAGGCATTTTAGCACCACCTACCTAGCCAAAAAAAAAAAAAGCTGTGAAACGTAGATCCTAATATCACTGAACTTAAGAAGAAATCAAAATAAGTACATGATGTAGTGATGTAGCAGACTTCCATCTGAGTGACAGGATTATGCGATCTATTTGGCAATGACTCTGGAGAAAACTTGCTGCCAAAAAACAGCCGTTTTGACCCAGACCACAAACATTGCAGTTGTATAATAGTATTTTTTGTTCCCCAGCAAACTGCCAAAATGATCACTTTGCTCTTTATTAATAAATGTACTTAATAATCAGATCTTAAGTTAAAACACTTGGTTAACGTTTGAAATGAAGAAAAGAGAATAAAACCCAAATTCCTTATGCCATTATTAAAGGTCCTCCATGATCTAACCCCAATTAACTTTCCGACTTTATGTTTCATGATAGGCTTCTTGAAATCTTCAACCAAACAGAACTTCTTGCACTTCCCCAAACATACCCACTGTGCCTATTCTATGTGTTTCTTCTACCTAGAACAGTCTTCCAGTTACATCTCCAAAGTCCAAATCCCATCCTTACTTTAAGATCCTGTGTGGATGACATGAAGCCATTTCCTATGGCTCAGCTAGAAGCAATGCTCCAGGTTGTTAACTTCCATAGTCCTCGCCCAGCACCTGTTAGACTCTCCTCAGTCCATTTTGATCAGAGTTTTGGACACATGTATCTTTTCTTCCCAATACTGAACACTCTTTGAGGGCGTCTTCCACACCTGCCCCATCTTTGTAAGCCTGACGGCACCACGGGCACATGTGCACATGGCAGGTGCTCATACTCTTTGCTAAAGTGTGCCAGATGGACCCTAAAGTGTGCTAAAGCTCATTGTGACTGATCACGGCAACCAAATGGGCAGGAAAATGCACTCAGACGAACCTTGCTGAAAAAAGGCTTCAGTTCAAAAGATGTGCAAGAAGACTTGTTTTCTTGTGAAGCAAGTTGAGAGATGAGAATTTTCATGCTACTCCTGGGGCACAAAACCAACACTTACATTTACCACCCAGTGATTTGCCAACAACTACTAACAGCAGTGCTTTAAAAGCTTCCTTCCCACTCATGGAACTCATAATAATACACTTCCAAGTCAGAGAAATCACAAGATAGCTGGTCCTGTATTTTTCCTATCACAGACTCAAAACGCTCTGGGCTTTGGATAAAGAGCTCATAAGATATGTGTATATAGCGATAATTTCCATCATCTCATGTCTAATACGCATTAAACTCTAAACAGCCAAAGGCTAAAGTGTAAAAATCAGAGAATCTGATAGATATCAGGGCTTACAAATGCCAAAAGAGGGAAAGCTTGATAAAAGAACCCCTAAGCCCTAGCAGGCTGATACTGCTTGGGTGAGGACCACTCCCACAGGCCACTTGGATGGCGCTACTTAAAATGCTTCCACAGAAGAGAGGCTGATTTCACTCAGGGTGAGGCTCCAGCGCTGTGCTCATCAGAGTGTCCTCACCAGACCACTAAGCAGCTGTCCACTGTCTGTAGTCCTATGTTCATAGACAGCATTTCTCTGCCTACTCAGTTCACAAACTGTTACATTAATGAGTTTGAATAGGCACTCCTAAACATACGTAATTTTCCTAACCCCTAAATCCTGAAAGAATAGATGACCTAAATCCTAAAGCCAGATGAAAGAACACTCTTACAGGGATGTCTTGACTCAGTGTCGGGCTAATGGGAAATTTTCTGTTGAGTGCTCTACCTGATACGGCTTTTCTATCAATGACATTTGGAACATTCAGTCTCCAATATCACATTGCTGGTGTCTCTTGGATTACTGGAATGGCAACTGAATCCTTGGGGCAGGGAGCAAGAGACTCTAAATGTTTTAATTTACACACCTTTAAAATAACTATTATATGTATTCTTTTAAAGCAAAAACGTGTCTGCCATGTACAAATTCAGGTCAAAATAATATTAAAAATTTCTTAACAAATGAGGTAAACACTATCAGTGGCACTGCCATAAATTACACAATGTTTTAAAGTGATAAAATAGACCCTAAACAAGTATAAGATTTGTATAATCTGTATGTTTTTCATATATGGCTTAACTGAATAACTCTGACCTCATTTCTCTTTAAGAGATATTTCTCAGTCTCCTTTACCTCTTATGCTCCTTTGATGGAATTATTCGAAGCTGCCCCATTTCTTAGTCCTCTACTGTATCAATTCATCTAGATTTCTATTTGGTTTCCACAGTGACTTAGCAGACTAAGTTTGCTCATTAGACTACAAAAAAATTTGACAACTAAATCAGGCCTATTAGCATTCTTATGACTAAAGCTTCCTGTATTTAGACAGATGGTATTGGCAGTAAAATTGGAATAAGTTTTAAAATGCTGAGATAGTGAACAATGCCATCCATTACAATTCAAAATTGTTCTTCCGTAAATTTAATTTGATGTCATAGACTAATTTAAAAAAAAATGGATGGAGAAAACAGGGTAGACTATGTTCTCAGACAAGAGTAATTCCCTTGAAATTGAGTGCTTCCTTTGCACAAGTGGGAGTGGAAAGAGCATGGGCCTTGCAGTTAAACAGGCTTGGTTCAAATCCCAGCATTGATGTTTTCTAGCTATGAAACTCTAGACAGTTCACTCAGCCTATCTGGTCCTCAATTTTCTCATCTGAAAAATGGGGATTTGGGCTAACAAAATCTAGTTGGAGTTGCTTCAGAGACTACAGATAATATATGTACAGGACTTAATACTGGACATATCACTTGACATGGGCTCAAGAGGTAATTATGTGTAGAGGTTTTTTAACTCACAAGTTTTCAGACTTCAGAATTACTCTTTAGTTCTTGCAGCATACACACATAGTGTATGTAAAATCACACAGACATTACTGAGTAGCATGTTTGGCTGACAATGTACAGACTTTCTGATAGAGAGCAATTAATATCAGGCTGATTTTTTTCTTTTTAAAAACTGAGATCTATAGGTTCTTCTAACACCTCTACACATTATCCTTTCTTCAGACTACAAATTTGCCATCCCAGGGAGAAATTACATGCAAAAATCACTGAAATGTTCATGTCAAATATCCAACTTTTAGGAGGCTCATAGAAATAAAGATTAGGAACTTAAAAGTTCAAAGCACCAAAACTAATTGGCAGCTGTCAGGCAGTTGAATGGCTAAGAGCCCAGTCTCTAGAAATTCCTACTCTGTCACTCTGTCACTGTGTAACCTTGGGAGAGTTATGTCTCCTCTCTGTTCCCTGGTGTCCTTATCTGTGAAATGGGGCTACTAAGAGTACCCATTTCATGGGTTGTGATGAGGACTGAACAAAAATGCCTGCTACACAGGAGGTACCCAATGTTAGCTTTTATTATTATCAAAGCAGCTTTGCCCAACCGTCACACTGCATATATTTCCAGAGTCAAATTATTCACGGTCATGCTTTGTGATTCTCTCTGTTCATCCATTTCCACACCCCCTTCCCCCCAAAAATTAAGAAATCTTCCTTGATAAGAGAACCAAATTGAAGAATTTCTTGGAAAGCATTAACTGCCCACTTCCTGTCCTACTTTGTATAGATCTGACCTAAGCCCACTCCCAACCCTGCTGCAGGGCCCTACCGCAGGTTCTCCTTGGGTTGCCAGTCCATAAACCTGCCCTACTCAGGGAGCAGAGGGAAGCTTCGGTCACTAACCTAACCCTGGACCAGCCGTTGTGTTATTATGGCCCTTAATCCTTAATTTTATTCAGCAGCAACAGTAGGACAAGAGTTCTTGGCACAGAGCGGACTCTCAATTAGGATTGTGGAATGAATGACATCATGAAACTGGCAAGGGATAATGCTGGGAGCTTTGATATCTGTAAGGGTCAGAATTCAATAATCAGTTGCCACTATGCTGTGCTCTCATATTTGTGTTCCTTCCAAAACTATGGACCTATCTCAGGATCCACGCAAATACTGTCTAAATGCCTATGTTGTACCTGGTCCTGAGGGTTCAGAAATATAAGCAGTACTCACATTGGAAAAAACTCATTGCCTCCCTCTGGGGTTGGAATGACCAGGGTCTTTATACATTTTGCATGAACTTTACTGAAACCTGTAAAATAATTTAGAATCTGTATTTAAATTCTCTTACATTGTTGGTGAGAAATAAACTGGTATAACCACTTTGAAAAAATAGCAGCTAACGGTAATAATAATACTCTATGATCCAGCAATTCCACTCCTGGAGAAGTGAGTTCTTATGTCCATCAAAAGACAAATTTGAGAATATTCATAGCGGCTTTATTCACAATAGCCCCAAACTTGAAATAACCGAAATGTCCATAAAGAACAATACACAGAAATGAAAATGAACTACTGATGCAAGCAAGAGCAACAATATGGATGAATCTCAACACAGGGGACCACTGTATAATTGCATTTATACAAAGTTCAAAGACAGGCTGAATTAGAGTACGGTGACAGCAGTTAGAATGGTGGTTTGTGTTGGGTGGTACAAACTGGGAGAGGCATGAGACAACCTTTCAGTGTGCTAGCAATGTTATTTATCTTCATCTGAAGGTGGTTTTGTGCATAGAGATATAGAAAATTAATTGAGCCTACATTTAAGAATTGTGTACTTTGCAGCACGTTATACCTTTTTTAACAAACAAGCAAAGAAAACAACTATATTTACTTTAAAACAATTAGTGTTTCCAACCTTGAATCATTCATTCATTCATTCATTCATTCATTCATTCATTCATTCCAATGAATGCCTACCACTATGCTAAGCATTGCAAGCATGTCATACATGGTCCTTATTATTAAGGAGTTTGGATGCTAGTGGAGAAAATCACTTCATTGGTAGCACTATTCATTTGGCTATCAATCATATACCACTGTCTGATATCTCATAGGTACTTTCCTTCAATTACTTGACATTTTATATTTTGCTTAAATTTACAGCTGGTCTAACTTAAAATGTAAATTTTAACATTTGGTTGTTCCAAATCTTCCCATGCTCTTAAATACCTAACATAGTGTCTTATACACAGCAAATGGCTGATAATTTCTTGTTTATTAGCCTACCACCTCACAGTACTTCTCTTTGCCTCAGGTTTCCTGGTCAATGTTCTTTTCTCCAGGTTTTCACTTCCTCTGCCACCTATGGAGCCTGCAAATCTGTAAAACACTTAGGATAGTACACGGCTATACTTACATATGCCATATCTACCAGTGGAGTGCAGGATACAGCTTATGTTATTCTAAATTTTCTTTCATTCGCTCTTTCATCCTATAACAGAGCTTAAGAATATGAAGCAGGTTAAAGTGGGGAAAGTAAGGAGAAAATTGGTACACTCATGCAGAGGAGAAAATGATAAACCTTGCTTTGATAGCTTGCAATGTACTGGCAAAAACCAAAATAGCCATATGCATTAACATGCCCCCAAAATACCTCTGAGAACGACACGTAGAATGTCATGTGTACTCATCTCCCCAGTATCTTTTTTAAAATGTGACTTTTCTAAGGGTCACCAATTTTAAAGTGCCTGGAAAAAGCGTGACCCCCTAATCAAACATCGTTAATAATAGTTCCCACTGTTCCCACAAAGAGGACAAGAACAGTGAATTGCTTTAGTCTCATAATTTTCCTCTCTGCGGTCTTGTTATATATAGCAGGTCTCATGTGATCTTGAAGCTACCTGTTACCACTTGAAGTCATGAGACTGAAGGTTGCGTCTTGCAGTCTCAGCCTCCGTCCATGTGTTATGGCTTCATGCTGACTATCCTGCTGACCTGCAGCCCTCCAGTAATGGTGCCATCTGTCCCCTCACAAGAGCTGTGCCCACTTTAGAGATGGAGCAAGGTGCTCAGCCACAAGCCCTGACACAGGCATGCTGATGTGACAGACTCAGTTTCTGTTTGATTCTCGCACTGCTATTCAAAGGGAGAAACCCAAGTGGTGCAGGGCTTTGCTTTCTGTCCTCCTCCGAGATACCTGTCCACATGAGGTATTGTGTTGGGGACACTCATCCAAAATCATGCTCCAGGTTGTGACAGGTCAGTGTTATGTGCTGACTTCATATGTTGAAGCCCTAGCTCCCAATGTGACTGTATTTGGAAATAGAGTCATTAGGGAGGTAATTAAGGTTAACTGAGGTCATAAGGGGGGATCACAATCTGACAGGACTGGTGTCCTTATAAGAAGAAGAGACACTAGAGATCTCTTGAAATAGCTGTCTCCTTCTCCGTCTTTCCCTGCACACAGAGAAGAGGCTGTGGGAGGACACAGGGAGAAGGTGGCTGTCTTTAAGCCGGGAAGAGAGGCCTCACCCAAAACCAACGCTGATGGCACCTTGATCTTGGACTTGTAGCCTCCAGAACTGTGAGAAAGTAAATTTCTGTGGTTTCAGCCACCCAGTCTGGTATTCTGTTATGGCAGCCCAGTCTGACTAATACAGTAGGTAAAGATCTATATGGTTAGCATTATCCCATGAAAATCAGAGCTCACATACACAATAGTTCATTAGGCTCGTGTGATCCTTGAAAAACCTGGGTACAAAAACGGCATTTCACATACGAAGGCCTAATAGGATTGAGATTAGAATCACGAACAGGCAGGCCCGACAAATCTCAGGTGATTTGTTTGCCCTTGCGTCGTCTCACAGAGCAGTCTCTCTTCCTTTTAATTCTTTAAGCACATTCTGTTTCCTCTGCCTGGAAAATACTTCTTGTCCTTTCTTTATCATTTAATTAATCCCAATTCAGTCTACCTGTCAGTTCCCCAGGGTAGCATTCTCAGATCCCGCAGCGGGGTGCATCTCTGTCACACAACCTCCTAGCACCCGCATTGGTGCTTCAGCATTTATCAGTTTGCAATTAAGAGATTTCTGTGATTTCTTTTTAGGCACATGTTTTACCACTAGTCTGTAAACTTCCCAAGGCTACCTGGTGCTCAAATACCTATAGAACAAAGTGGGGAAGAAAGGAAGATAAAAAGGGCAAGCAGAGGAAATGGGTAGGGGAGGGAAGGAGAGCAAGAAATAAAGAAAATGAAAGAGAAAGGTTTAAGAATATATAGTACATTGTCTTAGTCCATTCAGGCTGCTACAACAAGATGCCACAGACTGGGGTGGCGGGGACAGTTAAATGACAAACATTTATCTCTCACAGTTCTGGCTGCAAAGTCCAAGATCAAGGTGCAAGCAGATACGGTATCTGCTGAGAACCTGCTTCCTGGTTCATAGAGGCTGTCTTCTCACTGTGTCCTCACAAGGTGGAAGGGACAAAGGAGCTCTCTGAGGTCTCTTTTGTACGGGCACGGATCCCATTCGGGAGGGCTCCTCATCACCTCCCAAAGGCCCCACCTCCTAATACCATCGACTGGGGGGTTAGGATTGCGACCTATGAATTTACGAGGGACACAAACATTCGGTCTATAGAAGACATGCTTCCGTCATGTCAGATTTAGGCCAGTGGGAGAGGCAGCATGCTGACCCACCTCACATTCGCCACCAAAATGCCATGCTTCCAAGAGCTGGCCTAAATTTTCCAAGTCAAAGCCACCAGAAAAGACTCCGTAACTTGTAATACAGCTACGGGACACTTATTCAACCCTGGAACTTGAAAATACCATGAACTAAATTAAAGTGTCCTGTGCAAACTTTTTGGGCTGTATTTAGTCATTTTATAAACACACACACACACACAAATACTTTTTTAATGGAAACAGTATAAAACTCTACAAAAAGTAAAATATTTTTAAAGACCCACTGTGCCCCACTGATAGTACTCTTCTTTGAGTTTTCACACTCCCCTTGAGGGCTACAGCATGATTTTCAACCTAAGGCCCAGGGATCCTTTGAGATCATACAGTTACTGAGGGGGGCTTGCCAATGTCCTCCCCCCCCCCCCCCAGAGCAAGTATTGCCTGCAGACTGAATCATTAAAACTCAGTTTTACCATGTTGAAAAACATGTAAATCTGTGTTGAAAGTGATCTTTATACTCCTTAAACCCGTCCAGGGTTCTTTTCCTCACGTAAAGATGCTCAACGGTAAGCAGGAGTGGAGCGATGGAGTCAGTGAGCGAGTGCAGGCCCAAGCACCTGGGCCTTTCTCCAGCTTATGGCTGTGACCCTTGTCTACAGGGTGGCTCCTCCAGCCAAATCATGGGGTCGGGATTCCAGGGGAGCATAACAGGCAGGGGATGCGGGAGACAGCAAAAGGCAAAGGGTGAGAACAAGCTGGTCACCTCTGTCCCTGGTGACTTCTCTCCACCTCTCATGGCCCAGGACCATGGGTCATGGCAATCAGAGGATGCAAGTAAAAGTAGGAGGGGGCATTTTTGTTCATTGTTGTGTGTTTCTGGTTTTCTTTTGCTCAAAGTCACACCATTTAGAAATTAATTTTAACCAGTCCTGTGTCCCACGGCACTGATGGAAAAGATCCGCCTGGGGAAAGGCCCTGATTCCTGTGTGTAAGCCAAATCGGTTCCCAAGCGCCATAGAACTCACAGGACATGCAAGGCGCCACAGCGCCTGATCTAGTGCTTGGAGGACCATGGTCAGTATTCATTACTCAACACTTGTGAAGTGCTGTAAGGCTTTAAAGAAGGTGATGCCTTATAAATCCACAGTGCTGGAGTCATGATCGGTTTGGACATATATATGAGAGAATGAGGCTTCAGATCAAGTAATTTCAAGGGACTTAATATACTTTTCTTAATGTTAACAGCTTTTACTTTTCCCTCCTTCCTTTCCAGAACTCAAGAATAACCAGAAGATCTTATTGAACAAAGAACTGGCATTCACCAGTTAGAACAGTTAGATCAGGGTAAGAATAGTGCCCCCCCACAGCCCATCTGTGAGTCATAATGAAAGGAAACCCCACACCAGACAGCTTCCTGAACATCACGCTAACATGCCATAGTCCCATTCTCTGTTCTAAATATGGGCTTAGTGTGGCTGGCTAGCAAAAGAAGGAAAAGTACTTGCCGAAGGCTACAATGTCAGAGATATCAAGGATATCCTGAAGCCTAGTGTAAATTTATCATCATCATTTTAGAAGACAACAAGAATTTTTCTGGCTCATATATATGTATAAACACACAGACATGTATATGGTTGAGTATTCCTGCAAGCCTGTAGGCTTCCTAACCAAGGTGTGGGAGACACATGGTCAGAGAGAGGAACCACCCCCAAGCATCCCAATATAGCCAACACCACACTGACCAGGAATCGGATGTCTGGGGTTTCTAGTCACAGCTCTGCTGCTTCAAAGTGTGTCACTTTGTGCCAGTCACTGAGCAGCATCTCTGGAGCTTGGTCTCTATTTTTATCAACCAAGGATGTTAGGCTCCCAGATAATCACCAGCTCCTTCCAATTCTCACAGTCTATTTTACGTGCACTCTTGTCCAGGATCATACTAACACTTTGCTTTTGAAGAAACCCATTGTGGAATTAATTCTCATTTCAGAACAAATAAGGTCCACTTAAAAAAAAAAGGTTAAAAATAAATCTAATTTTTTCATCCATTTCCGTTATGAGTTTGGAACTGTATCTACAAAAGACCGAGACTAGAATTCTAAGATAAAAATTAATAAAGCACCAGGTTCTGGGTATGTTGAGTGTTATATGGAATTTAGACATACTTTCTCCAGATCTGAATTTCAACTCTTTGATTCTTCACCTTTATTCCATATTTTGCCAATTTATTAATTCCAAGAAACAGTGAGAGACGTAGAAACTCAAGAATTCCAATTTCTGTCTACCACCTTTTCCCCCCTCAAATCTTTTCTTTTATTAAGCATTTATTTTTTAGAGCAGTTTTTAGGTTCACAGGAAAACTGGGAGGAAGGTACAGAGATTTCCCATATACCCCCTGTCCCCACATGCATAACCTGTCCCCATACCAACATCCCCCACCAGAGTAGTAGTACCTTTGTTACAGCTGAATCTATATTGACACATCATAATCACCCAAAGTCAATAGTTTACATTAGAATTCACTCTTGGTGCTGCACATTCTATGGGTTTGGACAAATGTATAACGACATGTATTCATCATTACAGCACCATGCAGAGTATGTTCACTGTCCTAAAAATCCTCTGTGCTCTGCCTATTAATTCCTCCCTCCTTCTCTCCCAACACCTGGTAATCACTGATCTTTTTATTGTCTCCATAGTTTTGCCTTTTCCAGAATGTACCACAGTTTATTTTTCCATCCACCTACTGAAGGACACCTTGGTTGCTTCCAAGTTTGGGCAATTATGAATAAAGCTGCTATAAACACCCATGTACAGGTTTTTGTGTGGACATAAGTCTTCAATTCTGGGTAAATACTAAGGAGCATGATTGCTGGGTAGTATGATAAAAATATGTTTAATTTTGTAAGAAACTGCCAATCTGTCTTCGACAGTGGCCAATACCATTTTATACTCCCACCCACAATGAATAAAGTTTCTATTGTTCCACATCCTCACCAGCATTTGGTGTTGTCAGTGTTCTGGATTTTGACTATTCTAAAAGATGTGAAATGATATCTCATTTTACTTTGCATATTTCTGATGACATATAATATGGAGCATCTTTTCATATCCTTATTTCTCATATGTGTATCTTCTTTGGTGTGGTGTCTGCTAAGGTCTTTGGCACGTGTTATAAGTAAATAGAAAGATAGGTAAATGGATGATTGATTGATACATACATACATGCATGCATACATACATACTATACATACAGCTCAGAAGCCAATTGGAAGAGAATCCCTAGCCAAAAATCAAACCATTTGATCATCAAATAGAATAACGACTACAAAGGGATTCAAATATATCAAATGTGTTTAAATCCATAAGTTCATAATGACCTTTGAAAACAAAAATTATTGGTCACCTTTGGAGGAAGCCAGCTAACCAACTCACTTTGAAATTGATAAAGGGAAAGATTCAGTATTTATCCTACTTTTCTATGACAAGCCATAGCTTAAGGTAATTGAGGTCTTGACACAGAATAATTTCTCTTTATAGAAGCATTCCAGCTAATAATTGAAGAAGAATGTTAGCATTAGAAGATTACCATTCTCTACCTCCTAATGAATAAACAGGATCTCAGCAATGATCGCCACTGATAGCTATGACTACCAGAAGTCAGTCACATTCTTCAAAAGTTTCACGTGAGCAAAATAACTACTCAGTATTGGATCAAATTTAACACAAATAGCAAAGGGACTAAAGTCAAAGCTAATTTTACCTTTTGGGCTCTTATCTTTCCAATCAGTTAAAGAAACTGAGAAATTCAGCAACATCAGTGCGTAAACTTTAAGAAAGAAACCACTGACTGTCAAAGGAGCCAGAGCCATCCATAAATTAGTTCATCGTTGGGCTCACTGCTCTACTTATGAGCCTACCCTACATACATTTTTTCACATTTCTTCACTAAAAGCTAAAAGTAGAGTAATTCTGCCTCTCCTTATTTTCTTTTTCATTTCTTGTTTTTTGGTCTGTGTTGTCCTTTTTGGACCTAAAATAGAGATAATTGAGTTAAAGAATTCAAAGAAAATTCCCTACAAAACAAAACACATTTGATCTGATTCTATTGTTGAGTCCTCACTGATTTCTTTTAAATTAAATGAAATTAAATTAAATGGAAGCCTTGGGTACAGTAATTTAACCACTATTTTGATCATTTATCTTCTATTTAACTAGAAAAACTGAACAATTAAGTAATTCCATTAAAAATGACGAGACAGATAAATAGCTTTCTGAATCTTACAATTATCAATAGTTGACCCTGAAAAATCAGCACAACCTCAAATATAATTTGATCAAGAAGCCTCCAAAAACATATAGGCAGATACACGAGGGGAAATTAGTTGAGGGCCTGAGGGGTGAGGATGCATCCCTTATAAGCCAATGACTCAGCTACGGGCCTATTATTCCACGGTGTGGCACCTCCTCCACCACTAACCTTCCTAACAGAATCAGCTTTGTCACTGAAGAGAATGATGGATGCTTCATAGGTAAAGGCAAACTGCTCATCTCTTTACATGAGCTCAAGCAATGATAACATGAGGCCCAAGCCTGGGTTTTCTCAGGGTATCAATCAGGGAATCATCTTTCTGTAATTATATCTCAGCAAACAGCATTGAACTCTGGGTCAAAAGACTAGAGCTTCACGGCCATGATGCTGAACAAAAGAAGCCAGACTGAGAGATTCCACTCCTATGAAAGTGTAAGAACAAGCAAACTAATCTCAGGTGAAAAAAATTCAGAACAACAGTTACCTAGGGAGGGTGAGGAGTTGACTGAGAGAGGGCATGACGGAAATTTCTGGGAGATGCAATTATCATCATAGGAGTGTAGATTACATAGGTATATCCATTTGTCAAAATTGTATAGCTAAGACTAGTGCTTTTCATTGTATGTAATTTTTAAAAATATGGGGTAAGAGTTGGTGAAGGCATAGGTGATATCAGATGGCACAATATTGATAACTGTTGAGGTTGGTTGATGAGTACATGGCAGTTCACCATACTATTCTCTTTACTTTGCACATGTTGGAAATTTTCCATGCTAAAGGTCTTTTCAAAGGACTAGAACTTTAATCCCCTCTCCACTACTTAATAGCTATTGGTCTCTGGGCAAATCTCAACCTTTCTGAACCTCATTTTATTCATCTATAAACTGGAGAAAATGATCCCTGCACACTTCACTCAAAACAACCCTTGGTTGTTGCTAAGTAGAAAGTGAAGCAATGGGTATAAAAGTAAGCTCTAAACTATGAAGTAATATATAAATATAGCAAGTTAATAATAATGAAGATTTGTAATTATTAACAGACTACATTTCATCCTGGAATGTTTGACGACATATATTTCTTTTAACAAAAACATGAGGTGTATCTATTTGGATTTTTTTTTTTTTTAAATAATTCCTGCCTGAAAAGACAGTCATAGAACTGATAAGTCAAAAGTATGGATAACACAAATGTTATTTATATTTGGTTACAAAATATACTACATGATTTATTTTGTGTGACTTCCTAATAATGCAAAAATTTAGGCCTTTAGAGAAAGTTTGAGTGCCTTGCTCATACATCAACTTGATGGCTAAGAAAAGATGCCTAAAAGCAACCTCCAGAAGGCAGTTGGTTTAGGATTTTTAATGATGTAGATAATTCACATGTTCAAAATTGAGAATCAACTATTATAAAATCCACTGAAGTTTGACCATCCAAAATAATGTTCATAAAAGCTCATATATAATCACATTAGGGTTAAGAAATATTAAATTCTTAATGCAAATTAATTATACTTAGAAATTAGAAAGCTAGACTTCTAAACATTTGATTCTCTAATGTTATAGCACCTGTATATTTAACTCAAGGAAGTCCAGTGAATATATGGACCATTCCTTTATTCATTCATTCATTCATTCAAACTTGTCTGTTAGTCTAAGCCTAGTCAGTTACAACTATCACAAAGTACAACTCATACTGAGAAAGGGAGAGACGGAGGGAGAGAGAGACAGAGAGAGAGAGAGAGAGAGAGACAGAGAGAGACAGAGAGAGACAGAGAGAGACAGAGAGAGAGAGATACCGGTGTAATTCTACTCTAAAGCCCCAATCTAATGACGAAGAATCAGCATGTACCCTGAAAAGACAAATGGACTGGCCTAGTGTGCTGTTGTTGGCCCAACTTTTAAACTAAATAAGCACGCCAGAGTGATGTCTTAAATAAGTACATTCTGGTTCCAATATACACTTGTAAGAAAATCACTTGGGTAAATTCTTTTGTATTAATCTTGCTTTTCTTCAAATAATAGGTGTATGCACGAAGTGCCTACCTGCAGTGTTCCAACTTCTTTTAAAATCTGGTTTAGAGGCACATGTCCCTTTCATTTCAGCTCTCCAACCCTGGCCTTTCAGATCAGCATGAAATGACCTGGTACACTCCTGGTACACTTTTCCTCAGGAGGCTTCAAATGCCTTTCTGGTTTTTCCCACACAAATGCCCTAAAAAGCACCAGATAACCCTGCCAACTGCTGGGTTTCAGGATGTCCCAAGGAAGACCATCTGAGTTGCTGTTTATGAAATTATTAAATAAAACTATGATTGAAACTGCTCACTTCTTATCCCTTTGTTATGGCAGAGCACATTACACAATACTGCTGCAGAAAAATCAAGAAAAATCACTTTAAGAAAAATCAAGGCTTCAAACTAAAACCTACATTCCAGTTATCACCCTGCTAGTAAAACCTTCACAATCTAATTATATTTGAAGTTTATATTTCCTCTTACAGTCTAATATTTCTCATCCATGGAAGGGGTCTTTTCTCTAAGAAGCTGTGCTTTCTCTAAACACCAACTCTTGCTTTTTTCCCTCTAACACATCATCAAGCTGTACAGCTTTCCCGCCATCAAAGAGGAAAGTTTCCCTATGTCCATGGAACCACATAACTGCCCATGTGGTCCACCAAGTCAGGGAGCTGAGCTTGTCAACTATTTATCCCAGACTTTGACTGCCCCTTCTTATAGCAGAGACAGACATCAAGGTCAAACTACAGGATGATGTGAACACCAAGCATTTTGGACCAAATGACTCTTCCAAGGTTATTTTCAATTCTAAAATTCCATAATTCAGAAGGAAACACTGAAAAGTGGAAGAACAGAGGAATTTAGTGAGAACAGGGAATTTGAAAGGGAACTCTCCAGGATTTTAGACTGAACCTTTCCTCTGTCACCCCCCTCACCCAATTCAGTCCACTTTATCTAGTCTGTTCCCACTTGTCCTCTAAACCCAGGCCCTGAGGTCACACTGTGATATGAAGGAAATGAAGGTGAGAGGCTGAGTAATTGGTAAGTAAGCCTCAGCACACCTTTGGTAGTACTCAAACACACCATCAAGTTCCAGCCAGTGGAGGAAAACACTGTCAGTACCAGAGAGCTGCCTCCTTCAAAACTTCTGTTCCAGAGAGCACCAGCGAGTGAACATTAAAAAAGAGCAGGCCTCAAAGCTTTTCACAGTCACCTAGGGACACTGTTTAGAAATACTAATACCTCAACCCCACCTCAGTCCTACTGGTTCAGACTCTCTGGCATGAGCCTAGAGACATTGGAATTTTTAATAAGCTCCTCAGGTGGGTGCAAGGATTTGCAAACTAACAAGTTCTAGTTGACACCATGGCGAGTCTTTCTCAGTTTACATCTTGTGTGCCCCCAGTAGGGTTGCCAAATAAAACACAGGATATCTAGTTAAATCTGAATGTCAAATAAACAAGGAATCTTTTAAGTATGTCTCAAATATTGTATTTAATACTATACTTTTATATTGAAAAAAATGATTCCTTATGTATCTGAAATCCAAATTTAACTTGGTGTCCTATATTTTTATTTGCTAAATATGGAAATCCGCAACCCCGCCTCCACAATAGTGGATAAAATCAAATGGACATAAAGAACATACTAACTGTTAGATCCACTTTTGAATATAGTATAGCATGTATATAACACAGGAAAACATGAAAGGAAGTATGATGATAACCTCAATTTACCCAACTATGAAATAGAAAGGGTTGGACCAGATCTAAAATTCCATTAAACCACTGAAGATTAACAGTACTTTACCCACATCAAATTTAATCATGGATGTCTGAAATTTTCATGTCTCCTGGAAGAAGTTTCCTCATAGGCAAACTGACTCTGGGGGGTGAACACACAATGTGATATATAGATGATATATCACAGAATTGTACGCTTGAAACCTATGTAACTTTACTAACCATTGTCACCCCAGTAAACTTTAATTAAAAAAAAAAGAAAGAAAATGACCAACCAATGCAATTTTTCATCCATTTCCACTTCTTCAAAAGCAATTCCTGAAACCTATGTTCTCGCAACTCATCAACAGTGACAACTTGTACTGTTCTATCGTGGTCTGAATGTGCCCCAATACTTTCCACCTTCTATATATTCTGTCCACAGTCCACTCTGTCAGAAATGTTGAGGGGTTGCAAAGAAACCAGTGGTTTCACACTGACCGTACCTCATACTGATAACACCAGGAGCCATGATCACATGTGGTGATTGATCCCTGAAGTACTGTTTACCAAAAGCTCTTATTATTTTAGCAGAAGATCCAAAATTCTTCTAAGAGAGACTTGATGATCTCATCAAGCCAGGAAAGAAGGAAGGGCAGACATTTAATCCATGCTGACCAAAGACAGTCTAGAAGTATTCATATTACTTATAAGGAATGGGGTAGGGTTTATGTCTCTCTGCACATCTAAATTTGGTTCTATTCAAATGGCCTCAGGTAATCAACGTTGTTATCTGTGTTACAGATGGCCTCTAACTCAGTTATATTTGTTGAATAAAGACCACTGATATCCTGTCTAAAATCTGAGTTTAGGTACTGACCAAGTGAAAGCAAAAGTCTCCCATTTTTTGTTTCATCCAAACCATCTTCCCTGCTTTAAATGTTTTGATTTGGACCATTATGTTAATTATATCAGCACTCTATGGCCCTCTGCTTATTTTGCAATAAAACTTTTATTGGACTACAGTCATACTCATTTATGTACTGTCTATGGCTGTCTTCACACTGCAACGGCAGAGCTGAGGAGTTGGTGATAGACTACATGGCTCAGGAACTCCCAAATACTTACTATCTGGTGCTTTACAGAGAAAGTTTGCCAATCCCTGCTGGAAATTACTAATATCAACACTATTTTTTAAAAGGAGCAATAAAGGGATAACATTCAAAGTCCTACACCTTTTTGGCAACAATTTTTCAAAATAGATGGTGGCTTTCCAACCCAGAAACTAGCAATCAACAACTCAGCCCCTGAAATCTCCAAGTGCCCAGGGAGCATCTGTGGTGTAGTAGTTATGTGGCCAAGTGTAGTTTCAACAGAACACCTCTCTTCAGCCTTGGATATTCTTCAGAATCCAAAGGATAAACACAGAAGCATGGAAATATGAGAAAGCACATTACTTTTTGCTCAGAGTCCAGCATTACAAAAGGCAAAATTACACAGTGACAAGCACACGCATAGGATGGTTGCCGCCACCATTATCTGTAGTCTGACGAGGTAAAGGAAGGAGAGCAAGAATACAGAAATTATCTCCATTTGGCACCAGTGCCTATGAGGGCACTGTCGCTGGTTATAGGAATTCAGAATTTAAAACACAGTTCTTCTGTGGCTTCACTGCTTTAGGCAGGAAAAGTGCGTGATCCGAAAGAACCAGTCTTCAAAACTGATACTAATGTGAGCCTTAAAAAATCCCAACATAGGTGCCTTGGAGGACAGATTAGATTGCCAGAATGACGTATTATAGTTTCTGAGAGGCTCTTGCTGAAATACTGCTTACTCTGCAGTAATCAAGCATGAAGGGCCCCTTGTGATCTCCTTTCTGCTCCCATGGAAAGCCCTTGTAAGCAGAAATGGCACCCTCACAGTTAACGAAATTTTATGTCATAGGAAATTAAACACAGATATTCCTCCAGTGGAGAGGAGCAGAAAGAAAAACAAACAAACAAAAGACATAATAGCTATTGCTAAGTTTGACTTTACAGTTTTGACAGAGTAGATGGCTTCCCAAAGAAAAACTTCCAGAACTGGGTCTAATGCAATCCTTCAAGGGATCACAGTGGGCTCTCCCACGGGGTGGCTCTGTCTACCCTCCTTTGAGTCTTACTCCTCCTTATGCGTCATCCACAACCTGAGCCCAACACTCCCTTGTTTGCTGAAAGGTGGGTCCCAGGCCTGAAGTCCTTAGGCTCCTGCTGGACAAACACAGAGAATCAAATACACACCCACAAGCGAAAAAACACCCCAGCTCATCTCACATCCAGGTGCATCCAGAGCTCAATACATTTACGTTTTCTTTTTTTATTTAAATATTCGATGAATGTTTACTATGTGCCAGGGATTATGCTTAGGGTTGAGGTTCAAGGGTGAATGAAATTGCCACAGCCAAAGCTTTCTCAGGGCATTGCTGGCGGGGGTGGGAGTAGACAGATAAATAATCCCACAGAGTCTAAGATTACATCATAAATGAGTCTCAGTCTAAGGTTATGAGTTCATAAATTGTGTTTAGTGCTGTGAAGGTGAAAAGCAGGAATCTGAGAATGTAAGGGTCAAGCCTCATTTATGTCACAGGACCTGAGAAGGCTTCCTTGGTTCTGCATTAAGTGACATTTAAAATGAAACCGGAAAGAGGAGCAGGAGTTATTCAGGTGAAGAACACAACTGAGGAGTATTTCAGGCAGAAGACAAAGCAGGTACAGAAACTCCGAGGAAGAGAAAGTGTGGCCTAAGTCAAAGTAGGGGAAAGTGAAGCTGGAAGAGAAGCAGTGGCCTTCTAATTGGAGCGGTGATTTTGATTCATTCTATGTACAATGGGAGACTGTGAACAGGTAAAGGATTAGCTATGCATTTCTACAAGACCACTCTGTGTAAGAGGACTAGTTCTGAGGGGCAAGAACAGAAGCGTGGGTTAGGAGTTGTTGAGGCAGGAGATGCTGGTGGCCTGCTTTGGGGGGTTGCAGTAGGAGCACAGAACTGTGGCATTATTCAAGCTATATTAGGAAGACAGGATCACAAGAGATACCGACAAATGAGGGAGAAAGAGGTATCAAAGATGTCTCTCAATTTTCTGGTGTGAGCTCCTGGGTGGTAGTGCACAATTTACCAAGATAAGAAGTACTTCGGGAAGATGCTGTAGGATGAAGCACCAAGAATTCTGTTTTGTAAACCACAAAGTATATCTGTAAAGAGCAGAATAAAATTGACTAGCTTTCTATGTAAGCCTCTGTGTCTCTGCTTTCACCATTTGTGAATTGGGAATTATAGTACCGTGTTTTCCCGAAAATAAGACCTAGCCAGACCATCAGCTCTAACGTGTCTTTTGGAGCAAAAATTAGTATAAGACCTGGTCTTATTTTAATATAATATAAGACCGGGTCTATAATATAATATAATACTGGGTATAATATAATATTATATTATACGGGGCCTATTTTAAGTTTTGCTCCAAAAGACGCGTTAGAGCTGATTGTCCATCTAGGTCTTATTTTCAGGGAAACACGGTAGAACCTAGATGGCTATTGTGACAAAATAAGTTAATGCATGTAAAACATTCCTGGTGTACAATAATCTCAATAAAATGTTAGCAGCTCTGGTTATTATTTTGCACTTGAAATTTGAAATGTTTATTGGTGACTTTAGTAAAGATGTCTGATAGGCAGCTAGATAACTCAACTCTGCAGCTCAGAACTCTCTCCTGCTGGAGAGAGAGGGAAGGATGGGAATGCTCAGGGTTTGAGAATTCTGCTGTGAGATTATGAATCATTTAGTTAAGAGATTGTATAATAGCACGGAAGATGTACTTACAAGTTGGTTAAAAGGTCAGTGTCTGGGTATCAACAGCACATAGATGGCACCCAAAGTTGTAGAAAACAGAAAAATTTGATGCAGAAGTGATCCCTGAAGGAGAAAAACTGAGAGGTCAAGAAATGAGCCTGTAGGGAGTTCCTTAAACTCAAACACAAAACAAAGATGAAAAGTTGAAGGAAACTAAATAGACATAAAAAGGTTCTGTACATTTGATTCTATTTGTCCAAACAAAAAATTTTGGCAATAAATCTTGAAAGGAAAGTCAGTAACTCCTTATATATTAGAAGTACATAAAAGATATATTTGCAAAAATATTTACCATAATGCTATAATAGCAAAAATTACCTAAAGGAACCTAAATCAACAATAGCAGACTGATCAAGTAAAGTATGGCACATCCATGTAAAGGAACAAATTTATAGCTATTAAACATCATGCCATGGATGGTTTATTGGAAACATATTCACATCTTACTGGTACAGCCAAAAAGTAGGCTACAAACTAGCACAGACAATATAATATTTTGCTAAAAAATACATAGAGAGCGGGGAAAACAACACCAGCAGGGCAAACAATACCAGAAAATTAACAATAGTAATTCTGGATGATAAGATTTTGGATGATTTCTTTTCTTTCTTTGTACTTTTTTGTTTTTCAAGTTTGGGGGACTCAAATCCCAAATGGAAAGCTCAGGAGAAACACAAACATCTCCATCAGCATCCTCACAATAAAAGGAACCTGACACTGTTAAATGCACAGAGAGGAAAGGTTTTTCCTTACCAATGTTCTCTACCCATGGCTGTCCTTTTCTAACCTCGACACAACTAACATCAGGGTAACAAATTAGGTTACATTGTTTGTTGATCTTAAAAAATACGCATCAAAAGAATATTACAGAAAACTTTTTATTTCATTGCAAAAAGATAAAGCCACACGATCTTTCAGTTTGTAAATATTTATACACTATCACACCCACAATCAAACCTGAAACTTCTTTCAACTATAAACATTTTCAGACGACTTTTAATTTCCCATAGTACTTTTAAAATTTGTCAAGAATATGCACATTGCCCCTCTGCTAAACCATAAATAAGCTTCATCATAGGGGATTAAACTTCTCTGAGATGAGCAAAAGAACAAGGTCTCCTTATATCCTGGTATTTAATATCTACAGTCTTGGCCAAGACCCTTAGCCTTTGTGAGTCTTGGTTTTCTCATGTAAAAGTGGGGAGAATATAACTTTTCTTGCAGGAGCTTTCAGGCTTGCAGGGCAATGGTGGCGACATGGTCCAAATCTCTCCATACATCCTTTACAAAAGACCACAAAATCAACAACAGGGCAAATATCATCACAAGCCCCTAAACATTCAGCATTTTTAGACATTCAGCATTTAGAGACTACCACACTTTTCAAGTTACCTGTGAGTGGAAGAAACAAACACCAATTTCTAATAGAGCTCCTGCTGCTGCAAACCAGTGGGTGTGAAGAGTGGGGAAACACCATTGAAAAGGAGAACAGGGGCACGGAGAGGACTTCGATGAAGCATAGACAAAATACCCCCCCAAAGAGGGAAAGTTCTGCACCAGTGCCCACATATCACAGGTCTGAGGCCAATCTGGCAGTTCTTGGCACCAGCTATATGTAAGGGAAAGAGCTTGAAGCTGAGAGAGACCAGAGACCTCGGGAAAGTGCTGCTTCTGGGAGAGAAGAATATGTATAACCTTTTCACTGCGAGGTTCGTCTCTTGTCAAGTGGTATTTCCATGCCGCTGAATGCAGCGTTCAACTTTACCCCATGAACTCAGTGTTCCAGAAAGGAAGTTTAGGAAAACAGATGTACATTTTTCTATATGTTTGTGTTTTTTCAAGAATGAATAACAATAGCAAATTTTTATACTTTAATCATTTATTTTAATAAAATGTAGCACCTTCACTGTATGTACTTAAAAATATAAATACTATAATTATTTTTGACTCATTTTGGAGAACAAACTTGAAATCAATTAATGCAGTGAAAAGAATAAAGAGAAGAAATGGTTCTGTGGCAACGAAGGAAAAGGGAGAAATTAAGGATACCACAGAAATGAAAGAGAAACAAGATACACTAGACCACACCATCTATCACCATTACCACCATTCATTAAAATATGTGCACTGCACTATTCTGACAGAAATGACAGCTGTTTATCTAGGAAAACCACCCATGAAATATGTAGGAATAGAAAAATCAGAACAAAACCAGAATAAATCAGAACAAAACCGAACAGCTGTGGAAAATTCTCCCCACCAAAAAACCATGAAGCAGAAGAATACTGTAATACAATGCTCCCAACTGAATTAAATATCCTCATACAAGCATTTGGAGAATTAAAAAAAAAAAATCTAGAATCAGGAACATAAAAATTAACAAAAGAAATGGACAAGAACAAAAAGGAAGTAATGCAATGAGAGTTGATTGAATTCAACAAAGAAAATGAAGAAAAAGACAAAAGTATGTCTTCTTCCAAGCTGAAGAGTAAGTTATAAGGTGCCCCAGAGAAAACAAATTTAAGTTGAAATTTAATAAAGCTCATAGAAGAAAAGTAGAAAAACAACAAAAAGCAGGAAATAATAAAGAACTGGAGGTGTGCGGAAAATGATGAGGAGTTGGGTACACCACAGCATGAGGGAAGGTCACAGGGAGGTCAAATTGACAGGCGAGATTGGAACCAGATTTATTAATTCAACAAATATTTTTGAGTGTCTACTGCATGCCGTGCACCATTGCTAGTGATCGTGAGTGAACTTGGCTCTCACTCTGTAGGGAAGACAAATAGGAGTCAGGGACCTTTAATTAGGAGAGTGATATAATCAGACTAAGTTGAAAGGAAGGTAACTCTAGAAGTGGAATGAAAGACTTTCTGGAGTGAGGGTAGACTGAAAGGGAAGCTAATGAGGAGGCCATAATAAATAATTCTGAGATAAAGCGTCAAGGTTTCCTGATGACCCCATATGAAGACAACACCAAGACTTCTATTTTGGGAAACTGGAGAATGATTCCATAATAGATGGACAGAATTTCTGCTCCATTTTGGGCATGGTGTGATATGATATACACAGACTGGAGCCTTGGAGAGTGTGGGAACTGCAGATCTTGGGGGTGGTTATCTTTCTGTGGTAGGAGTACCTACTGGACATGAAGAGATGGCCTATGGGGAATTCTGTTCGGTTCTCATGCCTCAGAGCACCATGAACAACTCGGGGGGGCTCCCGTATTTAAGGGGTAGAGTGGAAGAAGAGCACTCGAAGACACAGAGCCGCTGCAGGAATGCCACCAAGAGAAAAGACACCCAGGAGCCTCAAGGGGAGACATTCTGGAAATGGTGGCTTGTCCACAGAGGCAGACTGCATGGGGACCAAGGAGAGTACGGACTGGCAAACAGGAACCCAGACGCCACTGATGATGTTACTAATAAGCAGTTTCAGGCTGAGGAACGAATGGCATTCATAAAGGAGATACAGGAAATGCTCTAACAGTGAAGGGAAGAAAGGAGATAAAGGAAATAGGTGACACGTGACACGAAAGGGAAGTTGGATCAAGGGAAAAACTGGGAGTGGAAAGACATATGAGAACCAGTGGTAAGATCAGAACTGCAGAAGCGCAGAGAAGAGGATATAACCCATGGAGTGAGAGAGAGGGGTCAGGGTGTGGATGGAGGCGACCAGGTCGGCTTTCAGGGTCTCTTCCAAAACTGTGAGAGTAGGCAGTGAAGGGGCTGTGTGTAGGGTGCCACAGGCCAGCATCCCAGTGGCACATAAACATCTTTCCTTCCTTTGATTCCAACAGGGTGTACTATGGAATTTAAGGTCAGGGCTTAGAGTCTAAAACAAGGTGTTGTGTGCCAATTCTGCCATTTACCACCTATATCCCTTTGAACACATCATAACTCACCTGAAGCTCAGCTGTGCCATCAGTAAATTAGGTATAACAATACCAGTCACACACACACACACACACACACACACACACACACACACACACACACCCCTACTTCATAGAGTTGTTGGGAGGCTCAAAAATACAGTGTCTACGTGGATGCACCTTGAAGACTAAATAGCCCTGTGCATAAAATATTCGACCTAATTATTCCATATGTACTTGTGTCTCACTAGAGGTATTTGTTCAATCTGTGTGCAACCCATACATGGCCTAACACAGTATTTTGGACAGGTGCTTTCCACACACTGACTTGGACTAAGTACCAGCCTCTTCTTCATGAAGGTATGTGGCTGAATGGTTTTATGTGGCCCACACCACTACACAATGAAACCATCGTACTTAAACCTGGTGTAGGTTCCCAGCCTGAGTTTTTAGTAAAACTCCTAACAAACAACAGAGTTCAACACTTTTTAACAGTATTTTCAAATTAGCACAAGTGCAATTATAAAAAGGTTGCCGTATGTTAGAGCCACGTTTTGTTTTTTTCAGTTAAGGAGAAAACAGTAAGAAATCATGTTACAAGCACACTCAGCCATTGGGTCTAGAAAAGGCATCTAGAGAAAACCAACCACCTCATCCCGGCTGGGCAAGGAGGCAGGCACTCTCCATATAGCTCTCATGCACTAGAAACCCACCATCAGTAGAAGACATGCTTGAGTTCTGTTAAATCAACTCAGAAGTTGCTGCAGTCAAATCCATCATGTCATTTCACCTGTGTATCCCTTTTACTCCTGAAACGGAGAACACTCTGGAAAATTGCACTTTAATATGGCTGCCACAGCCTTACCAACCGTCCAATCAAAAGCTTTCTATTACAGAGATAATATGGTATCTGTAGCTTAGCACATTGTGGGGGGAACAATAACACATGTGGAGAAAATACATTTTTTTTTTTTCACTACCAAAGCAGAAAATTATTTTTGCTCTTCTACAGAATAGAGTAAAGCTCATACATTTTAAGGAACCTACATACATTCTCTTTTCCATCTGAGGCAAGCCTTGGTAGTGATTTAAAATTAAAGTGTTAACCAAGCATCAGGAACCATGAAATAAGCATAAGCAATAGTCTCTCTCTGAATACAAACACCAGGATATTCAGAATCACATGAAACTCCACAATCATACAATAGTAGCACCATCTATTGAATGCCTTCAATTCAAGAAAGCTATGGACTACCTTTCACACTCAAAGGGAAACTGTTAGGAATGTGATGTTATTAATATTCTCTTTTTACACAAAGACATTCATTTATTCATTCATGTCACATATTGAGCCACTATGATGTGTCAGACACACTGCTATGAATTGGGAATATGATGCTAAGCCAGACAAACCTGTCCTCGTGCTCATGGACTTATGGTCCAGAAAGACCAAAAAATAAAAATGAAAATAAATTAAATTACAAGCTAAGCATATGATTACAAATATTAAATGCTAGAAGGAAAAAGAAAAAAAGAAAAAAAACAAGACAAGACCTAATTTAACTTGAGAGGAGGAGAGGCATCTCAGAGGAACTAGGTTAAGCTAAGACTGAGGCCAAAGGGGAAGGAGACACTCCAGACAGAGGGAACAGCATGTGCAAAGGGTCTGAGACAACAAAGAGCTGGGCAGACCAAGGACCCGAAAAAAGAGCAGTGGCATTTGAACAGAGTGTGCAAAGGAGAGTAAGGCATGAAATGAGGTGGTAATTGTAGGAAGAAGCCAGACAGCTCAGAGGCAGCTAAAGTATTTGGGCTTTCGTGTGTGTGTGTGTGTGTGTGTGTGTGTGTGTGTGTGTGTCTGTGTGTGTGTGTGTTTTCCCGTAAGTGCAATGAGAGGTAGTGAAGGACAGAGTAGTGACAAGATCAGACTTGTATTTTTAAAAGAATGGATGGAGGACAAGAAATGAAAAGCTATGGCAATGGAAATGGGAGAAGAGGATGAGTTTGGGATATATTTTGGAGATGCGTGGATAGGACTGTTCAGTTTGAGTGAGGAAATGTAGTGAGGAAGAGAGGCATCAAAGGTGATCCGAGTTTATGGCTGGAGCAACTGACTGATGAAGATATCTCATAGAAAGACAGGAATAAGACAGGAACACAACAGGAGGCACAGGCTCAGCTGGTAAGCAGGGGATCAGAAGATTGGCTTTGAACAAAACATTAAAAAATTAAACATGCCTTTGAGACCTCCAGGTGAAAATGTCAAATAAGTGGTAAGATTAAATGAAACAAATGTAGACATGTGCCGTTCACTCTTAGGATCTAGATTAGTAGCTAAACCTGGTAACGGTTGTTCGGACTTTGAAGGAGTCACTCCCACCCTCTCTCTCACCTCTGGATACAGTCCACTCCATGCCACGCAGCAAACCATGAGATGGAAATTCTGGTCCTAAGAATTCTAAAGAGTGCTCATTTTTAAGTATATATAATGATTTATATTCTGAGAAGATAGAGAAGTCTGTGTAATTAACTACACAGGGTTATAGATTTTATAAATTTTTATACGTTATCAATTTTATATATCTTATGAATTATGCACTTATATAAATACAGAGGGTGCCAAAAAAAGTATACACATTTTAAGAAAGGAAAAATCTGTATTAAAATTGTAATACTCAATGTATACCAATAACAAAAGATGAATAAAAGTCATATATGTACATTCTTTTGGCACCCGCGGTATATTAGTAAATATATAAATATATATGAATATGATTTTAATAATGTTTTTATAAATAAGTTTATGTATACACATATTTTTGTATATTATTTCATAGCTGTCTTCTAAGCAATCTTAAAATTATAATATTTTAATGTCTAAGACAAGGCTTAGATGATTACACAAGCTCACCCACCATTTCTGTAATAAAAACTTAAGGCATGAATATCCTACTCACATTAGGGCCAATTGGTTATACTTTGAAAAGCACCACAAGATGGTAAGAAATCACTGTATCAAACACTGATTTGTGGTTTCAGGTTGCAAGGGACTCCTAACCTGTGTCTGACCCCTGGATTGATTTTTGTTTTCCTAACCAAATTGCCATGATTCAAAATTCGTTGTTCATTCAAAACTTCCACCAATTTAAATAAGAGCAAAAACTGCAGAAGCAGGCTCACCATGCTTGATTTCTGGCAGGGAGACATGTAATACCAGTGAGACTGACAAATAAAGAGATGACGTCATCCACAACGTCATCCATATCTGCTGATTCATGGGGAAAGTGGGGAAACAGGAGGAGGAGACAGTGAAGCCAAGAGAGATGTGGGAATTGTGATTACATGTTACTGGAAAGTGGCTGCTGAGCTAGACAACTGCTAAAAAAGGTTACTGGTAGCCAGTGAAGAAAGAAAGAAGAGGCAGCTACTTTGTGAATATGTTCAGAAGAGTCACGTAATATTGGTTAAGCGGGCAAGTAAAAGACAGAGTTGTTGCTGTGAAAGATTGAGAGCAAGCGTACTCTTTTCTTGTTCTGAGTGTACATTTTCCACATCTAACCATCTTAAAAACAGCTTCTCAATCACACTTTCACAAAATATACTTTAAAATCTTCCTTAAGTCATTCTTGTCCAATGCAATCATATAACTTGGCACTTTATAAGACATCTTTTGAAAAGTTACAAATACAACATTTTAAATGGCCAATACACAGTATGTAGCTTTTTACTTATATTGTGCACAACCAAAAACATCTGGGGAGCCACTGATGTAAAGGACTGTGGTCCTATTAATGGGAATCAATGAAGGAGGAAAGGTGAGGTGCTTGTTTCTGAATATGCTAAAATAGATTGAGTTTAATGTGTATGTAGAAGATCAAGTGGAGATATCCAAAAGGCAAATGGACCTGTAAGCCTACAGTTCAGCTGAGAGATGGACTCTATATTTAGAAGTAATCTACATAGCAGTGACCAGAAGAGACATGAGAAGGGATGAGAACTGTGAAACAGCAGACAGCAGAGGCCTATACACAGTGGAGTCCCTATATTTAGAAAGTATAGGAGAAAGGAGATCTAAAAGAGACAGATAGGAGGAGACCTAAAATAACACATAAGATGGATACCCTAAAATGAGGCCACAATGTCAAATGTTGCAGAAAATTAAGGAACTGAGAAAAGGCCACTTGCTGGACTTGGCAGCCAGGAGGTCATTTTGGTCCCCTGAAAGTACTTTTGGTAATGGGTAGCATCAGAAACCTGATTCAGGACTGAGTGACTAGTAAGGAAGTGGGGATAAGCAGTGTGAGTGGTCCACAGGGAAACTTGGTGATGATGGGAATGAACAGAAAGGTAGGATGGTGATGTATGGAGCGGCTTGGTTGGAAGAATTTCTAAGGCAGTTTGTTCTCAACTGGGGGCAATTTTGCTCTTTGAGAGACATTTGGCAATGTCTGACAACCAAAAATGGTTGTCAGAACTCCAGAGTGCGACTGGCATCTAGTGAGTGAAGGCCAGGGTTGTGGCTTAGCACCTTGCAATACACAGGACAGCCCCTTAAACAAAGGATTATCCAGCACACGATGTCGATAGTGTCCCAAATGTCAATAGTCAATAATTGAGAAATCCTATTCTAAAGGATTAGAAAGATCTGAGCATTTTCATACAGTGAGAAGTTACAAAGAGGAAGGATGTTATGACTAATTAGGGTCTCACAAAAGTGGGAAGATATATGATTAAGGGCAGAAGCAGGTGGGTAAGTGTTGGAAAAGAAAAGACATTTTCACATTGCTTAAAACAAGAGAAAGAAGTGGAGACCATTAAAAATGCAGAGAATTGGAGATCAAAAAGAAAAAAGCTGAAGTAACTCATATCTGATGGCCTTGATCGCCTTAGAACTGTAAGCAGCAAAAATTCTGCAGAGATGTGGGGGTGGAAGTAGGGTCTTGAGAGGAGAAAGCACTTGGAACAGCCCCTGTGGAGGTGGAATCAATTAGAGGAACATGAAAGGTTTACCAAGTACCCATGAAGGCCAAGCAGGGAAAAGAAAAACAACCAGTTTACTGAGTATCTACAGCAAAATAGATATTTATCCTTGGAGCACAAGGTACGTAAGAGAATGACATTAGGTAGGGTTTTCTCAAGGTCAGGACTGACCAGATGGATCAGGAGGACAAAAGATGAGAAAAACTAGACAGTCTGGCTAAACTGGCTTATGTGAGGTCTAAGTGAAGGCAATGAAACCAAAACCAATGAGCAGAGAAGACAGGAAGGAGGCTGGGGGCCACAAGAGGGCAAATGCCAGGTGGGTAGGAAGAAGAAGGAAGAGAAGAAAGAGTGATAGGAAGCGAAGGTCGGAGATGGTAATTCTCGGACTCAAATCTTGGAGGATAAATTGTTTCAAATTATGATAAGGGCCAAGACAAAGCCATGCCTGTAAATGGCTGTAGACTAATTTTTTTTTTTTATTCTCATACCGTCACCTCTTTCCCCTTTGGCAACCATCAGTTTGTTCTCTGTATCTACGTATGTGTCTGTTTCTATTTTGTTTTGATTTTTTAGTTTCCACATATAAGTGAAATCATACAGTATTTATCTTTCTCTGTCTGACATGTCACTTAGCATAATATCCTCTAGGTTCATCCATGTTTTTGCCAATGCCAAGATTCTATTCTTTTTTTATTGCTGAATAATATTCATGTGTGTGTGAGTGTGTATGTGTGTAAAACATCTTTTTTATCCATTCATCTATTGATGGACAACTAGGCTGCTTCCATACTTGGCTATCACTAGTAATGCTGCAATGGACATAAGGGTGCATATAGCTTTCCAAAGTAGTGATTTTCTTTTCTTCAGAT
The DNA here is from genome assembly GCF_057876585.1 of Rhinolophus sinicus. Classification (NCBI taxonomy): domain Eukaryota; kingdom Metazoa; phylum Chordata; class Mammalia; order Chiroptera; family Rhinolophidae; genus Rhinolophus; species Rhinolophus sinicus. Next base: position 165,837,319 of record NC_142517.1, on the reverse strand, counting down.
AAATGCCCAGAAGTGGAATTGCTGGGTCATATGGCAGCTCTATTTTTAATTTTTTGAGGACTATCCGTATTGCTTCCCATATTGACTGCACTGATGTACAATCCCACAAACAGTGCACGAGGTTCCCTTTTCTCCACATCCTCACCAGCACTTGTTATTTGTTGGTTTATTGATGATAGCTATTCTGACAGGCATGAGGTGATTATCTCATTGTGGTTTTAATTTGCACTTCCCTGATGATTAGTGATGTTGAGCATCTTTTCATATGTCTGTTGGCCATTTGTATGCCCTCTTTGGAAAAATGTCTATTCAGGCCGTCTGCCCATTTTTTAATTGGATTATTTGTTATTTTGGTGTTAAATTGTATGTAGACTAACGCTGACATCCAAGGGGGCAGGGAAGAAGCCAGCATCCTGGATTTCACCATCCTTAATACATTCTTACGCATTAGTCTTTGGAGACCACTTACTTATCAATATGTCTGTTTAGGTATGCCTATCACTGTCACCAGATCTTCTTGTATATCCCACAGGACATATGGGTGACATGGCCATTTGAAGTTAGTGGAGACTGTGTCACCAGGGCTAGGTGGCCTTTATGGAAATCAAACCTCTCTGACATAGAACTTCCCTGAGAGTTACACAGTAGAAAGATGATACCATGGAAAAGCAGCACATAATATTCATTATTACAGGATGGACATCATGACCCACAGCTACTGCTATTCTCTACTGTGGCAATAAGTGAATCCAACTTTACAACCAAGACAAAATCAGCTTTCCTTTCTTGTCTTCTGAACTCTAACTGATTGCACTGTCTGAAGACACAAACACCATTTCCTAAACTTATCATTTTCTTTCAAGATCAAAATATAAGAAACACAGTTTTATTTCATCATCATTTTTAGCTACTACCTTTTGGCACAGGCCTGTTCCTGCATACCCTATCATTTTAAAGGGACAGTTTAATTTTTAAGGGACTACAGCAGCAAATGACTCAGAACACACAAAATGAGACTTTAACTTGAGAAAAAATAAATAAGTAAAAGTAGCCTAAGTAGTTAAAAAATGATTATAAAATTGAGACATTCTAAAATTGATATTCTAATAAATGTTCTAATTACATTCCAAAATAAAATAAAATATCCAGAAATGAAACTGTCATTTTTCATAGGGCTATTAAAGACATCCAAGAAATAGCTCTTTATGTTAATGGAAAGATACATAAAATTTTTAAAAAGAGCAACCAAACATTCAAATATAAGCCTGTTAAGCCACAGGAATACTGATATTCATCAAGTTCTGTGAATTTTCCTCCAAATAGAGATTGTATCAAATTATCTACTCCTATGAAGGGAAGAACAGGTACAAATAAAACCAAAAAACAAACAAACCCAAGATTATTTATATAACTAGCCCCTCCCCCAAATTTTATACAATTAATTTCAAGCATCAGGACTAACATCTGGTCTTTTTGACAGATAATCTACAAATACTTAGGGTGGCTCTTATTCTATCACCTCCTATTCATAGGGGTCCAGAAAAGTAACATCTAACTAATAATCCAGTTATTAAAGACTTTCTGTGTACATTAGCAGAGTATCCAGCAAGGGAGCTATTCTGCAGTTCATCAAAGAGGTTGTACAGAAGTTATCCACACACATTTCATCATACAGGTGGTAGGAATGAACGGAATGGCTCATAGACAAGGAAGAGCAAGAAGAAGAAAGACCCAAGGCCAATCTCTCTGAATCAGTGGTTCTCAGATTTTAGGGGCTTCTTAAACTAAACAAAACTACCAGGCCCCATTCCCAAGTGTCCAATTCAGAGTTTTGGGGGTGAGGCCTGAGCAAATGGGCGTTGTTATAAGCACTTCAGATGATTCCAAAGCAGGTACTGTGTGGACCAGCTTTTGAGAAACACAAGACCATAAAAGGGAAAAATTGATAAATCGCACTATATCAAAATTAAAAACTTTGGCTCTGCCAAAGTCCCCTGAAGAGGGTAATAATACAAGTTATAGACTGGAAGAAAGTAATTGCATATCTGTATAAACTCTGTGGATTGTACCAATGTCAGTTTCCTCGTGTTGCATTGTAGTATAGTTATGCAAGATGTTACCTTTGGGGGAAACTGAGCGAAGGGTACACAAAACCTCCCTGTATATTTTTTGGCAACTTCCTGTGAATCTAGAATAATCTCAAAACAGAAAGTCTTTAAAAAATTACTACCTGTCTGTCTAGCTACCTATCACATTAGCAACAAGTCAGCTGACATACTGTTTATTTAAAAGGGCTAAAGTCCAGCAAAGGTTGACAATACACGACTTGTGAAATTCTTAACAATATTAACCTAAATAGGACAGGCATTCTCTCCAACTCCATGTTAATTCTAATATAAGTGCAAAAGTAGTTATTATTGTTGTTGTCATTATTACTATTTCATTTTCCAAGGTAATGTTAGGACATGTACCATAGCGCCTGAGTAAATGATATGGCCTGAGACACAGTATAATTAACATTAAGAACTATTATGACAATATTCCCATTTTTCTACTATTAATATAGTACTGAGTGAATATTAACTTTAAGATGATATGATCAATATTATTCAAAAGCTAAATAAAGTAAGTTATAGAGAAAAACTGACATGAGAGAACTATTACTGTCTCAGTATAGACAGTGTGTCCGCAAGAGTATTTTCAGTGTCTCTGGAATTGTGCCTACTGTGAATATTAATACTAATTAATTGCTAGTACTTATAAGGGAATCATTATGTACTAGATACTGTGCTAAGCTTATCATAAATAGATCATCTTAATGTTGTGAGTACTTAATACAACAACCCCCGAGGTAGGCATTGTTATGAAAGATGGGAAAATAAGGAGATTAAATAGCTCATCCATGGCCAGATCTCTTATGATGCCAAAGCTCATGCTACCCAACCTGAACCCCTGTCACTGCTCCTACGTGTCATCACCAACTTACATATGCCAATGAAGATCAGAAAGTGTGAAATAATAAAACCAAGGCTAAGCTCTAGGTTGCAAGATAAATCAAAATGTACCCACCTGTTGTGATGCGATTGCAAACTGTGTTTGGTGTCCATTCTCTATTTTTTCCTTTCAGGAACAGAACTTCCACCCCCCCCCCACCTCTACAGGTTTTAGCTTGGCACATGATCACCCAGCTAACCTACAATCCCCAGCCTCTCTTGTAGCTAGGTAATGGCCACTAAGTTCTAGGATCTGAACAAAAGGATGCATGAAATTTCAGGTCACAGCCTTTAAGAAAGATAATTACTTGCCCACTCTATCCTTCTTCCTCAGCCCTCAACCTTCCCACAAGAAGGATGTAGACGTGGTCTGAGCCAATCAGCTTCTACCCTGCTGATGAGGACGATACCATAAGTGATGGTAGAGTAACATGGTAGATAAAACCTTGGTTTCTGAATGGCCTCTGTCCCAGTGGTTCTCAAACTTCAGTGTGCGTCAGAATCACCTGGATGACTTATTAAACCCAGACTGTTGGACCCACCTCCAGAGTTTCTGATTCACAATTTGCATTTCTAACAAGTTCCCAGGTGATGTCATTACTGTTGATCCAGTGGAGAGGTAGAGGGAGCATATCTTGATAACTAATGAACTAGACCTCTTCTTTCATTAAGGTGGCCACAGGCCAGATGTGGTTACTGAACACTTGAAAAGGCGTTAGACTGAGGAAATGAATTTTTAATATATTTAATTTTAATTAAATTAAATACCAATTTTTAAAAATTAAATTAAATACCAATAGTGGATTCAGTTAATGAAAAACTTTTAAGTATATTTAGAACATCTTGGGCATGTGAAACTACTTCTTGAACCATAAATTTTAAGAAATCTAAATACAGAGCAAGTGTTTCTGAAGGAAATGTAGTGTTCAAGCTGAGATGTGCGATTAGTGTAACATATACATCAGACTTCAAAGATTTAGTAAGAGAAAAAGAATATAAAATATGTCATTAATAATTTTTATATTGATTATATGTTGAAATAACATTTGGACCACATTGAGTTATGTAAAATACATTATTAAAACTAATTTCACTTGTTTCTTTTTCCTTTTATAATGTAGCTACTAAGACATTTAGTGTTTGGCTCACATTATATTTTTATTGAATGGCAGTGATCCAAACTATTATGTGAATGATAGAAAGCAAGTGGAATAGAGATCTATCTTGTTTTGGGCAACTAGTTTTGTTTGAAGTCTGTTTGTAATAGTGGCTTAGCCTGTACCCTGCTTATCCTCCTATGTAAAATGTATAATTACCATATTCCTGGTGGTAAATGTATTTATCTACAACTGTTCCCTTTCCACTCATCATAGTACTCCATTTTTGTTTTATTCAATCTCAATTGCACAGGATTGGATTAATCACAGTCTTTGCTATGAGGTACATTTACATCTCTGTGCCACACATGCTGCCCTCCTTCACTCATTCTTCATTTCTAATGCTATACTAAGCAACCACGAACCCGTCACTTAACACAAAAATTAGGCTTTGACAATACCTTATCTACCCAAATGGCCTCCCAGTCTCATCCTCCTGGTTCCCCCGATCTGAGGTAACAACCATCCTGAATCCTGTACTCAACATTCTACTGCTTTCCTTTCTATATATTATCATCTCATCTATATGTATTCCTAAAAACTATGGTTATGATTTCAGTTGCTTTTAAACTTACACAAAAGGACATTATGTATATGGTTTTAGAATCTTTAAATTTCATATTGATAAAACTTACCTATGTTGTACTTCTTTCCTTATACTGTATTTTGATTGCAGCATGTATCCCATTGGATGAATATACTACAATTTATTCATCCACTCTTTTGCCCACAGACATTTGGGGTTTTCTCAGGTGTTTGATGTTGTGTATGGTGCTACCATAACATTTGTGTACATATTTCCTGGTGCATATGTGCAAGAATTTCTTGTGCATATATACATAAAAGCAAAATGTTGGAAATGTGGCAGGTTAACTCTATGAGATAATGACAGAACTATTTTCCCAGGTAGTTGTGCCAATTTACTAGTAGGGTATGAGATCCTCTGTCTCTCCACCTGCCCTAGCACTTGATATGAACAGACTTTTCAGTTTTTCCAACCGAATAGGTGTAAAATAGCATCTCATGTGGCCCTGAACTGCATTTCCCACCACATCACAAATGATCTTGAATTATTTTTTATATTATCTTTGCCACATGTGCTTCCCTGTCTGTATCTATAAAATACCCATTCATATCCTTTGCTCATTTTTCTAGTGGGTTGTTCATGCTTTTCTTCTTGATTGGTAGGACTTCTTTGTATAATCTACTAATCCTTTCATATGTTGCCTAGTACAATGAACCTCATTTACCTATCACATAGTTTCAAAAATGATCAATTCACGGTCAATCTTGTTTCATCTATACCCTATTCCCCCTCCATTCCCAAATTACACTGAAGCAACTCTCAGGAATCATTTAATTTCAATAAGGTTTCTTTAAATGAACAAAATTCTTAATTTTAATAGTCTAGTTGGTCAATCTTTAAGTGTTTTTTTTTTTGTCTTAACAAATCTTCTCCTCCACAGACTAAAAGTCTAAAAATCAAAACAAAAAACCTTAGAAAATTCTTTCCTATCCCCTATCCTAAGAGTCTTAAAGTTTTCTTTCTGACACTACATTTAAGACTTTCATCTTTTTGATTTATTTATTTATTGATCGTATATGGCATGAAGTAAGGCTCTGTCTTCATCTTTCTCCTAAGGATAACTATTTTCAGCTTCATTCACTGAATAGCCTTTCCTTTCCCTTCTGAGCTGACATATACCAAAGTTCTAAATATGTGTGTAGGAATGTGCTATGGACAGAATTGTGTTCTCCCAAAATTCATAAGAAGAAGAGACACCAGGGGAGCACATGCATAGAGAAAAGGCCAAGTGAAGACACAGCGAGTAGGTGAGCTCACAGCCACCTGCAAGCCAAGGAGAGAGGCCTTGCCAGAAACCAACCCTGACATCACCTTGATCTTGGACTTCCAGACTCCAGAACAGCAGAAAACACATTTGTGTTGTTTAACCCACTCAGTCTGTGGTATTGTTATGGCAGCCCTCGCAAACTAATATGGCATGTTTCTGGGCTTTTTATTATATTCCACTGGTCAATTTATCTATCCCAATACCAGTACCATACTAAATTTCTGTAAGTTTATAATAGGTCTTAATATATGGTAGAGCAAGTCTCTTCTCCTTCCTCTAACCTTATAAATATTTTTAAGGTAAAATTCAGATTTAACTTATTCTATAATATAACATCTCTCACCCCTTTTCTCTGTATACCTGTTGTATTTGATTGGCACCACCACACTATCCAGCTTTACACTGTTCCCTGTACATGTCCCATGTGCATTGGTCTCATACTTAGTATAAGGACTAGTAAACATATTGGTCACAGAGGAGATGCTCAATAAAACTGTTACTTCACAGCTAATAATGAGAGCCGACGTGTCTCTACTGGAGCCACTTAACAGTACCTGGGCTTTAGCTGATAGGGAGCTGAGATTCGTGACTCTTCCCTACTTTTCACTGAAAAACAATAGGGCAGAAGACCCCGCATTGGACAAAGGATTGAATGTTTCATTATGAAAATATACTGTAGAAGTAAAATTTTTGCTGAAAAAGACTAGGAAACAGTCATTCCATCATGTTACTCAAGACATAAGTTTTACTACATGCCAGGCACCAAGCTAGAGGCTGGAAAGACCGAGACCAAAAAAAAAAGAAAACTCGAAAGGATCTGAAGTCTGGTGAGGAAGGCACACATGTAAAGAAATAACAGCAGTTACAGAATATGCACTAGACGCAGTGGAGCAAACACACAGGAGCCATCACCTGGAAAAGTCATAAGACTGACTGGTGTCCCTATTCTGCTACCCAGTTCCTGTAATAGGCATTCTTTGATAAATAACTTCTCTTCCAAAGGCATCCAAAGGGCAAGGAGATCTTTAGAGAACAGAAGGACATTTGCACACTGTGCCAGTTATTCTCCATTTGCCCCCTCCCCACTCCAGACCCATTATCTGACCTTCTCTGCCCCCCTCTGGGCTATACAAAACTGACCTCTATGGATTGTATCACCCAGGATCCCTTACTCTAGCTTCCAGGTGGATTTGGCTAACAGAATACCAGCAAGAGACTAGAGAGGAGAGGACAGAGGAGAGTATTTATACTCACCCCATCTCCCTGCCTGCCTCTGTCCAGGCTGTAGCTGTATCTACACTTAGCGTTCCGTGGCCAGAGCACTTACTGGGTCCCAGGAACGCTGCTTCCTCCTTGCTCCTTCTGGCCTACAGACGATCATGGTTCCCAGTGTTGCTAGCTCTGGGGTTCTTTGCCACCACTTGGGGTTCTCTGAACTCTGCTCTCACCTCTTTAAAGCCATTCCCTCATTAAATGTTCCTCGGCTACACACTTAGAATGTGCCATCCCTTACCTGCCAGGACTGACTGAAACCATGGTTTTCTGGAACTACAAAATCCAATCTCTAGAAAATATCTGAGCAAAGGTTACATTTTCAATGGGTCTGAAATCTGGACAGTATCATCACTGTTCAACATTTACTATGTGACTACCGTGTACAGCACATTTTATCAATACTGGAAGTCCAGTTTCAACTACAGTAAAATCTACATATCTCCTGTACCTGCTTTGAGAGCTACAAAAAGGGGGATCTTAAGAGTTCTGGGTATTTCAGGAGGAAGTCACAGACTTTTCTTTTTAATCTAGTAGGACGAATTAAGCACCTGACTGAGAGTTCTGAGGGTAGAGAATGGTCAACTCACTGAAATCCCCAGAGAGGCTTTCATCCCAGGGCTACATAATGCCTTTCTGCCCAAGTTTGCATTCTGTTTATTCAGGCAGCTAAAACATCACCATGTGTCTTAACAACCATCCTGCTATACTGTAGATGTCTTTTGTTTAAAAAACAAAACAAAAAAAAAAACAAAAAACAAAACCAAAAACCAAAAAAAAACAAAACCCCTGAATTTACACTAGTTTCAAATCTGTAACAGTTCTAATGCACCGAAATAACAAGTAAAAGTGTGTCGTATGATTCTGAGTGGCATTATTCTGATTCTGGAAAAGTCACTGATGATTCACTCAGGCTACAACAGAGAGTTCAGGAAGAAAACAATGTTAGTTCCGTAAAGCAGATTTTATCAAACACATAGTATGGAGAAGTCTGTTTTAATGAAAAAATATTTTTATTGTGCTCTTCTCAAAAATCTCCACCATTGTTTTTGCCTCCCCAGATATTCATTTATTGAGCATGAATTTTTTTTCGAAACACAACTTTTCAGTCTTCATTCTCAGTGCCTTTCTGCTCACTCTGTGCTACCGTGTTTTCTGGTGCATGAACCATTTGCTCGGATTTATTATTTTGATTTCTTCCATTGACTTCAATGCAACCTTCTTCCTTCCCGCCTCTCTTCTATCCCCGTTCTCAATTCCCTTTTCCTTCATTCTCTCCCTTCCCCGAGTTCATGGTCAGATCACGGCATACCTCCCCTCCCCTCTGCATTAGCAAAGTGACCTAAACTGACAAATGTACTTCCGATGCTACTCTTAACAACACAGTTCCTCCCTTCAGCTGTGGCATTCCCACTGGACTTGGGTTATCCTTGGGGTATTTGATGAGAAGCAAGTGAGGTTGCCCAGGCAACCACTCCAAATTGTTCTCTGATGCCTGGCAAGCATGTTTTACGAAGCCTGATGTGAAGGTCACACTAGCCAACCCTGTGACAGTTAAAGGCACAGTCTGCCTGCAGTCAGCCAAGGGCGCAGAAAACATCCATCAAGATGAGCTCAATAACATTTGCATAATCATAAAATTGAGAGGCTCCCAAAGCCATAAGGACCCATGCAAACCGACTATTTCAAAGAGCCAAAGATACTAGCTTTGAAAAGGAGTAACAATAGGTGAGTGTGCTAAAATCATTAAAAAGAACACTTTAAAAACCAACCAGATGGAATCCAATCACTCAGCTGGTGAAAACACTTTAGCTACTCGGCTTTCTTAAATGATTTAGGAGCAGTTCTACCCCGAGGCAAGGCAATAAACTGAAGGGCCTGGAAAAAGTCACTCTATGCCCTTTCACTTTCTACAATTTCCTTAGATCAGAAGGGTTTAGTACATTATTCTCAAAAAAGCAAGACCCAATGTTGAAAAACATGCCCATCCATACCCACTAAACTAACGTTACATTTGACTAACTGTCAATAAATATTCCAATCTAATGGGGAAAATAACTACAAAGCAAGGAAAACTACATCCCTAAGACATGAAGTGCTCACAAAACAATAAGCCCAAACAGGAAAAAACTTACAGAGAAATGGGAAAAGAACACAAACTAGCCAATTTACCACAAAATTCAAATGACCAGCACAATACAGAGAAATGCTCCGCCTGAAAAAGAAAGATACAATCTAACACAATGAGAAACCACTCTCACATAACAGACTGATAAAAAGTCAGAATAAATTTTGGGAAAGTAACAAGTCTCCCAAGCCTTCCACATGTGTTCTGCTTTGATCTAATAAATCCTACATTTAAGAGTTTACCTTAAGTATATAGTCAAGCAAGTATCATTATGTGTGCGAAAGATGCTCATCACAATATTGGTTATTATAGCAAAAAATGAGGACATGACATATGTGTCTGGCAAATCTCTGCAGCCACTCTAAAGAATGATATACTTGTATAGTCACCAACATGGCAAAGTGGTTCAAACACTTTCTTTGGTTTGGGCAAGGGGTAAGGAGAGGAAGAAGTTTATAAAGTAGCATGTGTCCATTTTTTGTAAAAAATAAATGAATTACAGAAACATAAATCCTAGTAAAGAAAACATAGGTATTTAACACCAAATGTTATTCCTTTCTGGATAGTGGGATTACAAGTGATTTTTGTTTCTTGAGGGAGGTTCTATCTTAATTTGTGTGTGTGTGTGTGTGTGTGTGTGTGTGTGTGTGCCATGAATAAATACTACTTTCCATAACAGCAATTAGTTTTGAAATGTTGAAAGGAATTGTAATTAATTTTCATGCATTCCAAGATTGTTTCATATTTTTTCAGCATTTTGCTTTAAGCCCAGATTATTACACCTCTTTGCAAAATCTGAGTCTCTATGAATTAGAACATAGAAGGTCCTTGAACATCTACCGTGTTTCCCCAAAAATAAGACCTAGCCGGACAATCAACTCTAATGCATCTTTTGGAGCGAAAATTAATATAAGACCCAGTATTATATTATATTATACCCAATATTATATTATATTATATTATATTATATTATATTATATTATATTATATTATACCCGTCTTATATTATAGTAAAACAAGACCGGGTCTTGTATTAATTTTTGTTCCAATCAGCATTAGAGCTGATTGTCTGGCTAGGTCTTATTTTTGGGGAAACACGGTATGGATTTTAAGTAGGTGATGGATGAGAAATTAAAATGACATCACCAGTATCAGTTCCTAGAAGCTAGGCCTGTCACCTCGGAAAAGTCTTGGGTTGACCCCTGACATAACTACAGAATCAGAACTTCCTGGAGTTGGATGGGAACATGGTACAAAACATCACTTGTTACAGTCTCCATAAGGGTGATTTCTTTAGCAGATGCCTTCCCTTGTTCCCCTCGAATTCCCAATGCATATAATAGAAAAGGAGAGAAAGGCCAACAATGCAACAGAGAACATGGGATCTGAGAGTGTGCACTCTTTCAAATACAGAGCACTATGGTGGTTTACTGCAATAGGGACAATTTAAATGCTATGCCTGTGAGGGGTCACTTGACAGTTCTGGAAAAGCAAAACCATGCATTTATAGCTTTTCTGCCAAGTAAAAGTATCTAAAGAGTACTACTTTGCATATCATCAATTGTGAATCCAGCCCCTCTTACCACCTCAAAAACAAGGCTGGTTGACTGAATCAATTATCCTGTATCACTCACTAATCAAAGCCACACCTTTGCAACTCAACCCACATCTCTGTAAGAATAGATTGTACTGACTGATGGACAGTGCTAACTTTTATTCTTAAACTGAGGATCAACAAATATCATTGTAGGGATATTTAGAAGTTTAATACTTGGGAAAGGCGAGTGAAAACTTATTTATAAGACACACACACACACACACACACACACACACACACGCGCACACAGGTTTAGAACCAAAAACCTTAGAATTTAACCTGTATTTCCCAAAAATCACACTCATAGCTTCATCTATTCTCTTGCAGAATGCTTTCCTTCAGTTTGACTCAATAAAGACATTCATTAAAGGCTGTATATTTACTTTACAATGCATTCCTGCATCAGTTCATCAGGTGTTTCCTAGTGATGTTTCCACCCTACAGTAAAATTGCAATGCTGTGCCCACTCAAATTTAATCAATGCCTCCAAATTATTTCTATTCAGGTTTACATTTCTTTTTTCTCTCTCTCTTTTTAAGGCATATGCTCAGTGGACACCTCTAAGTTGTGCATAATCGGGACTTCAGGAAACTGTTTGTCAATGGTTAGAATTTACAGTCAACATGAATAGTCTAGCTGAAATAGCCAAGCCCCAGAATGGAGGGGGAAACAAAGAGGTCCTTTACCACAAAGAGTCCCTGAGCAGACTCAGTGGGCTGACAAGTCAATTACCTCCTAGCTATGCCCATAATAGAGCCAGCATTCTGGGGCAGACCCTGGCTTAATGGACACAGTTCAGTTATCCCACGAGGGCAATTGTTTTTCAGATGCTTTCACTGCTCAGCTGCACTCTAGCTACATCCTGTTATTGCATTTGCCCACGCAGTGTCTCAGCAACATGCCAAAAATCCAAAAAAGACAGGAAAAATCCCACTTCAGGAGATCATTCTAATATCAGCAACATAAGCAGAAACACAAGTGACAGAGTAGGCTATATATACAACTCAACTGATGACACTTCTGCACTGATGACACTTCTGCAACGTACTCTACTTCCAAAAGAAAAATATACCTTAATTTCTGCCCTTTTCTCTGTAAAATAGAAAAAGGATGTATACCCATGAGATATATTTTATACACAAACATTTCAAATTCCAATTAGAATTTTGCTCATGTTTCAATTTACAAAAAAAAAAAGAAGAAGAAGAAGAAGGTGGAGGATACACTTCCAATTAATCCAAGGTAGCTTATTAACACCAGAGCTTGGTTTCTTAAACTTCAGCCAAACCCGTTTTCACACCCCAGCCATCGGCACGTAACAGTTACTCCATCAGAACGGCGCGGGGCCTGAAAACTTTCAAAATTAACTGTATTCTCACATTGCTGAAATCTCCAGAATACTAGTGAGGAGAATGTCCTCAATTTGTTGCTTTGAAATGGCATTGCTCAGGTGGCACTGAGGTGATAGTAGAGGTGGTTATTTAAAACTATCCATCCTGTTAGGATTTGTTGTCCACAGTCCAGCAAATTGAAGATGACAGGTCACAATGTCTCTAACTCCTCCTGCCATGTGAGGTTTACCACTAGAACCTCTGAATATGAAATGGGTCTTGGAATTAATAGCACGTAATTAGTTCCTGGTACACTCCAAAAGGAGAATCTTGCTGGAAAGCGGTCTGAGGAGATGCTTTCAGTAGCAACATGTTCTGATTATAAATACTTGCCCAAAACCACCAACCCTTCAGATGCTGACATATAATTCAGCTTCCCCTTTCCCCACCGCTAGTGTAGTCAGCTATGAAAGGCTCCCTGTATCTGGCTCCTTATTGATACTCACGTAAACATCATCCTTGGCCCCTAAGTCACTATCTGTAGAACCCAATTGTTATGGAACTAATAACCTTGGGCTATACGAGGCGTGATCAAAAAAATATGGTGAATGTTTAAATGAAAAAGAAATGTATTACAGTAGAAGATATATTGCCATTAATCCCCCTCAAAATACTCCCCCTCACTTCGAACACGCTTATCCTACCGCTCTTGCCACTTTCTGAAGCAGTTCTGGAAGTCCTCTTTGGCGAGTGTCTCGTGGTGCTGTCATGGCTACCTTGAAGTCCTGAATCGATTCAAAAAGGTTTCCTTTCATGGTCATTTCACATGGTGCCAAATCCGGTAAATAAAGTGGATGAGGACACACCATAATGTTTTTATTTGACAGAAATTGCCATATACCAGAAGCGATGTGTGACATGGAGCATTGTCATGATAGAGGATGAAGTAAAGACACTCACGAAAGGACTTCCAGAACTGCTTCAGAAAGTGGCAAGAATAATGGGATAAGTGTGCTTGAAGCGAGGTCTGGAGTATTTTGAGGGGGACTAATGGCAATGTGTCTTTTACTGTAATACATTTTTAAAATTTAAACATTCATTGTAATGTTTGATCACACCTCATACAGTAAGTTTGAAGCACCACAAGTTTTGAAATTCACCTTGGAATTTGAAGCTTGGCTTTGCCACTTACCATTCCTCTCCCCCGCTACCACCACAAGCACACACTCCAGTTCAAGCCGTTGTTTCTCAGTCTAGTTGTGTAGGACAAAGCTCCTTGGCTCATGCTGGTATTATGAGCCTTGCGCTCCACCCAGCTGAGGCAGTCAGTCATCGGCTGTTGGTCGGCCACTCACAGCAGCTCAGGGCAGCTTAGCTCCAGGTTGAGCCATTGTTCACACTGGCCCATGTGGGAATCGAACTGATGACCTCGACATTAGGAGCACAGCGCTTCAACCACCTGAGCCACCGGGCCACCCGCCACTTACCATTTTTTATTTTGGGAAGTTGTTCAACATCTGTGCTTCACTTTCTAATTCTAAATCTAAAGTACGGATAAAAACACCTATTCCAAGGTATTGTTATGAGGATTACATGGGAACATAGGTAATGCACCCAACACAAGTCTCAGCCCATAGCAAGCATTCAATAAAAAGTAGCTATTAATAAAACTTCATTTCTTACCTATAGTCTATTGCTAAGAGTCTAATTAAGATTGGCATTCCTGGGTTGCTCAGTGGTTAGAGCACAGTGCTTCTAACATTACACCACGGTCGCCGGTTCGATCCCCATATGGGCCAGTGAACTGTGCCCTCCACAACTAGATTGAAAACAACGAAATATGTGAAATACACATATTTTAAATATTGGCATTCCTCTTGAATAAAGGCAAATTGGAAATATAGCATTATATCTAGAATTCTTGCAGCTATAACAAAAAGGGAAGAAAGTCAAGGCAGTGAGCACGAAAACAAGACTGCAAAAGGGGGAGAGGAGAGTCGGAGGCAGAGAGGATAAACAGACACAAACAAAGACTGTACAAAGGGGAAAAAAATGAGGTCTGATAAAAGAAGGGGAAAAAACACAAAGAGAGGAAAGAAAAGTCAGTAATAGAGGAAGAAATTGAAAGAGAAGCACATGGAAAAGGAGGAGGCACCAGGTGAGTGTAGAAATATTCCAGAAATAAAAGAGGAAAAAAGAGAAGCAAGGAAAAAGACATTTCCATTACCAGAATACTTCTATTAACAGTATTACGATACTGGAAATAAAACCACATATCCCTGTGCACCATTTGGTCAATAATAGCTTGCATTTAATTAGCATTCTCCCTTGTTAAAAAATGTTTATATATTTGTCTCATTTTGCCCTAAGAAGGACCCACCCTATAACACAGGTCAGGCAGACACTCTTCCCCTGAATTTACATTTGAGAGCAAAGAAGCAAGAGGCTGACTTGTCTACAGATGCATACTTAGGTACTGCCTACTCTTAAAATCTTTAACATCATTCAATCCTCTTTAAAGCACAGTCTGGTTGTCCTCTTACAGCACAAACAAATTCTATCCTACTCTGGTCCAAAAAAAAGGGAAATTAAAGTTGTTAACAGTTCGGATTTCAGAAAAGTACTTGCACTTTAAAAAAAGAACAAAACTTTATTTCAAAATAATTTCAAGCTCAAAAATTGCCAGAATAGTATGAAGAATGCTCCTATGTCCTCCACCTTTTTGAAGTTTCGCCAACTATCCCAGTGATTTTCTTTGCAGCAAAAGGATCCAATCCAGATTATTCATTGTATATGCCACATCGCTCAGTCTCCTTTAGTCTGAAACAGTTCCTAGGTCCTTTCTTGAGTTTTATAACTTTAAAAGATAATCTGTTTTAAAATAATTTCAAGCTCACAAAAACTGGCTGCTGGCACAGTAGAAAGAATTCCTGTTTTCCCTTCTCCTAGATACCCGGTTGTTTAGTCTTCAGTGTTTTTCTGAACCATTTGAGAGTAAATTGTAGATAGACATAAGACCCCTTCAGTTTTGTAATTCCAGTATGTATTTCCCAAAACAAGGCCACTTTCTTACACAACAATCATGAGTCTCCTTCGGTCTGGAACAGATTTTCTGTCTTTCCATGACTGTCTCATCCTTGACAGTTTTAAAGAGTCAAAATTTTTTATTCTCCAGGGTGACCTGGGTCATGCTCAATTTTGATCCATCTGATGTTTCTTCATGACAAGATTCAAGCCATGTATTCCTGGCAGAACCCGAAAAATGGTGCTGTGCTCTTCTCAGTGCATCACAGCAGGAGGCACAAGATGTCAGATCATCCCATCACTGATGGTGGTAGCCTTGCGTCTGAACAAGGCTGTGTCTGCCAGTATTTACCATAAAGTCACCATTTCCTTTTTTGTAGTTAATGAATATTTTGTGGAAAAATACTACGAGACTATGCCAATATCTTGTTTTTCATCAAACCTCCACCCACCCATTGACACCTCCTGTTTTCATCAATCATCGCTGTGGTTTGCCAAATGGTGATTTTTCTTTTTTCCACCCTCCTTCTACATTTATTGGTTGGCATTTTCCTATAACAAAGAGTCTTCCCTTCCCCATTCCCATTTATTTACTGCTCAGTATAGGTTCACTGAATCTTATTTCCTTTAATAGCTTATTATCATTATTTATTTTGATCCTCCAATTTTCCCAGATTTGATTGGTGAGAGTCCCTTGCACTTGCTTTTTCAGAAAGCAGATTTAGTGAATGCAATTTCATGTGCCAAGAGGAATGCTCAAGGCCAAAAAACTGCTTTTGCAATTTGCTTTGGGAGTTGTAAGATAACACACAGAAATCATTCATGAATGTTAGCTTTTTTCTTTCTTTCCAAATATCTATTAGCTGACATTCACCTTTATTATAAACAGACCTCCTCTTAGACTCAATCAACTGTCAGGTAATTTTCAAAATGGAGTATCTATATTATCCTTTATAAAAAGATGGAAGACCTGAAAAAGAATCTTCAACACCAAGCCTCTTCTTCAAATGGCTTCTTTGGTTCAAGTTGCTCGTTAGGTAATCCCATACAGGCTAGAAGACACACCAGCATCTCAACCAACATCAGATAATGTGTGTAACACACCAGGCCCAGAATAGATGTTCAGTAAGTGACAACTGTTACCTTTTGTCCTTTCACCTGCCCTTGCACAATCCACTCTCCTCTGGTACCACCCACTTCCATTACTAGCTGTTGTCATAGTCCCTGTCTTTCAAACAACAAATCTCCAAGTTATCTTCAAATCTTCCCTCTCCCTCACTCAATTGATACACTCTGCTAGTACTAGAATCCAGTCTCCAGTTCAGACTTCTGCCATTAACACTCTCTCTTTCTCTCACTTCAGCCTCCATACCAGACTCCTCTTCCTAAATAATATGAACATGTCACTCCTCAAAAGAGAGAATCTCTTCTCTCCCTGCGCAATAAAGCTGGATCCCGAAGCTTGGCGCTCAAGGCACTTCACACTCTCTCATTCTATACTGCAACCCCACTGAACTCCAGGCGTATAATTGTTTGCTTACTTATTTGTCTACTTAACTGCACTGCAAGGCCTCGAAATATAGGGTGGTATTCTGCTTTATCTTGTATCTCCATCGCCCAGCTCTGTGCAGTAAATGTTTGCTGTTCTAATAAATAAAAAGGTACCTGTGGAAGACGCAGTTGTCTGGTCAGTAGATGCACTTATTCATAAGAGAGCCAATTTTCCTAGACGTTTATTACTGATTCACATTTGAAATAGTCACATATTTGTTTTACACATACGATTAATGAGGATATTTGGCATATTTCAGCAGAATAGGTAAAAATCTCTTTAAAACAGACATTATTTCCAGAGCTAACAAGAAGCATACTGAAGAAATTAATTGAATTACCATTCTCATTCCCCAAAGTTTGTTTTTTATGGTTAGTTTTGCTTTTTATGGTTACTTTTGTTTTTAAACTGGTGCTTTGCATCAGTTATTTAATGGTCAACTTTTTGTGTGGACTTGGCTATAAGCTATAGTCTCCAGTTATTCAAACACTAATCTAAGTGTTGCTATGAAGGTATTTTGTAGATGTGATTAAAGTCCATAATTAGTTGACTTTATGTAAGGGAGATTACCCGAGATAATCTGGGCGGGCATTTGATTAGTTGCAAGGCCTGAAGAATAGGGCTGGGGCAACCCTGAAGAAATTCCACCTGTGAACGGCAGCTGTGACCTCTGCCCAAGAGTTCCAACCTGCCTGCTTTTCCTGACCTCCTGTCCTACAGATTCCATATTGCCTAGCCAGCCCCCTCAATCATATAAACTGATTCTTGCAATAAATCTTTTCTCTCCCACTGGTTTTGTTTCTCTGGTAGAATGCTGACCTCTACAGTCTAAGAGTCTACCTCCAGAATAAAGTGGGTGGGGGGACGGATGCAATAGCTAAACAGTTAATAAGATCTAAATAAGGCTTTTACAGTATTGCTTCATTATGGAGTGGGAAGTGTTCACATCAGATACCCCCTATTCGAAGATCAGTACAAATATACATGACACATGCCACGGCTTCTGTCCAACCACATTCATTATACATTCATTTGGCAAATATTTGCTATGAAAGGCACTGGGAAAAGACTGGTGAGCCAGACAGGCATGGTCCCTGCTCTCGGGAAGTTTACAGGCTAGTAGGAGGATCAGGCATCAAAACAGTAATTAGACAAATACTCATTTAATTATAATTATGATGAGTGCTGGGAAGTACAAGATGTTGGCATATTTAATAGGGGAATCTAACCAACTAGGGAGGGCTTTTGGGAATGTCACTGAGCAATGATATTGAAGCTAAGACTAGAAGGGTAAGTAGGCCAGGCATAGCATAAGAGGAAGAGCATTTCAGGCCCAGGGAAGCATGTGTGCAAAGGCCTTACACAGGGGAGTCAACATGAATTCAAGCCCCTGAAAGTTGGCTAGTGAGTCTGAACCACTGTGAATTAGAGATGAAGAACATACAAGATCAAATGGCCACACTAATGAAAGACATTGCTCGTCAGCAGTTGGTAATCACTGCACATTTTAAAACAGATAGTGATATATGATCACATTTGTGCCTTAAGACTTTTCTAGCACCTTGGAAGGAGGCAAGCTGGATTTGGAGAGAGCAGTTACAAGGCTTTTGCTACAGCCCAGGAAGGAGACAGTGGGGGCATGGATAATGGCAGGTGATGGAGATGGAGAAAAATGGTTGGAAAAGAATCAACAGGACATTGAGTTACACTGGACTATTTCCCAAACTGAGGAGCCAGGGTGTGTGGGAGAGAGCAGATCCAAGAGAAAAGATCATGGTTCTGTTCTAAGGAAGCACAAGTTTGTGATTCCTGTGAGATAGCTACGTGGACATGTACCTCTGGAAGTCAGAAGATACCTGGTCCAGATGAATAAATGTGGGATTTGACCTCATCAGAACTTGATGAAGTCAAACAGGGAAGGAATATGGAGTGAGAAGAAACGTAGGACAGAGCCCTGGGAGCACTGACATTTTAAGTGTGTGGAAGTGAGCCTACACAGGAAAAATCAGGAGGACCCACGTTGAGAGAGTGCACATTCATTTATACAAAACGGTTTTCCATGAGCTAATTCAGCCTCCACATTCAAAAGGGTGCACATTTTCACTGAAAAGGAACTAACTGAGTATAAGGGAAACAGCTTAGGAAAAACCCAATTTGAATAGACATAAAGAATTTCCAGCTAATGTGTTTTATACAGTGGATACCACCTCACTGTTTGCAATGGTTATTCAGTTTGGGTCAAACTGTACTTTCTGAAGTCACTTCTTATTAACACTAATGGCTTGGCCCTTTATGTATAATTAGTTCAGGCAATTAGTTGTAAGGCTCACATTAGAACACATTGCTTTAATCTTTTGAAAATCGCTCTGCGTCACATTATTCTAAGAGTGCCTCACTTGAAAGAAAACACTGAACCGATAGGAGGTACTAATTTAAAAAGCTGTAAGAAGAGTGCCCCAGCCCCCCAAAGAATCACACAAATTAGTGCAGGCTCAGTGACAAAGAATTTAGGCTCCAGGAAAGGACACATTTAAATTAAGATTGCACTTTCTCAGACTGGAAATGCTTCTTGCCTTAATCCAACCCATTAGTACCACACAAGATATGTCAGATAAAGCTCTCAAGTGTGCTGAGGTTCAGAGGGCAATTTGTAAGATGGCCTTATTACAGCTTATAAAACAGGCCCAGTGGCGGCCCATAGATCAGCTCACAAGAACATGAGGCCCGAGTCAGAGCTTAATGAATATTTGACGATGACATTTTTCCTCCTTTGCGTGTTGTTACAAGGCAGCCCCCAACTTATCAATGGGACTTGTGCCCAAAAGTTGGTTTTTCAAGTCTCTGACTTGGAATTTGAAACATATTTTTCCTTAAAAATCATGTTATAAATGGTGGAGCCCAGGCCACGTGCTAAACCATAACAGAGTTTAACTAGAGTTCCTAACTACCATTTATCACAATGCTTTTGTGAAGAAAAATACACCAAGCACCATTTAGTATTCCAAGGATGTATCTTTTCTCGGCAGCAGTCCCAGAATGGACCAACAGGCCACTCCTCCCAGCAGGAAGGCCAGGACTCATCTGGCTCCAGGCCGGGAATCTGGGCGGAGGGGTAATGGTGAGACAAAACTTGGGAGTTGGGGCCAGTGGCTGCCACATGACAGACCCAAATCCAAAGATGAGGATGTGGGGAGGACTTCAGCAGTGGGGTAAGGCAAAGACTCAAGCCTGGCAGGGCTAGGCTATCGGGACAGAGGCGGGTTAGGGAGTCCCTACCCAAATGACATCAGGCTGTGGTTAGGAAGAAAGCAGCAAGTGCTGGAAGCAACCATAGGAGCCCTGAGGGGAAAGGGAGTTCTGGGACCAGGGATAACCTGAAAGTTAGTTACTGAGTCCTAGGCAAGCTCCGATATTAATCGAAGACTGAAGGCCCTGGGGTTTCAGGACATCCTATTATCCAAAGTCTCCGAAACTCTGTCAAAAGCCATGTAGCTACTCCCCTACTTGTACACAGGTAGTTCCTCTGCCCAGCCTTCCTAGGGTTGACTAGGTGCTTCAGGACTTTCCTGACTTTGTA
This sequence comes from Rhinolophus sinicus, assembly GCF_057876585.1. Classification (NCBI taxonomy): domain Eukaryota; kingdom Metazoa; phylum Chordata; class Mammalia; order Chiroptera; family Rhinolophidae; genus Rhinolophus; species Rhinolophus sinicus. Next base: position 165,816,835 of record NC_142517.1, on the reverse strand, counting down.
TCTTGGTCTATCCATGTAGTCACACCACACTTGGACTTGGTAGGTTGGCACTAGAGGACTGTCTTCACTCACTAGAGTGAAGCCTCTGCTCCATCCCAGGAGAGAAAAAGAGTGGTTATTTCTATGCCCAGTGCACATAAACCATATCGTATCTACATTAGTCTTCCAACATTGATATCCAAACTTGAAAAGCCCTCAAGCTGTAATATTTAAAATATGGCCATCAAATAATATCCTTAGATTGAATTGCCTAATAGGAAAATACTAGTCTGCCCCGATTGCCGAGGAAGGTAGGTTTGGAAGTCTTTGTTGACTATTTTTTATTCTTAAATTTACTTACAGTTTTATTTTTAATATAATTTTGTTGTTCAAAATACATACAGCAATAATATGAAAAGGGACAAAAGAGGAAAAAGGCTAAAATGTGTCTTGAAAAGCCTTTGAAGTTATTGACTAGGTAAGAAAAATGGTAGCCGGGCTTATAGCCATCAGGCAGAAGCTTGGGAGATCATTCTCTGGGAAATTTGCCCTGACCAACTGGACAAACCAAAAGATATCATTCACTATGGTAATAAGGGTAGATATCCTCACAGAACTGGCTCTGTCGGTGAAGTCCTTAGTTCAGGAGCCCCACTTGAGTTCTGGGAGCTTCCAAAGTAGCTCCCTGGGGACTCACTCTTAAATAGAAGTAGACAATCAAGGATCACCAGATATCTAAGGAAAAACTCTAACATGAAAGACAGACCAAAACAAACAAACATAAGGGAAGCAACATGGAGGAAACAGGTTTTGCAAGGCACAGAAAACATCATTATCTTTAAAAGGGTAAGAGAAAATACTGTATCCATAAAACAGAAAAAAAGAAATGCTTTGATAAAAAATTCAGACATGAAAAACTTAAGAGAATATCTGGAAAATAAGGCTGAGGAAATCTCACAGAAAGTAGGGCAAGAAGATTAAAAATGAAGAAATACGAGAAAAGATTAGAAAATTAGAGAACCAGTCAATACTCAAGAATTCCAGAAAAAGAGAACAGAGAAAAGTAAAGGGAGAAAATCATCAACAAAACTACAGAAGATATGTCATATCTTAAGGACCTGAGTTTTCCAGACTAAAGTGGCCCACAAAATATCCAGAAAAATTGAATTTAAAAAAAGAAAATACTACTAACTACCAAACAAAAAGCAAAATTGAATTAGATTCCAGGAATGAGGTTTTAGAACAGCTTTGGTCCTCTTAACAGAAACACTGGAAGGTAGGGGACAATGTACTAACACTCTGAAGAAAAATTATTTCTAACCTAGAATTTTATGCCCAGTTAAACCATTAATAGAGAATGAGAATAGTGTAAAAATATTTACAGACATTGATGGTCTCAAAACTTTGCCTCAGCAAGCTAATGAAGGATGTGCTACATTAAAGAGAAATGGAGAAGGTGGAGGAATGAAATAATAATAATTAAAAAACACTGGATTAATGCAAAGGAGGACAGAGATAGGAGACAAAAGGCATAGAAATTGATTTAATCCCCAATATATCAGTAATCACCTGAAATGTAAATGGATTAAATATTCAAGCTAATAGACAAATAGTTTTCAACTAAAAAAGAAACCTAAATTTATGCTGCTTACAAGAGACACAATTTAAACACAGGAAGATTAAAAGTAAAAGCCTAAAGAAAGATGGCTTAGCTAGAATAATTTCATACAAAATAAACTTTAAGGCAAAATCATACTGATACTGATAAAGGGGCTAAAAGATGGATAGCTCAGAATGATAGCTCAATCATAAATTGTACAAACCCAATATCACTTCAAAATTTATAAAGCAAAAATTGATAGAACTAGGAGAAATTGATTACTCCAGAATTATAATGGGAGATTTAAACATAACTCTGTCAGACGTATAAAACAAGCAGACAAATTTACTGACTCTATAGCTGCACAACACAATTAAGAAATGTGTATCCTTTTAGCGCCAGGTATGACTGTCTTTATATTGTTGGGAAAAGTTCCTCATATTGTAACTATTAAATCTTTTGGAAGAGGAAAAAACAAAACAAACAAACAAACAAAGAAAAAAAAACAGAGGGGAGAGAGAGAGAGAGAGACCTATGGAGGGGAGCCCCTGAATGACACTAAAGGGAGAACCAGGATGACAGATATGGCCTGAGCACAGAGGGCAACCCATTGAGAGAGGTAAAAGCCAGAAGGCTCTGGTGATGTGAATGACTATCTTTAGAGGAAATTTATACTAAGTTTCGTATGCATTAATGTGTTTATGAATCACTTAGGGATCTTGTTAAAACGAAGATTCTGATGCAGATGGTTAGTGAGGCCCTGCCCTGAGTTTCCGCAATTCTAGTCTGCTTCCAGGTTACACCAAACATGCTAAGCCAAGAATCACAATAATGAATAGCAAATAATTAGACAACTAATGAAGATCTGGGATTAAACTCATGATAAATACAAAGAAAACTAAGCAAACCACAAACAAAAAGACAATTATCAACTAAAAGAGAGCAAAAATTGTGCAGGAGAAGAAAAGTAGTCATGGTCCACTCTAGGGCTCAGCGGTGGAGTGCTTCACAGTAATATAAATACTGAATACTGAACTAACCAAAACATAACTCTACTGAAATGATAGAGGATGAGAAGGGTAAACTTAAGTTGGTGGGAAAGAGACATTAAGAAAGAAGTTTCATCCTAAGAAATTAATATGTAATTCCTATAACTAAAAAAATAAGAAATTAGTGATATAAATATTTAACTTAGCAATACGGAGCTAAATATCAAAATAATTAACTAAAGCGGGTGACAGTGGTTGTTTCTGCAGAGGAGACAATAAGTTGGAGGGGGTTAGGGAACAAGTAGGTTGTTGTTGCTGGTTAAACTATAAGAAAGTGCTCAAAAAAGGAAAGAGCTCCCGGTGGCCAAAGTTTCAACAACGGGAGCACCAAAGTAAACAATGTTAGAATTGAATTATGACCTACAAAATCAAGTAAATATCCATGAGTCCATATTGACATAAATACTTAAATGAGGGAGAAGGAACAGCTCTTTCTCACAGAAGAATTCAATTACTAAATGTAGAAGAGAGAAATCAAATAGCACCATTAGGAAAACACCCCAATAATAACTTACAGTCAAGATCCACTGATGGACATTAAAATTAATGTGTAAAAGGTTGAGGAGAAACAGGGTGTGTGCATACTCTCAAACTATATCCCCCAAGCTACTTTTTATTTACAAAGGGAAAAATAGTAACTTCACAGTGGAGAAAACCAGCAGACATCTCTTCAGTCCAGTGATCAAGGTTAGCATAGCATCACCAAAATAAGACATGCTGACGTCATGCATCTCCTGGTATAATGCTTGGAGAAAGATACATCACCTCTAAGGTATTCTTGCCAAATATTCATAACCTCATTACAATCATCACAAAACATCAGGCCATGGTTATTGCAGGGCACCCAACAAAATGTTTCAGCAGTACTCTTCAAAAGTGTCAAGGTCATCATGAGAGATAAGGAAAGACCAAGGAGCTGTCAGAGATGAGAGGAGATTAAAGAGACCTAATAACTAAATGCAATGTGAGATGATCTTGGATTGGATCCTTGAAGAGAAAAAGGACCACGTTAAAAAAACAAAGGCAAAATTCAAATCAGGTCTATAGTTTCGTTAATAGTATTACACCAATGTTGTTTTCATAAATACGCTGTGGTTACATAAGATGTTGACATTAGGGAAAGTGGATGAAGGTTGACCGGGAACTCTCTGTTGTACATTTGCAACTTTTCTGTAAGTCTAAAGCTATTTAAAAACACACAATTAAAACAATAAACATAAAAATATCTTTGTACAGCACAGTACAGAAGCTGAAAACTATGAACCATAGGCCAAACCTGGCCCGCTGCCTAGTTTTGTGAATAAAATTTTATTGGAACACAGCCACATCCATTCATTTACACGTATTATCTATAGCTGTTTTAGTATAACAGCAGAATTGAGTAGCTGTAACTGAGACGTTATGGCCTGCAAAATCTAAAATAATTACTATCTGGCCCTTTATAGAAAAAGCCTACCAACCCCTGCCATACAGTTAAGAGTACAGCGTCTGAGTTCAAATCCTGGTAATCCATTACTAACCGTGTCATGAGCAAGTTACTTAACTTCTTAGTGCCTCAGTTTCTTTAAGATGTGTCTGAAAAGCAGGGATAATAGTTATGGATCTTCTAGGGTTATCATACATTTTAAAATTTAGAATAGACAAATAAAAAGAAATAAGATGTAATAAATGTAAAAAGTGCTTAGAACAAAGCCTGAACATTGTTAAGTGTGTCTTAACAATAGAAAAAGGTTCAAGACCAAACCATGAGCAATAAAGTATTCTATTAGACAACACTTCATTTCTAATAAAATCTTGCTAAGCATCACATTAGCATACAACTTCTCTAAAATCAATCTCCATAGTTTGGTTAATACTTGTTAGTCATCAAATAGTTGAGAAGGAAAATGTTAGGTGGAAGTCATTACCTCTTAAGTTAGACTTTCTCAAACCAGTTACTCTTTAGCTTTAGAAAGGTCTCTGAACATTTGATACTTTCCCTCAAGATTCTTTCCAAATACTCACTTCATCGCTATCTCTCCGCCTCTTCAGACATGCCCAGGAACAATAAATCCAGCCCAGCACACCTGGGGTTCTTACAGGTGACTTTCCCTGCATGCTCATGGCATCCAGATGTTCATTAATGTACCTCTGTAGGCATCTCCTGATGGCAGGTGTACTCACAGCCAGAAAAAACAAGTGGCAGGCTGAAAAATGGCCCCTTACAGATAAATATGTTCACTCTGTAATCCCCAGAACTTGTGTTACCTTATATAGCCAAAGAAAGAATATTACCTTATGAGTAGCAAAAAAAAAAAAAAAAAAAAAGTGTGTGTGTATATATATGTACACACACACACACACACACACACACACCCCAGGGGTGCCAAAAAAATGTATACAAATGGACACTGGTCAACGTTGCTCAAGGAGCAGTTCACCATAATCAGAAGTGTCTGGATGTTGATGATGGTAACTACTTTGAGCACCTCTTGTAACTGCAGAAGTCAAACATGTCTTGTATTCATCTTTTGTTATTGGTATATATTGAGTATTACAATTTTACAAGGAACAGCAAAGAATTCCAGCAGTCTGGAAGCTGGAAGAGGCAAAGAATGGATTCAACTCCCCTAGGGTCTCCGGAGGTAGAGCAACCCCGCTGACCCCGTGATTTCAGCCCTGTGAAACTGATTTTGGACTTTTGGCCTATAGAACTATGAGAGAATAAATCGGTGTTGTTTTAAGCCACCAAGTTTGTGGTAATTTGTTATAGCAGCCATAGGAATGTAATACACCACCCCACTGTGCCTGCACACACCAGTGCTCACACACAGGACCACTTATAACACAATAGTTGTATCTCTTTCTCACTAGAAACAAACACTGCTATAAGGGAGAGCTGGTAAAGAGGTTACTAAAGCCTTGGTACCCAAATTAAATCCTTTTGTAAGTCGTTCAACATGAATCAAATTTTCTAATTCTTTCCTGGCCTCGAAAGCCAAATGAGGTATAACAATATCACTAACTATATAGGTCACACTACTGTGACCTTATGATTTTGTGCTCTGACTTTTTGTCTCATTGATATACCATATGTAGAGGAAAACTATCAAGTAGTGACCCTGATTTTCACATGCAGCTTGTGGACTCCGTCTCATTGCTACATCCTAATTTGTAATCCCCAACCACACAATATTACGTAATCTGAGATCTTGCTTTCCTTTGTGTTGACATAATACACAAAAGCTTTTTATCCATAGAAGAACCCAAGAAGGATCCTTTTTGTTTCATTCCACCTATTGGAAAACATGTTAATACCTTATACAAGAAAACAATTTAGATGCTGACTTTGTCAAAATAGCCAGTAAGAAAAATCCTAACTGCATGGCCTTCTGTATTATATTTAAAAAACAAAAACAAAAACAAAACTGTTGAAAAAGTAGATGCATAATCTGATGAACCAGCATATTGAATAGGCTTGAATAGTTGAAGCTTATATACTGACTCAATTGTGACTAGTTTTAACAGTCTGAAGTGTAACTTTAAAAGATAGCAGAATGATTACTTTGCCCAGCCTTTGATATTTCTATAGCCAAGAGCCAAACGCTTTTAAAGTGTGACAAATGATAGTTCTAATTAAAACTGATCAAACACTTAGCTGTGCTGCTTAGTGGTATTATGCCCTTAAGAGGATTAGACAAACAATTCTGGAAATACACAAAGCCATCGTGCTTGCTAATGAATTTCCGATAGAAAGAATAAAACATTTTGGTGTTTAAATAAGTGACTACATGTAACTCTGCATGGCTAAGATCTACATACTAGAAGTAACTTCTTTCTGCTGCTTGCTTTTTTGCTCTCTGCCACTGTTTTTGATGAAAAGAATTTTAACACTGTATTTTTTATCAATGTTTTCCTTTCTGATGAGCATTCTTCATGTCTTGTCAAAAACTCTCTGTTTATTTTTTTCTATTTTATTTGTCTTACCTTTCTCAGATCTACAATCAATCTGTAACTGTATTAGAGATCTAGGATTAATTAGAAGATCAGGTACAATTCTGGGGACTTCTTTCTCCCACATCTCTTTCATTATCATCATCCAGGGCTAACTCCACATTCCTTTGTTTCTTTTAAGGCCATTATAGCCATGGTCAACACCATAGAGAGCTTAAGGCCTCTGAAATGGTTTTTTGGTTTTTCTTTTCCCATTCATCAGCCTTCATCTTTGACTCCCTCCTTCCTGGCCTCGTTAACCATGAGCTGTCACTTCAACCTCTGCCTTTTGAGCACTTTCAATTCCCCAGTCACTTATTCAACTCAAATCTCTATCCTGGCAAGAAGAAAGTAGCATGGACCAATGGTTTTGAAACTACAAGGAGCTGGGTTTGAAATATGATTATACAATTTACAAACTTTATTAGGACTTTGGCAGTCACCTGACATTTCTATTTTCTCATATGTGTTATCGAGAAGGGCTCAGACTGAGGGTGGGTGGAAAGTGGGGTGGTAACAACACCTTTTAGGCCTATTGTGGGGATGAGAAATACTGCATGTCAAGACCCAGGCACAGAGTAGGCACTAAACAAAAAGACAAACAAACAAGTAATAGCTCAAAAAGAATAATCCATCAATAAAACCACTAGTTAACTCACTCAATTGCTCTGAAGATTACTGGAGGAACTCTTACCACCTCAGCTAGGCTTTCTCATTCACCACATTGACTTGTGGTATAAACTTTTATTGCCACCCCTGTAAGTCTCTATTTCACTCCTGTGTCTGCCTCCTCACTTTCAACAGACCCTGGAGCACTTCCACTTCTGGCCAAGATGAAATAACAAGGACCCATTGTACCCTCCTAGCTGAAGCAACCAAAAAGTGGACAAAACATATGAAGAAGTGGTTTTCAAGACACTATCAGGCAACCAGAACATCTTTAGAAGATGGGAAAGTGAGGTGAGTCCTAAGATTATACCAGCTCCCTTCCTTGCGTTTCCAGCTGTGGCACAGGGACGGCGAAGCAGGTGGTGAAGCCAGGAAGGGATCAGCAGACTTTCTGAGTTGAGAATTCAAGATGACCAAGGCAGCTGGAGTTCAAAGGAAATGAGAGAGTTTCACAGAGAGAGAATTCTGGAGATGTTCAGAGTTCCCCTCAAGAATTCAGCTGAGTCCTGCTCATGGTGTAAGCCAACAAAGAAGGCTGGAGAAAGAACCACCGGGAAGAACTAGGGATTACAGTACAATGCCCTCCCTCACACAGAATCAAAACAGTGCCTGGTTCCTTCCCCCTGCCAAACTGGAAAACCTCATGACACAGGGAACACTGGATGAAATACACGGAGGGGTCTTGCCCCGTTCCTGGGGACTAATTAGCCCTAAATGAAGCACTGTTCTACTCCTACCTAAAACATTTTTTTTTTTCCACAAAAACATTTTTTTTAAAGCAAGACCTAAAGAATCTATTTCCAAGTAAATTAACCACATCACAGAACAAAGTTCAAAAATATTTATAAGAATGTTTAAATATCCAGCCCTTAACAAGGTAAAATTCAGAGTATTTGGAATGCAATAAAAAATTACCAGGTCCACAAAGAAGCAGAAAAATTTGACTCCTAATGAGGAGATAAATCAATCCTAAGCCAGAGTTCCTTCTGGGTCAATCCTAACTCAGAGTTGATATAAATATTAGAATTAGCGGACAAGGACATTAAAAGTTATCATTGTATTCTGTATGTTCAAAAGTTAAATAGAGAGATGGAAGATATTCCAAAAGACCAAAAGACCACTTCTAGAGATGAAAACTACACTGAGCTCTGAGATGAAAAATACCCTGCCTGGGATTAGTATTTTAGACATTGCCAAAGAAAAGATTACTAAATGTGAACATATAGCAACAATAACTATCCAAAGTGAAACAGAGAAGAGAGAATTTTTTTTAAATAAACAGAATATCAGTAAGCTGTAAGACAACTTCAAGGAATTTAATATACCAGTAAACAGAGTTCCCGAAAGGAAAGGTAAATGAAGGATAGAGAAAATTTTTGAAGAAATAACATCAGAAAAATTTCAAACTTTCTTGAAAACTAAAACCTCACAGATCCAAGAAGCTCAATGAACCTCAAGCACAAGAGACGACATGAAAAAAACCACACCATGCCATATCATAATCAAATTGCTCAAAACCAGGGATAAAGAGAAAATCTTTAAGGCAGCCAGAGGGGAGGAAGATACAGCATGCACAAAAATAAGGATAACAGATTTTTCATTGGAAACAATTTGCGAGAAGCAATATCTTCAAAGTACTGAAAGAAAATATTACTGTCTACTCGGATTTTTACATCCATTGAAAATAGCTTTCAAAACTGAAGGCAAAATACAGATATTTTCAGGCACACACGCGCTAAAAGAATTCATCGCCTTTAGACACAAGAAATGTTAAAGGAAGTCCTTTAAGCCGAAGGAAAGTGACTCCAGAGAGAAACATGGATCTACAGAAAGGCATGAAGAGCACCACAAATGCTAAATACATAGCTAGATATGTAAGATTTTTAAATTATTATTTAAATCTCTTTAAAAGATCATAGACTGCTTAAAAAATGATTACAGTGTAATGTGGCACTTTATAACATGTAAAGTTAAACATTTGATAACAACAGCAGAAAGATTGGAGGGGAGAAATGAAAGTACAATTGACCCTTGAACAACATGGGGATAAAGAACGCCGACAGCTCACACAGTCGAAAATCTATATATAACTTGACTCCCCCAAAATTTAACTACTAATAGCCTACTGCTGGCTAGAAGCCTTACTGATTACATATCAATTAACACACATTTACTATGTCATATGTATTAATACTGCATTCTTATAAAGTAAGCTACAGAAAAGAAAATATTATTAAGAAATCACAAGGAAGAGAAAATACATTTACAGTGCTTATTGAAAAAAATCTGCGTATAAGTGGGCCCACGCAGTTCAAATCCATGTTGTTCAAGGGTGAACTGTGGACTACTAAAGGTTCCCACCGAGTAAGCACTCATTGCAGTGTCATACTGGAATGGCTGATTAATAAGTATGACCCCAACTTTCTCTGGATTCTGCCATTCCCACAAAATCGCTTTTTCTAAATGATTCCTTTATTCAACAAAATTTTACTGAGGAGAAATGCAATGGACGGAATGTTTGTGTCCCTCAAAATTCTTATGTTGAAATCCTAACTTTCGAGGTTATGATATTAGGTGAAGCTGTTGGGGGTAATTAGGTCATGAGGGTGGAGCCCTCATGAATGAGATCAGTGCCCTTATAAAAAGGACCCCCGAGAGCTCTCTCTTCCTCCTAACTGCCCTGTGAGGGTAAGAGAAGTCTGCAACCCAGAAGAGGGCCCTCACCGAACCGGACCATGCTGGCACCGGGATCTTGAACTTCCAAAATTGTGAGGCTCTAGCTTCCCAAACTGAGAAATCAATTTCTGTTGTTTATAAGCCACCCAGTCCATGGTGCTTTTTAAAGCCACCCAAACTGACTAAGACAGGATCTGTATGTGTCTCCGATGTGACTTGATTTAAAGTTGATATCATATCTGAAAAGGCACTATAACTGCAGTAACAAACACATGTAAAAGCAGCCACGAACCCTAACCTACAGACAGAATTCTCAGGATGAAAAAGAATACCATTCTGGAGAAATGTGCTTGGTAGGGCCCTCAGGCAAGAAGCCAGGCATTCTTCATTCAGATAGTACTAAATCCATCTATAGACAGAGATAAGTAGGCATTGGAAAATAAATGGGGGGAGAAGGGCTTTCTCCTGCCAATGTCCCCCAGCACCTAAGAGTCCACCCCTCACTTCGCCTCAGGGAGGAACACACTCTGCCAGAAGCTTTCATCAGAATTCTCAGGATGAAGAATCAAGCATGTCCAGGGCAGCAGGGAGAGGCTCCTGAAGGAAGAATCCACTCTGAGTTCACGCTGACGAAAGAGCTCTTGGTTCACACTCCTTTTTCTGAATGGCAGATCTTTCTGTTATACTGAAATACCTTGAGAGCCAGTCACTGTTACTGAGCCAGGGGATATACCTTGGTAAGCCTTTTACCCCACACTCCTCCTGAGGCCCCCAGGACAACAGAGCCCTTAGCACAATGGCTCTGAACTGGGCACAGTACATGGGTGCCTCACACACACCTGGGTTGCTCGGCCAGAAAACCACTAGGGGCTGTGAATGAAAATGAGGCAATGCAATAAACCTGACAAGCTCAGTGGCGGGCCACATGGCAGGCCTGACCCATTACTGAGTGGGTCAGTAACTACATAGGTCGGTCTGGTCACAAATTCCTAACTGGGCAGGTCGTAGCAGGTAGTCAGATCCCAGGCCTACAGATTCCTTAGCAAAGGTCAGTCTTTACCTTAAGTGAGTTTTGTCCATTGTTCTTACGCAACCAGGGCAACATACCTTTGAAATGCCAGACTAATCCCATTTTCCTACTCCTTGAAGGCACAACCATAGGCACCAGATCATCAGACCACAGAACCCATCATTGTTATCTTGTTCCCCACATACCATCTCTGTGTGCTGCAAGTATTAATTATTGACTATCCTGTATCCTCCAATGTAAAAGATGTATATGTTTCTCCATTTTGGTTTTTATCCAATCCCAGAAATTTTCCCGCTTTGCTTCCTCTCACCTCCTTAATCTACCACCAATGGATTTCATGTAACCCTCCTTACATCTCCTCCTTTCATTATAATGTGTAAAATAAGCTGCAAAATTGCCATTCTCTGGAGCATTTTCTCAATCCATTGAGCTTTTGTTTCCTGACAACTGTCATCAGTTTGTCTCAAATAAACTCATAAAAACTGTCACACGCAAAAAATGCCATTGCTCCCATCACCATTTTCTCTATATCCATACAAATATTTGGAAACCAACCCTAATGTGCTCCATGTACCAGATCAGGATAGCTTAGTAACTAGTCATGTGATGGTTGGCACAAATCTGGCACTGGCTTGGATGCCTCACGCAACCTCTCAGAACTCCTCATCTACAAAATGAAGGAGGTAGACCAGATGATTTCTAAGATCCTTTCTGTGATTCTGGTAAAGCTGGAAAAGTTGTTAGTATGCTATTTAAGTCTTAGATATTGAGACACTAAGAAAATATAATGACAGATACTTCTAGCATCTGTGTGTCACAAAATACTCTCAAAATAATCCAAACCATTATTTTGAACGCTGGCCATTCTTTCCCTCTCAAGTTATGATTCAGATTTTATGAAAATCAGCTGATTACCAATTGCCAACTCCCAACACTGCCTACCAATATATATATTTTTTAATTAAGGTAACATTGGTTTAGAACATTATGTAAGTTTCAGGTGTACAACATTATAATTCGACATCTGTACACATTACAATGTGCGTACCACAAAAGGTCTAGTTTCCATCTCTCAACATACAATTGACCCCCTTTATCCATTTCACCCTTCTCCCACCCCCGATAGTTTCTTTAAACAGAGTACTTACCATGATTCTTAACTATCTTAAATCAGAAAGATGATTTTAATCTCAGTTCTCAATTAGATAATAACATACATGTGTAAAGCATACAATATTAGGAAATTTTATCTAAAGGATTTCTGGAATTCCTAAAGAAAATACATCTATTTTAGAAAGAAAATTCTAAGGAATTATGGAAAATAGCATAAAATTGTCAAGTAACACCTTTCTCCCTCAACACAGAGTAAGACATTCTGGCACAAAGCACTTTTAGATGCAATATTATCATCCGAGTTGCATATTTAAATTACAACTTGGGGCAGATGTATGAGCTAATTTGCCAGGGACAACATTCTACCAGCACCCTCAGAAAGAGATTACTAACTTCCTGTTTCAAGTACAGTCATCATCTCTATGCCAGCAGAGAGAAATTAAGAAAGTTATGATTTGCCGGTCGTGCTTCAAATATCTGAAAAACAGAACCTTGCTGGCATTTAACTCATAAATGTCAAATAGCCTGTTTTAAACCAAAAAATAAAATAAAATAAAATAAAATAAAGCAACTGAAAAGCTCCAGGATCTTCAACTGAAAGAAGCATTTTTAACCTTTGCTTACTTAATTCCTGGCTTTGAAAAATCTAATGCCTAAACTTTATCATTTCACATTATGTGGCCTGCCCCCAAAGAATAATTAGGTATTCTTCTCAAAGTTTTTCAATATTTCTTCCATGGAGAAACAAATAATTGTCAGTTAGCTACCCTATAATGGACATTTGAAAATAGGAGTACAGCCCTGCTTTATCCAAATAGGTTTTCCTACAAAGTTTAAGGGAAAAACTCTACAAGTTTTTTTTTTTTTTCCTTTGGTGCTCCGAAAGATTAGAATGTAAAAAATCAAACTCAACAAACCTATAATTAGCATTTCTAATAGCAAACAATGTGCAGTGTAATCTTATATGAATCAATTAACAAAAAATTATATATTCAACAATACTTCCTGAGTGGCCACTATGTATAAAGCTATCTGATGTGGAAGTTAAAAAGATGAATAGATTGAACATTTATTTGTATGTAGAGCCTTGCAATGGCATTCGTTTTGGGGATTTAACAAGTGAAAATAAAAAACAATCTTTAATGGTTATCCATCCCCCGAGGCTCCCCCTGATGTATGAGCAGCTGCTCAAAGGCAACTAAAGGTTGACGACGCAATATCGCATCGCGCCAGGAACCTATAGGCTACAGCCCCAAATCCAGGCAGTAAAATCAGTCCGTCGCCTTCTAAGAAAACCTAGAAAAGAGCAGCAAATACACAAGCATGCTCAGGAATAAATCAACAGAAATATTAAATGTGTGGAAGGAGTTATGGTTGGGATTTTGGGAGAGAAAAGCAGAGAGGAGGGAAAAGAATGTTTACTTTTATTTGTTTAAAGCAGAATTTCCACAGTAAAGCCCCAAATTAAAAGTCTGCCTTTACATACTGACCCATGAAAGCTCTCATTTGATTTTAAAAACTTGGGTTTTATGTTTATGCTTCTTTTAATCACCAATTGAGATTAAAAATTTTGGTCATACTTTACTATCTGTCAGATAGTATTTATACACCGAAGACAGCACAACCAGAGCGTCCAATCCAAAATCCAAAGCGTCCGGTGGACACATGCTACACCCAATTTTCTCTCAGAAAAAGAAAACAATTCATAAACTATCGTTAAGTAACAGCCAGTACACATCACTGGCAGTACAGTATACTAAATGCCAGGTGACTTAGACAAAGTTGAATTTGAAGGAAACTTTCTATGTGACTATTTATCCATTAACTGGAAAACTGAGAGCCAATTAAATACTCTATTGCTACTTTAGTTGTCATGTGTTTGATGCTACCCCTTCAATAACAGCGATGATTCCTTAACACTACTGGTGATATTTGGTTAGTTTTCACTATGGGCCGGAAGAACCCATAGTAAACAACCCGAGAGTTAGGTCCTAACAGCATTCCCATATTACAGTTAAGGAAACCACTTTGGCAAATTACTTAATATGTGTGCCTCAGTTTTCTCATCTCTAAAATGGAACTAATAATAATACTATTACTAGGACTAAATGAAAGCACTTAAAATAATGCCTGACACATAACAAACTGCACATGCATCAGCTATCATTATTGTGCCTACATTTTCACAACCCATAGGACAATTCTTTTTCCTAAGCCCTTTCATGCATCCTTAGTGGGAGTAAAAATGATTTAAAAGAAAATGTCTGGAGGACTAGGCTGCTATAGAATATGTGACAAAGGCCTTAAAGTATTCATATTCCTTAATCCTTAATCTAGCCATTCTCAGGAATAATCAGAGTTGTACACAAAGATCTCTACATGAGGCCATTCATCAGGTTATTGATAATGCCGAAAACCACCTAAGTATCCAACCAGAATTAAGTAATACATGGCATGCACATAAAATGGAATATGCTGCATCTATTAAAAATTAAATGTATTCATAGTTATGGAGACAGTGACAAAAGAGCAGTAGTTGCCAGGGGTTGGGGGAGGGAGGGCTCAACAAGTAGCGCACACAGCATTTTTAGGACAGTGAAACTGCTCTGTATGACAGCATAATGGTGGCTATAAGCCATTATATACGTATTTGTCATGGAACGTACAACACCAAGAGCGAACCATAACGTAAACTATGGGCTTTGAGTGATGATGATGTGGTTTGACAATTGTAACAAATGTCCCACTCTGGTGTGGGTGTTGATAGAGGAGGCTGGGCTTGCTTGGGGGAAGAGGGTATATGGGAAATCTCTGTACTTCCTGCTCAGTTTTGCTGTGAACCTAAAACTGCTCTAAAAAATAAAGTCTATTTAACAAATGACATTTAGGAGAATAATCAATGGCAAAAGAAATATTCATGATATATTGCTGAGTAAGAGAAAGCAATTTGCAAAAACTGAAAAAAACATATCCAAATGTTAAAATTTAGCTTTTAGACGCAGTATGATATGTCATTTTAAAATACACTTTTCTATGTTTGTAAATGTTTCTACAACAAACTTGTATCACTTTCAATACAGGTGAAATTTTTAGGACTTTCCTTCAAAATGTCATCCATTTTTCAATTCAAAGTTACTGAAAAGAGGCATATACATTAAATAGGAAAGAAACAATCACTGACATGAACTGACACTTCTAATATCTCCATACACCTAAAAGAATCTCACCAATTACTTAAAATCCTGTATCTTTGAGACATTATGCATTTATTTCATGAATCTTTTATTGAGCACCCATCCTAGGTCCTGGGAATACAGCAGCCTAAGCTAGACACTGAAAATTGGGAGATAAACAACATCAAATAAAGACATGTGGGAGCTGTTCTCAGACTGGGATGCATTTGGGGGGAGGGGTGGACGTACTTGAGTGGCTGCAGGGGAAAACCTCTGACATTCGAGCTGACACAGGAAAGGTCAGCAGGAGCCCATCAGGCAAAGCATGGGGGAAAGTGCTCTAAAGAAAAACAAAGAACAAGTGCCAAAACCCCAAAGTGGAAATAACCCAGGTTTATTTAAAGAACAGCAAGGAGGCCAGTGGGGCTGGTCATCAGTGAAAGCAGGGTCTTAACAACTCTGCATCTAAAAATGCCTTGAGGCTACTAAACGATTATAGAAAATAATTGGTTAAGAGTCCAGGCTTCAGGGCCAGACAGGCCAGGTAGGAATCCAGCTTGGTCACTTTACTATAAATGGATTTTGAGCTGGTCACCTCCTCTCTGGACCATGGCTCCTCGTCTGTAACATGGAAGTAACAGTATCTACTGCAAGAGCAGCTGCAAGGCTTTAAACAAGAGGATAATCATCTCAAATGTTTAGGAGAATGCTTGGCAGACAAAACGTGTTAAATGAATGGTACCTAGTAGTCTTAAAAGTGCTCTTTAAGGAATTCAAAAAACAAAAACCTCCTAGAAATTTCACTGTGTTTAAACCACATCAATATAAATAGACTATATCCTAGCTGACCTGATGCTTTTTCAGTTCTACGCCATATCCAGAAATTCTATTCTATGTTATTTTGTCAAGAAAAACCAATGGATCCCCAGATCCAGCCCTCCGGTCCCAAGGAAGATGAGAGGGGTGTGCTGTTCAGGGTCTTTCTTCCATCCTCACTCTCCTTGACTTTCCCATAATATTTGTGATAGCCCATTTCTCTTCCTAGAAATTCCTTCCTCTCTTGACCTGGGGACATGATTGTCTGTCCTTCGCCTCTTTATCTAACTGTTCCTTCTCTACTTCAGATTTCAACTATTCTTCCCACCCCCTAAAAATGTCATTAGATCCTAAATTTTATCCATGCCCCTCTTACCCACAAGACCTCCTCAGATACTTCCCATTTTCTAGAGGTTCTCATAGAACTAAATCACATTCTTGATGTGACACCTCGTTATACTTCATGCTAAATTATAACACATCTTATCTTCCCCATTGGATGGGCAGGATCTTGAGAGCAGGATCCACAGCTTAATCCTCTTCCTCCCTCAAGACCTAACAAAAATCTCTTGAACATAGTCATTGCGATTAGTAACTAAGTGGGTATGCATATAAAATACTTTTAACAGATTATTAACATTAAAACAGAGCCTTGCAAATACTGTTGGCAGTTTTCTTATCTTTGTAAATTAGCCTCTGATTTGTGACAAGGCATTTACTGTATTTACATTTTACATAATACATAATACATTTTACATAAGTCTTCCAATTAATGAACATTAATATGTTTAATTTTCAATTAACATGCTAAAAATAATAACTGCCAGCACTTATATAGCACTTACTATGTGCCTGTCCTAAGCAACGCATATGCATTAACTCACTCTATCCTCCCAACAACCCTTTGTGGTAGGTACTATTTTTTATATTTTTCATCTCACAAATGAGATTAAGTAAGGCAGAGAGGGGTTAAATGATTTATTCAAGGTCATACACTGGACAAAGCGAAGCCAGGACTGGAACCCACACAGCCTTAGCCCCAGTATGTGCTTGTAATCCTAAACCTGACCTAAATAGCCATTCACTAGAAACATCCAATTCTATTATACATAAGCATTTTTGAATTTCTTTAGAACTTGCTATTCGTAAGTAATATATTTTTTTCTGTAATATAAACAAACATATCTGTTTTAACCTCATCAAAGTTCTGGGTAAAGTACACACATACAATGTAGTGATGCATATTGCATAATGTCAATTTTGCATTACATTTTTACAACACTCTAAGTTACTTTTTATCCTACTTCTGAATGTTTAAAGGTGTTACCAGTCTAACATGGAATATTTTTGACTATCTTGGGAAATTTATATTTCCATGTAGACTTTTCTGTATTCTGTATCAATTTTTAAATTCAAAAAAGTAAAAGTTTTCATAGATATGTACCAGAAATTACACTAATGCTACTTAGCCCTAGGTGTTACATAGGACAACCACAATAATGTTATAATCTTGTTGAAAATGACAATTTAATATGTTGTTTTTAAAGGCTATATTTAGTCTTAATTTCTTACCACTAGAAACTAATCTCTACTATTACAAAGTTTGCTTAATTTTCGGATATTGTTAAACTTCAAGATTTTAGGTTAATAAATCCAAATATAGTGATGGAGAAATATACTATTAACATGCAAAGCAAACTTTTAATCAACAAATTTCTTAAAATGTTATTAGCCACTTCTAGTAGACCTGATTTCTCAGCAGTTAATTTTTAAAGAAATTGTTTTGGTCTTCGCCTGACCAAAAGTAAAAACATCCAAGTGCTCAAAAGTCAAATCCTATCAACTTTAACTATAAAAATTATCTTCCCAAACCATTTTTTTGTCCTTTTTAAGAGTATGAATCTAATGTACATATCTTAGACTCTTGTCCCTTGTGCTTTGCTGTTCCCTCTGCCAGGAAAGGATCTGCACCCAGATTTTTTCACAATCTGTCCTTGCCCATCACTTAGGCTCAGCTCAAAGGTCTCCACCTAGGTAGCAAGGCCTTGCCTGGCCAGTCCACCCAAAGAACTCACTCTCAGCATTTGAATTGTGCCCACAAGAAAGTTATGTTGAAATCCTAACCCCTAATACCTCAGAATATGACCTTATTTGGGAATAGGGTTGTTGCAAGGTAATTAGTTGAGATACGGTCATTCTGGAGTAGGGTCAGCCCTTATCCCTGATAACTGGTGTCCTTATATGGGAAAGAGGAGACACAGAGACTCGGAGAAGAAATCTTTGTGAAGGAGCAAGCGATTGGAGATACGCTACCACAAGCCAAGGAATTCCTGGGGCTGCCGCAAGGTATCAAAGGCAAGGAAGATCCATCTTGATTTTGGATTTCTAGCCTCCGGCACTGGGAGAGAATACATTTCTATGGTTTTACACCACCCAGTTCATGGTACTTTCTTAAGGCAGCCTACCAAACTACTACACCCACCACCACCACAGGCAACTGCTCTTGCCCCATCAGTCACTTTTACCGCTGTTATCGCCCTTAATAGTATCTAAAACAGCAGTGTACTTTGACGGAGTGTCTCCCTTCATTAGAATGCAGGTCTATGAGAGCAGGGGCCTTTTCTGACTTCAAAGCACAGAGACTGGCACATAGTAGATGCTCAGGAAATATTTCATCAAATAAATTGATGATTCTGAGAAAGATAATAGGATTAAAGAATGTCAGAATGATAACTTCCAATATTCGGAACCACCATCAACCCTCCTATAATCTAATAACAAAGTCTAATACCAGATATACCTAGCATAGAGTGAGACTTTGTTCCACCTTAACTATCGGGCACTATCTAGAAAATGAATCTGTGAGCTAAAAAAAAAACAGTTTCAGCAAAATGAGAGGCAAGAAGCATTCCTTACTCACTACTTCAAAGATGTGGCTGAAATCGAATTAGTTTTTGAACCAATGTTTCCTATATGTCAGGAGAGAAAGCTCATTTCGCAGAAGAGTGGCATTCAGAGATGTCAGAAGCCTGATGGCAAATGGAAGGAGAAAGCAAAGACCTTCAATAAAAAAGAATCAGTGAAGAGTCAGAGCAGAATTCTGAGGTTAGTTGGTGAAGCAGCAATTAGTGCCGCCCACAGCCAAAGCCATCTTTATTGTGGGCATGAACAGTAACGGGCATTCTTAGTCTTGAGTCACCAGCATCACTTTAGGGGGGCTTTCTAGTATTGGGGTCTCTACAAGCAACTTTTTAAAGTGAAGTATATAAAACATTTGAGAGAAATTTCCATTGTTTTAAAAAAGGTTTGGAATTTAGTGGGGGAAAGGTTCATGTTGAATGGGGGTAAATGTCACTTGCGGAGAACACTTCTTTCCTGGATGATACCAGAAAAATGAGGAGGCAAGGGCAGGGAAGAGTGCTGAGAGAAACAACAAGGTGTCCAATGGAGCGGGTGCCTGAGGAGCTTTCAAGACAGAAAGGGATAGTGAAGAGGCCTGGCCCCCGAAAAAAGGAGCTCCTCCAGCGCTTGAGGAGACACAATACACAAGGAGGCAACCCAAGGAAGACACACAATGAAAGAGGGAAAGGAAAAAAGCTGCCGAGTTGGAGGACATAGTGTGTCATGGTGTTTCCTGAAGGATGAGGTGTGATGGTGCTAGAAGGAATGTTCCAGGAGAGGGAGACTGGTATGGAAAGGGCAACAGCAGGGCAATGGGAATGGAGAGGGAACAAAAAGCCACTGGGTAGGGAAAGGGAAGGGCGGCAGCCTAGGAAGCAGCCAGAGATGGGCTGACCTTCGTGACTGATGCCTGCTTTACCCCCACATTGCTCAGAAATGAGGATTTCCTACTTAGACTTTCCACATAGAATAAATGAATTCTGAAAGAACCATAATGTTCTCTAGGATGCTATGTGAAGTAAGTCACACGGAGAAAGCCAAATACCATGTGATCTCACTTATAGGTGGAATCTAAAGAACTGAATAAATGAGCAAACTAAACCGAAACCGTCTCAGAGACATAGAGGAAAAACTGAGGGTTGCTAGTTGGGAGGGGGGTGGGGATGAGGGAGAAGGTGAGGGGATTAGAAAACACAAATTGGTATTCACAAGATTGCCACATACAAATATGAAAGACAGTTGGGGAATATAATCAATAATGTAAAGAATTTGTAGGGTGCCAGATGGGTACTTGTCTTACCAGGGAGACCACTTCATGGACGATGTAGATGCCTGATCACTGCAGTGTACACCTGAAGCTGAAGCTAAATAATATTGAATGTCAACTATAATTTAATATACATATAGTCACGGGATATGGAGTACAGCATAGGGAATAGAGTCAATGGAACTGTAACAGCTATATATGATGTCAGAGGGGTAATAGATTGGGGGAGGGGGGTTATCACTTTGTGAGAGGTGAAATGTCTATTACATTGTTTTGTACCCCTGAAACGAATAAAAATGAAAAAGAATTAAAAAAAACACCACAATGTTGATCATTTTTTAAAAAGACTACTAAACATAATAAAATTGTATTTGTATTTGATTTCCAAGACACTTCTGAATTTTATAGTGCCACAGGGCGGGTTAGCATGAAATCAGTTATCACTGGACAAATCTACAGAAAAAAATGTAGTTATTTTGGTTTTCTGGTTATTTGTATTCTAGGTAAATGGAAATTCAATGCAATGATTTACAATTGTACTTTCTGTCTACATAGGACTTAACAGTTTGCTAAGTGTTTTCCCATACTAACGTGAAACGTGATCATTCCCATGACTATTTCACCCTCATTTAACAGCTGAGGCTCCCAGAGGTTCCTGGCCGTGGGTCAGCTGCTCGACAAGCGGAGAGGCTGGGAACAGAACCTGGGTAGCCATGATCCCTAGTCTAGAGCTCCTGTCAAATAAATACAGCTGCTCCAAAAACAAGTGTATCGTGATGAAAATTTTTTAAAAAGTACCACAAGACAGCAGGGTATTTTCACAGAAGGATGCACTGCAAAAAAGAAGTGAAATGCATGGCAAGAAGAAGCAGTTCAGCACAATACTGTTATCACATGTATTTAATACATGCTACTAATCTCTGAAAGAAATGTAGTTAAATGTTCACTCATGTCACATTAAACCTGCTCCTAAAATTCCAGTAGGAATTAGATACACTAGTGCATCCTGAAATTTAATGCATCCTGAAATTTCAACAGTTCTGGAAAGTTATGGAAAGGGTTTTCTAGATACTTCCACATCTCCTCCACAAAGCCAAGCTCCCAAAGGTCATTCCTCTTTTGCGATATCAAGCTTCTCTGACCTTTCCCCATCCACCTCCATCAACCTTTGCTCTTTACCCGCTTCGACACCTAAAACTTCGTGTAGCACACTGCTACAGGTTGCTGCCTATTCTTCCTAGTTTTCAAATAAATTTGTTTGAAAAAGAACATAGCCACTAAAATATCGGAACTTCCATAGAGAAAAGAAACGCATATTATTTACTTAATTCATTTATTAGGATACATATTTAATCCTAACTTCATGCTCAGAGGTTAAAAGAAAGAGAGTAATGTAACATTTTCCCCTGTGTACTTTGGCAGTGTTATTTCTGATTTAAAGCTACCAATTCCAAATGAAGGGCTATGTCTGTTAACTTTGGATAAATATGTATTAATGACAATAATTAAATGATTTTTATTTCTTTTAAGGAAAATTATTTTGCAGCACGATACCTCTGATCATCACCAAGTTTTTCCTTTTCTTCAGTATAACTCAATTATGGATATCATTGCTTATTAAATTCATATCAGTATATAATTAGTCTTCCCAAAGCTATGACCTACCAACCATTAAGTTGCCACCTCGGCTTTCTCTGTCTTACTATTCCATACCTTAATATTTGGTAGCTCTTTGTGGACTCCAGGAGGACAAAGGCACAATGAAACAATCATTCTTATGAAAGCATGTGTTTAAAAGTAGAATACCATGAAAGGTTTTGGAAGTTATCATAAAAAACACTCCAAGGAATGGGTATTTTAAGGGATGGAGGGGACAACTGCATCTACAAAAGAAGGGGAGGCAGAAGAGATTGGTGGTTCCCAGCACAAGCTCCCCAAACCATGGTCACTTTTTAAAACTGTAGATTCCTAGACACCATCCCAAACCTCAGGGGTAGCAGAGGATCTCAAGGCTGTGACCCATAAAATCACATTTTCTCTATTTTGTCACTGTAAGCTGCAGCTGATGGAGTTGGAGTAGCAATTAATACCATCTCCATTTCTGTGCTCTCCCCGGCCCAGGCTTCTGCCACTACCTTCTTCAATGCCTATTCTCCGTGAACGCTCATCCCCCCCTAGGTCCTCATCAATGTCCCTTGGATCTCCCTTCCGGTAAGACCAGTTAGCTGAAGACAGAGTGGCAAGGGCAGGGCAAGTGCAGAGATCCAAGTTGTGCTAACTCTGTCCCAAAAAGCAGCTGCTTCCAGTGTCCCTCCTTCCTGGACTTGAGCCTGTCAGGGCAGTAGTGATGGTGAGTCTTTATGGCAACTACCATGGGACTCAACGATGCAAGGGAATACTACTGGTTACAACTAGTCAACATTCTTCATCAGTACAAGTAAACCTCAAGAAATTTAAAAATTATCTTGGTCTGAATAGATAATATGTTCACATATTTAAAACTTTAAACAGTAGTAAAAGAGTGTACTGAATAAGTGTCTTTCCCATTCCCACTCCAACCACCCAGTTCTCTTCCCCAGAGGCAAGCACTATTGCCAGTTTCCTGGCTCACCATCCAGAGATAGTCATAACATACAAGCGCAAACACATATCTATAAACTCCTATTTCACACCAATGGCTATATATTACTCTGTACCTTGGTTTGTTCCCTGCCAGTATCTTAGAGATCATTCCACATCAGCAAATACAGAATGATCTCATTCCTTTTCACAGCTACCTAGTTTTATTTCTGCTCCAAAATTATTAAACCAATCCCATGCTGGTGGATATTTAGCTTTCTCTAAACCTTTGGACATTACAGACAATACTGCAATGGATGCGCAAATTCATTTTGTGATGTACAAGTATTTCTGTAGAAACATTTCTTAGATTTCCTGGGGTGAGAAGGTAGGTAAATTTTTAATTTGGGAAGTATTTCCAAACTCCTACATTGTTGCTGGATCATTTTGTACCCCTACCAACAATGTACGAGCCTGTCAGTTTCCCCAAAGCCTTTTTAATACCCCAAGGTATTAACAAACATCAAGATCTTTGTCAATTTAATAGGCTAAATAGTTTAACATTGTATTTCTCATACCTGAGTTGAGCATAATCTCTTATTTGTAAGTGCCATTTGTAATTCCTTTTCTGTAAAATGTTTGCCCATTGCCTTTGCCCATTTCTTAGACTAACGGTCATTTTTCCTATTGATACATAGGACCTCTTTGGATATTAAAGAGTTACTCCTTCTCTATAACACATGTTGAAAAAGTTTTTTTCCTGGTGTGTGATGTTTATCTACTTTACACATACCATCTTTTCTTAAATGGAGTTTATCAATCTTTTATCTTATACCTTCTGTAGTCTTCAAAAATTTTAAAAGCTTTTTCTTTGTAAGTGTAGAGACAGGCATTTTCCCTAATATCTGATCTCCACAAACGTTTGGATTTATGCTTTTATTTTCTTTGTTGGCATTTTTTGAAATGAGGCTAGAAGACAAGCTGAGACATAACATCCATCTACCTCCTTCCTAGACCTTCCCATTCCATTACCCTGAGTTCCAGTGGATTTTGCTCTCCTTTTCCCTTGCTTGCTTCATGGAATTTCACATGAACCCTACATTTGCGTGGCCTACCTTGCAGATCATACTCTTTTTATAGTTCTGGCTTCAATCTGAAGTTTACTGCAATCAAATACAATTTTATTAATGTCTTTTCATAATCGACATGTCATTCAAACTGGGCTACTTTTTCAATTCTAGGGAAATTATACAACAGAAACTATTCAGATTGTTGCTTGACGGAGTGAGAATATGCAAGAACTTGCCCAGCTGCTACAAATAAAAAGAAAGCAAAAATGTTATCTTAATTTAAAATAAAATCAGACTTTAGATTTGATCTCCAGAAATGACATGTAACAAAAACTTTTTATTTTGATGTTCCTTTAGGTATTCTATTCTTAAAACTTCAGTAGTTGATAACAGTTTCTTACTTGTGCCATCGTATTATGTATTTAAAATATCAAAGTACCTTTTGCGAACTTATGAAACTTGAGCAGTGGTTTGGGAGATGTGAAATAAAGCTCTTGCTGGAAATTGAGGCCAGGTTTATTTTAGGTTTGATTTTTGGAAAAAAAAGAAAGATTCTAAAAATATAGTACTGTTGTTCTCCCTCCTACTTCCACACTCTTTTCAAAAGGTGGATGGGTCTGTCTCAAGAGCTACAGTGAGAATTGCCTCCATAAGATGCAACATAAAAAAGTAAAAGTTAATGTTCTACTTTTGACTCAATTCTCTCTATACTTTGATTTTCTCTCCTATTAGCATGTGGAAAGAGAATGACAAAGGAAGAGATAAAAAAGCATACAGTGCAAGATAATTTAATTTTTCTCTATCCTTTCCTGTCCATTGAGTTAAAAGACAAAGCTATGGGTATCAAAATAACCAAGAGCAAAGAATTTTAAATACTGATATTTGTAGTGTTTATTCTTCTTATCATACCCCTGAAAACATAGTCTTTCCTCTAAAGACCTAAGAAAATTTAAAAATATATGTATGATTTCATGTTCTATACCAGCTGCTAAAGAAGGAGAATGATAGAAATGAAGCTTAAAATCCCACTACAGAGGTTTCTGTTGGGTCATTTTCTCATTCACCTACCAATAATTAGGGAAGAGCTTTTACTTCCTGTTATCACCAACAGAAGTAAACTGCTTGGCACATTATCTCCTACCTATATTTGCACATGGGGCTAGTGCCACACTGGAGAAGTCTCTGGGCCTCAGTTTTCCCACCTGGAAAATGGGAGGGGGGAGAATAGAAGATTTTTAAAACTGCTTTCAGCTCTAACACCTTATGAATCTAATATAAAAGTCATTCAAGCATCAGCACATTAAGCAAATATGAGTGTTCTTACTATTTGGGTATTTTCTTCAGATGAGTATATTTTATAAATTGACATATAGCTTTCTTGAACAGAAAAACAAAACCCATCACATCTAAAGGAGATCATTTTTGTGTCTTAGTCATGAATTCTCTGTACTCAGTCTCATCACACAGGTGAAACATCCTCAAATGACAATGTGCCAATGTTTTACATCTCTCTAACTCAGTGATCCCTTAGACAGTCCTGGATATTAAGCTACTTGGTTGGGTTGAGCTTCTTTCTAGCTCTGCCTTCTGTCAGCTTACTATTTAGATTTTCTGAGACACTGGCTCTGTCAGAAGGAATTCCCTATTTAGTTGTTTCCAAATGAAAGACTCTCATGGCAACCAGCAGCCTCCTCAGTAGGGACCCTGCCTTGGGTCTCCAGCCCTCCATACTCCCGCAAGTCCATCCGTTCCCTAGACATGTTTATGAACCCTTTGAGTGGCTCACTGTTGGAAAATTTCACATGGCTTCTTCCACTTCTGTTCATATCATTTCCTCTGTCTGTTACGGCCTTCCTCTTCTCAGCTAGGCTACTTCCTGCTCATCTTTCCTGTAAGTCTCTGCCATGAATCCTTGGCAACTCTGCTCACACACAGCAACTGCTTCCTCATCCCTCAACTGTCACCTTGTGGGTCTTCTGGCACCGTAGCCTCTTCTGCCTTCTGATGACTCTGCATTGTCCTTATTTTGTTTTCCTCAAAACGTTAAAATTATCACTGTTCCATGCATCACTTTTTTTCTAATAAAATGGTTACTTATAAATGTACCACCAAACCCAAGTACTATATCATTACCACCAATAACTTACATCCACCTATATGTTCCTCCCCATGCCACCTCCTGGTTCCCCCAAAAGACAACTCCTATCCCAAGTTGCAAGTTCATCATTCTCTTGCTTAAAAGAAACAAAAAAAGTGTACTTCAACACACACACACACACACACACACACACACACAAATGCTTGTTTGTATTTGACGATGTGTGTTTGCTTGTTTCCCTGGCTTGTATAAATCAGTACAATTTTGGAAAATAATTTGGTAATATCTAGTAAGTTGAATATTCACATACCCTACAAATCAGAATTCTATGCTTTGGTATTTACCCAAGAGAAACACTTGCACATGTGCCCCATGAAACAGGAATAATCAAAGCGGCACTCTGAAATTTTTTTAAATGGAAAAAGAAATGACCATTGACAGGAGAACAGGAAGTATTTTGTGTTATAGACACATAATGAATGAATCTCAGTGACATAATGTTGAATGGGGAAAAAAGTCCCAGAAATCAACAGACAGTATGAGATTTTTTTTTCAAGATTAAAAACGAACTACAAAAAAGGATTATAATTATTACTTAAACTTCGCAGTAAAAAAAAAAAAAAAATCCTTATTTGAGAATTCATGCCTTATCCTCCCAAACTAGACTACAAACTCTTGAGGGCAGGGACATCTTTTCATTCTTATTCACATCTTCCATATGCCTAGACCAGTGTCCTGAACAGAGGGTACTCAATAAGTAATTATCCATTGAATGATTACTGAATGCTACCTAACCCTGGCGTTTTAATAAAATTTAAATCTTCTCCCTCATCCAACAGTTTCATGAATAAAGTCACATAAAACTTTTATCTACTTATGGATGAACCTAATCCTATTTCTGCAGTGGTACTAGCGATCTTCGAACACAAACATTTCATCCTGCAAAGACTTTACCTTTCTTCTTGGAGTAAAGTTAACTTCAGGTTAAAGCAATCTAAGGACAAGAAAACTTACACTATGTGAGCTTGTAAAAGTCCCACAGAATCACTTCATACCATAACCAAGAGCCATCTGATAAACCATCATAATTTGAAACTGAAATATCCCAAAAGGAATGCATTCACTGAATGCATAACTGAGTTATCATCATCAAAACTGAAAATATGAGCAAAAACAGGATTTTTAGGTTTTCTAAAAGCAAAGATTTTAATTTCGAAATACTTTGTTTCTACTTTAAAAAAATATATTTTTAGGGGGAAACACATGAAATCCAGGGATAGAAGAATAATAGGAATAATATTCCACCAATCAGGGCCTTCCTTATAACCCAATGAGGGCTATGCATATTCTCTGTAGGTGATTATAGCCCAGTTATGCTGCAGCTTCCCTTCGACCTTGGGAACTCTGCTCACTCTGAGTTACTGTGAGGTCTTCCGTTTCATTTATTATTAGTCTTTGTATATCTGCAATGCTGTAGCATTCAATAGGAATATCAACATTGTGAGCTTGCAGTACGTAAAACTGTAGAAATGCTTCCAAAAAACAAAGTGGTTAGGGAACACAGCCAAGAGGAAAACAAAGTTAAGGATATTAAAAAAGAATATTTTTAAATTGTATCTTTGACGAAAGACCACATTAATTAATCAGCGCTATGATGTAAAACCACCACTAGCATGTAAATTTTCAATTTAAGAAAAGACGTTCTAAAAATTATTTTATTTGGAAAATATCACAACTGAATATGATATACAATTTGCTAAAACTAGCCCAGCAATTTAAAATGCAAATTCTAATAGAGAAAAATTCTATAGGACTTTGCGTACGGGAGAAAGAAATAATCCGGAAACCCAGTGGGTTCACTTAGTTTCGTGTCATTTGCTTCATGTCCATTATGTAATGCTTTCCCCATCTTTAGGTCTCTATGTTTAAGCTACCGTTCAGGTATGTCACAGAACTGCCACAAAATCAGTATAGGTAATAACTTTCAAGAAAAAAAAGCTTAAAATGTGTCATGCAGATGTGTGCAAATACATTAGAGGCTTAAAACAAAAAAAATCTGCTTGTGTCATTACTTCTTCCCAGCTTCCTCCCCAGGTCTCCCATCCCCTCCTCCCCCAGCCACCCCGGCGACAAGATCAGCGGGCAGTTCCCTGTTGGAAGCAAGGAAAGCACGTCTTGACTGCAATGCAAACCCTGTCCGGGTCTGAACCAGGGAAGGCAGACTCGGCCCTGGCCTGGGTATCGACTAAGGATGCAGGGAAGGATGCAGAGGCGCCAGCAGCGGGTGGGCAGGGGTGCCCCGTGAGGGCAGTCCGCAGTGCACGCGCACAATAAAACCCAATGCACAACTTCCCGGGCCGCTCCTCCCCACTCTCCGGATTCCCTGAAAGGTGCAGCGTAGGCGTTAGCTGGAGCAGGCGCTCTCATCTGCACGCGGGTTCGGTTTTCCGCTGACAATTACATCAGTCCCTCTCCCTGCCCCAGCTTCCTCCTCAGCAGTCTGGGGGCGCCGCGGCACCCGGCGGCGTGGGGGAATACAGGCGCCAGAGCCAGCCCTCCCGAATTCCCAACGAGGGGGAGGGGAGGCCGGCGAGCAGGGACCACGACCCAGGTGCCCCCTCCCACCTCGGCCGCGGGGTTGAACTAGCACTGCCTCCCCAACTCCCAGCCGCTGGTGTTATCCTGCCAGGGGAGTCCCCCAAGGGCTACGAACCCCAAAGCAAGGCTGCCCATCCGCTAGTCCCCCAGGGTCCTTGGCCCTTCGGACCCCACAATACCCCAGGCCACGGTGCGATCACAGTCCTGTGCGCTCCAGGGGTCCCCTCTGCAGCTAGGACACCTACCTGGAAGGTTGGAGGCACCGCCGATTCTGCGGCGGCAGTGGCGGGAGGCGGGAGACTGCCCTGGCTGGCGGACTGGTGTGCTGGATGGCAGGCGAGCAGAGGCGCGGGCGCCGCCTGCGCGGAGCCGCGGTCTCCAGTACCCACAGCAGCAGCCGCGGCGGTGCTGCGCCTCCAGTGGGCCACCGCCGCAGCCCCTCCTCTCCCACGGGCGGGGCGCGCTAGCGGGGCGGCGCTCTGGGCTCCCCGCCCCCGGCTGGCAGGCTGTGCCGGAGTGGAACCCTCTGCGGTCAGCGCTGGTGCTGCACTCCCACCCTGCGGGGCACCCCTCACTGAATCTCTGAGAAAGCCGCGGGACCAAACCTTTGATGGGCCGGGTCTCTGTGCCTGGGGTCACCTCCGTCTAAGCCCCCGTGGAACCCCCGGTGTCCAAAGATCACCCCTGGGCATCCCAGGGCTTAAGCGCCATAGGACCAACCCCGCCTGCCCAAGCCATCGGAGGTGGACCGGCCCTGATCGATCTCTCGGCCCTGATCGATTGCAATGGGTGGCTCGGAATGTCACCAGCGCTCGCGGCCTGGAGCGCAGCCGCTGAGAGCACCTTGGGAGAGAGGATTCAGAAGGGAACAGCAGCGGGCGGCCTCCCCGAGGCGCTGTCAAGCCAGTCTCGGGCCCTCATTCAGTCTGATCAGTAAACCCACAGGCCTATGTGTGCGTGCTCCCCGCTGTCCCTGACACTCTGGAGGAAAAACTTCTCAGGCCCAGAGAAACATGGGCTCCTTGAAAGGATCCCGGGTGTAAAGCCCCACCTCACTTCAACCCTTTCCACTCCCTTAAACTCTTCTGCCCTTAAACCTTTCCCAGCCTATGCCCCCGAGCAGATTAATCTAAAGGCACATTTGTTGGAAAACACTGGGTAATTTAAGTATTTGCATTCCCCCCCCCCCCCCCACACACACACACACGTAAATGGATGACTGAGGAAATGTCAGAGGTATCTCAAGACCTTGCGGTCATCACCGTCTTCAGGGGGAAAAATTCCAGAGAACACTTCTTGTAACTGGGACTATTACAGAAACAGCACTGAAGTGCTTTGTGGGCTTTCTAGGGGTCCACGTTGGGTGAGTGGGGGGGCGGGGTGGTGCCTTCAAAAACTAAAGATATTGCTATCCACTGAGGCAACTGTGATGGCAAGTCACTGTTCTTTGTGCTGATGATATCCTGATTTGCTATGAAACATAGTCAATTATATGTACTTTTTTGTCACATACAATTTCTCTTGAATCTCTAACCCCACCGTTTGAGTTAGCTTCTTCCACCCTAACTAGTAACATTCTCATCGTGTCCTGTCATAAAATAATAAATACTGGAGCCTGTGACACATCACAGTTTCACCTTAACTCCTTCCCTGTGAAGACAGTCTCGTCAAGTGAAGGACTGGGGGGGACGGGGGCGCTTACCTACACTTGATCATCACCACCTTTTTACTCCTTTTCTCCAGGTTCCACTGACAATCTCTACTCTCTCTATAAAGAAAAAAGAAGTGTAAAAAGAGATGAGAGAGAGCACACAGTCTTTAACCTAAAGAAGTACGTCTCAATTATTTTTCACTGAAACTCTAATTGCAGAGAACCATAAACTATGGGAGAAGGAAAAGAAACTATCACGACCCAGTTCTCGTGTGTTATCTCAAGAATGCGTACACTCTTCACTCTATTCCATAGTATTTCCATGTTTCATTATTTTAAAACTAGGTTTGAAATGACATGAAAAAAGTCTATTACCTGTCGTATTCATTGATGAATGATCAAATACGATGTGATGGAACTACAGCCATCCATTTGGGGAAATAGATTAAAGAGAGCTAACACTGCATATGAAAGCAGTTTCTCCAGTCTGTGTATCACAATGTTTTGAAAACCCAGACTGGTATACATGTGTACATATGAATAACAGGCTTTTCATTGTTTTTTTGTTTTTGTTTTTTTTTTTAGCTACAGTAGGGTTATTACTCAAAAGTTGCTAGAAAGCAATGTTTTCATGTCATCATCAAGTATATATTCTTGCTGAGAGTTTAGGTCACAAGTCATATGTTGGCTAAAAGGATATCTGCTCCCTAATCCATTCCTTTTATTTGTCTCAGAGAAATACTTGTTCATGGACTTTTTCACTGTAGGAAGATAATAATATTCTTAAAATACTATTAGTGCTATAATTTCCTAACAGGCGAATGAACTGAGACTCACACCAATCAGTCCCCACCATCTTTTCGTACAATGCTCACACTTCATTTTCATTGCAGTTTTTCTATGGGTACAATTCCAGCTGGCCTTTCTCAGGAAGGCTGAAATGTGAATGCTTCATTGAAAGATGCAATCCCAGCGCATCTTTGAAAGATGCTTTCCCAGCAGGAAAAGAGGACTTGCAATGGGGAAGAATGGGAAGCAAATATGTGCTGTAATGTTACCAACCTGGTCTATGCTTCGTGAACCTGAAAAGACACAGTCAGTTGCTTGGCCATGTGGAGTGTTTGTGGACAGGTTCTATAACAAACTGGGCCCAGGAACAATCTATTACAGCAAGGACCAAAGAAGAAATCTACCTGCAAGCTCTCTTCCATCTCCTATCTCCCGTTGGTCAAAATTTACCCCACTGGTGGGGAACTCCAGTTTTCAGGTTGAGTAATCTGACTTCTTTGACAACTAGAGAAACAAACTGCGTGCTTAGCAGCCAGTATGATATAGTATTCATGCTGGATTGTTCTGTAGGCAACTTGGTTATGCTGGAAACTGTGTCCCAGAATACACTTTCCTGTATGCTCAAAGGTCTATATTTGTCCAGATAAACAAAACTGCAGTTGCCTGAGTTTCGAGTTTCATTTTAAATAAAGTGAAGCAGCAGCCATTAAACTCTAAAAGTTGTCATTGGTTAGATATGCCAAGAGAAAGCTATCAAGATGCAAGAGGGTTCTTGTTTGTCCCCTCTGTGTTCTCTCTGCAGAATAAGTGCGGCCACAGTTGGGATAACAGACTCTTCACAGACTCACAGAAGTGGTGGTCACAAGGAGTGAACAATCTCCTGTAGCCTTCCACACCAGCTCTCCTTGTGGTCTCAGTACAGCAGCTGGATTGTGCCTCACTTCCAGCTTTCCCGACAAGCTTGGACACCTTTGTGTCAGGGCTGGTCTCTGACCCTTCAACAGCCGCTTTTTAGAGTCTTACTTCCCTAGCTCCTCCCACAAATGTGGAGGTCTAATTCCTATAATAAATTCCTTCTTCAGCTTCCTTATCGCGGTTCTGCTTCCCAGACTGAACTCTGTTGCTCCAGGAGGTCTGCACTGACTGGGTCAGTAGTCACTTGGGGCAGTTGAGGCAGCAAGTAGTTTAGAGACCTGGAGAAATGGGAGACCAAGAGCATCTGAGCAGGTACTCTAGCTGTGCCCTACACATGTAACAAAAATATTCATACTTTGCTATGTATTTGTTCATTGAAAGTGATTCGCTTTGGTGAATCACTCCCACGTCATCTAAATGAACAATGGCTTATTTTCCCTTTGTTAAGACATCATTTTGGCTCCTTGAATGGAAAACAATAAATCAAACCTCAGTTGGACAATTCTGACTATTATCTTCTCCCAGCTATGGATGTATCCTATCTGAGTTTCCCATTTTGTTATAAATTTGAACTTGAGCATAAAGGAGAGCATTCTTTTTGTAATTCACTCTTTGTAAAGTAGTTGGTTTTTTCTGTGTTTTTTTTTTAAACAAATTTAGCATTTTTACAATACCAAAGAAAAAAATCAAAAGGCAAACTCTTTGAAACAATGAATTCTTGCAGAAAGGTTGCAATGTTACCTAGTGCTTCTAGGTGAGGGGCCTTGATCACATATATTGTCAAAACTTTTCTTACCAAGAATATTGCCATCAAGAACTCCTGGCATCTGGCAAGTTCAGAAGCCTAACCTTCAGGTTCCAAACTCCATTTAGTCCTGTATCCTTCATTCCCACGCTATTGTGATCTGCCCAGATGACTTGTTCATCCAGCCCAGAGAATATTGTCACATCCACTTCAGAGTAAACCTTTCATTCAGAGTGCTTATCAGAGCCTCTAAAAGGATTGAGAACTTGGATTTTATTGAACTTTGTCGAGGTAGGAGTGGGGCGTTGCCTTTTGGTCCCTGTTTCATTCACTTAAGTCAATAAATATTTATAGAGTTTCTATTATGTGTTAGGTATTATTCTAGGTGCTTCAGTATGAATGAGCAAAACATAAAGGCTGCCCTCATAAAGCTTATATTCCAGCAGAGGGAGACAGACAATAAACAAATAGATCTAACAGATAAGTAAATTACATAGTATATTAGAAAGTCATAGGTGATAGGGAATATCTTAAAAGTTGAGCACATTAAGAGAGATGGAGGTAGGTTACCAAATTGCAATATTAAATAAAGTGGTCAATCTGGGTCTCATTGAGAAGATGACACTTGAGAAAAGACTGGAAGGAGACGAGGAAGTTGTCCAGCAGATATATGGGAATGGAAAGTTCCTATTCTAGTCACAGAGATCAGACACTGTAAAGTCAATGGAGGAAGCATGCGAGTGTGTTCCTGGAAGGGCAGGAGGTCAGAGTGCCTAGAAGAGAATGAGGACAGAATAGGGTATGAGAAGAAGAAAGTAGTGGGGGACCAGATCACGCAGAGCCCATAAACCAGTGTGAGGACTTCAGATTTTATTCTGAGTGATATGGGCATCAATCACAGGTCCATGCAGTGGATGGAGTGAAATGATTTGATTTACATTGTAAAAGAGTTGTGTGTGTGAGTGTGTGTGTGTGTGTGTGTGTGTGTGTGTATGTGTGTAGAATAGGCTACCACAACAAGGAACAGGGCATGTAGCAAAGGTGTGATGAGAGGATTTAGGTGGTTCCTAGACATACATTTTAAAGACATTGAATCATAGAATGAGAAAGTCTTTTCATCTATCTATCTACCTATGTATCATTTATCTATCTTTTTGGGTGGACCACAAGAAATCTCAATTTGGTGCTCATATGTTGTTAATACTGTGTTTTCCCAAAAATAAGACCTAGCCAGACCATCAGCTGTAATGCGTCTTTTGGAGCAAAAATTAATAAAAGACCCAGTCTTATTTTAATATAAGACCGGGAATATAATATAATATAATATAATATAATATAATATAATATAATATAATATAATATAATATAATATAATACCAGGTCTTATGTTAATTTTTGCTCCAAAAGATGCATTAGAGCTGATGGTCTGGCTAGGTCTTATTTTTGGGGAAACAGGATATCTCTCTTTAATATTTGCAAATCTCCCATTTTAACAAAGAGCAAGCAGTCCCAGGTTCAAAGCCTTTGATCCTATTAGGCTGTTTCCAGAAGTTAATGACATTGCTTGTTGGTTGATTTCCATTGCATTTATTTTTAGAGTTATTTTCTATTTGTAGCTTGTGACACAATTGTGATACAAAGTTTGTTTTTAGAATGCACTCATTTAGGAATATTGTTAAAGGATGTGTACCCAAAAACATATTAAGTAAACAATACTCTATATAGTAAACAGATATGGCCAAAAATATCATTAAAGCAGTAAGAAAACAACTGAAAATGGAGAAAAACTGCTAAGTTGGGAAAAGCAGTCAGAAAGGCTGAGATTATAAACCCAGTATGAATCTTTTCTAGCTATTTGACCAGGTTTCTGAACCTCTGTCTAAGCCCCTCTGTCTAAAGTTAGAAGAGAGTTGGAAAAAAAACTCTAAAACCTACTAATGTTGTTGGGGTTACAGTAACATATAAAGTACCTCCCAGATAGAAGGCTCTGGACAGATGTCTGTTGGGTTATCTCTGTCTCCCAAAAGCTCATCCTTCCTTGGAAATGAAACACACATTTCATGATTGATCTTCATGAAAGTTTGCTGATTCTTGCCAGGTTTGAATGTGACCATTTATCCCCACAGAACTGCTTCTATATTCTTCCTACGTTCTGCTGTTCTTTTTCAGAAGTTGTAGACTTGCCTTCTTCCCTCTACTTGAATATCAGCTTCATGAGGCCAGCTCTTTGAGCAAAGCCATGTATATTGTGGGTAATTAATACATATTTGAGTAGTAGCTTGATTCCATTTTTTCAGTGATAAATTTGTGCCCAACACATTTACCTTAAATCAATCTGTCTGCAAACAACCACTGGGAGACCTTGAGCTCACCAGGACTCATGGCCCAAGACTCTGCACACACATAAAGTACTATCCCTAACCAGAATCACTGTCTCATATAACATGACCTACATTTCTTCAAGTATATGTGAATGCTGTTGGGATTAATAAAACACAATTCATTTAAACGTACGACTAAGTTCATAGAAGGTTTTGGTTATAATATCTTTTCTCAATGGATACTTTCACGAATGAGTCCACAGATTTTCTGTTTGTTTGCTTTTAATATCATAAATCTTTGCTCTGTAAGTGGTTGGGGAATGCTAGACACTCAAACATTATGCTGCCCTTGGCTTACACTCTCAAAGCTGGTGGTAAGATTGTACCATAATAATCACACTTAAGAGATATAAGTACGTCTTGCCTGATACACATAAGGGTGAAATTCGGTAAATCGGTAATACAGTTAGACTTTGCAGTTTAATTCATCCTGATGTTCAGCTGTTTCCTTTTTGTTTCTCCCCCTCACTGATTAACTTAAGAACTCTGTTCCGTTCCCTTTCTCAAGGCTACCCATACCTTGTTAATCTATTGAATTAACAGAATCCTAACCTAAAAAGAGCAATTTCTTAATACTCAGGTGCCCAGACACCAAAATCCAACCTACAATTCCCTTGCAGTTTTTACTGGTAAGGCATAAAGCTGCCCCAGGCCTCGATGGCTGAGTCCAAGTCTGAGTCTGGAGTCCAGAGGTAACATTATTTTAAAACAGACCATACCCCAGGAAGTGATGTCAGCCCTCAGACCCGCCTGACCCACTCGCTCTTTCCTATGTAAGAAAAAGCTAACTTGAAGTTAGGTGCCACTGTCCCTATCAGACTCTGCCCTGGCAAACTACTTTTTGCCAGTATTGCTCTTTCAAACAGAAACTCGTGGCACTGTTTCCTTTAGACACTGCCATGGGCATTCTCTCTCTTCCCAACCATAAAATAAACCTATCTTTGCTCTCCTATTTTTCTGAGTCTTACAAAGTCTGTCACTTTCTGTGAATGACCCAGGGTTAATTCGACACCAGCACAATATGCACTATAGAAAAAGGTGGTTATGTACTAACGTTAAGTGTATGGGTCATACCCAAAGCTGCAGCGGTATGTATTACTATACAAATTGCATGCAGCATTATTTAGATATAACATTTCTAAAGTTTATTTTCTCATTTTATCATGTGGCCACATTGTGAAATACACAGACAAGTATGCTTTTCATTTGACATGAGAGAAAACTGTAGCTCTGAGAGATTATTTGCCCACAGTCACACTGATTAATGGAAGTTCTAGAACTCTATTCTCAACCTCAAGCCCTTTTCCACTCCCTGGACGAGGTGCCCTTCCCTGGGCAGCTATATGAATGGAGACCCACATACCATATGCCTACATATTCAAAAGTTAAAAATCAAACAAACAGTTTAATAAAATAGGCCCTGGACGTCATAGGCATGGCGGCAGCAAGGCAGACTTTTTGAGTTCTCCTCCGGATCTTATCACAAACGTGACATCTATAATCCATCAAAGGACTCTCTGCTCATCACACAGAACAGCTAAGAGACTCGTGCAAGGATTATTTGAAGATGGGCAAATTGGGAGAGCAGGGAAAGAGGGAAGGGAGAGGAGTGGAGGCGTGGCCGAAACCATGGCTATGGAGACCCAGGGGATCCCAGAATGGAACAGAGAACACAAAAGCCAGGAGGTGGGCTCTTTTCCTTCGTCCCACAGCTGATCGCTCCTGCCGAGGGGGCAGCATATCCAGCATTTGAGGCAGTAACCTCAGCTAAGACCTGCACCTGGGCCGTAGGTCAGACAAAGGACACCAACTCCATACCTGGACTCCTTCCCCCACTCTCCCAATCCTACCCCCGCCCTTCCAGAGACTTAAACTGGCCCCTGAACTGAGGAGTAGTGTCAGATTACAGAGGAGTCGTAGTGCTCAGTTTCTGGGAAGACCAGTGTGCAGCTCTGACCCAGGGAAGAGGCTGGAAAGAGTGTGATTTTGCTGGTCTGGGAGAGAAGAGACTCCTCCACCTCCAGCCCCCACCCTTTCTGGCCTGCCTAGGGCAGGACAATTACAACTGCGGAGGCACTCCCAGGGATCAGCAGGAGGCGGCAGATGCAGCTCTGGGCTTTCAGCAGCTCAGAAATCTCCCACCCACCACATACACATACGCGCGCGCGCACGGAAGTGCCCTAAGACTTAGGAGAACTAGGCACAGGGCTGGTGGTGCTACTCTCAGTGCGCATATGTGCAGGCAAGAGCAGAAACTGCACTGATTTTGTAGAAACTACTATCCAGACCCTTTAGCCCCACTCATCTAAATCTGCAGTCCCAAGGTCACTCTGGGCAACAGGTGACCGGCTCTGCCTGTACAATACAGAGGACTCTTTGGTACAGCAGAGGACAACCCAGAGATTACTTGGTGGGCTTAAGCCAAGACTGGCGCTGCTTTTTTTGTTTTGTTTTGTTTTTATATCTTTGATATCTTTGCCTATGTTGAGTGTGGGTTATCAGTTGTTTTCACATGAATGTATTTGTTTTTTTCTTTGTTGTTGTTGTTGTTGTTCTTGGTGATTTGCTTTGTTCTGAAATTGCCCTACACCAGGGCCCAGCTTAAGAGGCACAAGATTCAACACACCCAGAGGCCAACTCCAGATCAAACCAGAGTACTACCAGGTTTGACCTACAAGTGACATACCCAGAGGGAATTCTCTACAGGCACAAGAACCCATAGAGGCCAAATCTCATTTAAGTGGTCAACCCTCATGCAGCAGAACATCCTGCTGTGGGCAGAGCCAAGTCTCACAACTAGTCAGCCTAGGAGTCAACGCCACCTACTCACAAGCTAAAAGCAATTAACGATCAACTTTAACAGGACAATATACACAACACAAGAGTCACCTTTGGAGCACACTCAGAGGAGAAGAAGGAAGTGGTACAAGTCAAACATATAGGACACATACTACATAAGATAATCCAGCAAGGACTAAGAACTCTAGGGGATCTACCTAATACATCGAAGCAAACACAGAGAGTCAGCCAGAATGGGGAAACAAAGAAACATGTCCCAAATAAAAGAACAGAAGAAACCTCCAGAGTTGGAACCAAATGAAATAGAGGTAACCAACCTATCAGAGACAGAGTTCAGAACACTGATGATAAGAATGTTTAAGGAACTTAGTGATGACATAAAGAAGGATAGAGAAATCATAATGAACAACCAGTTAGAACTAAAGAATACAATTACGGAAATAAAGAACATACTTGAAGTAATTACCAGCAGGTTAGATGAAGCAGAGGATCGAATCAGCAACTCAGAAGACAAGTTAGCAGAGATTGCCCCAACAGAACAACAAAAAGAAAAAAAGAATGAAAAACAATGAAGATGGTTTAAGAGACCTCTGGGATAACATCAAGCGCAACAACATGAGCATGATAGGAACACCAGAAGGTGAAGAGATTGAGAACATATTTGAAGTAATAATGTCCAAAAACTTCCCTAACCTGGTGAAGGAAACCGATATACAAGCCCAAAGAGTGCAGAGAGTTCCAACCAGGATAAACCCAAACAGGTCCACACCAAGACACATTACAGTTAAAATGGCAAAGCTTAAAGACAAAGAGAGAATCCTAAAAGCATCAAGAGAAAGACAGAGGTTTACATACAAGGGGACTCCTACAAGACTATCAAATGACTTTTCTACAGAAACATTGCAGGCCAGGAGAGAGTGGCAGGAGATACTCAAAGTGATGGAAAACGAAGGCCTACAACCGAGATTGCTTTATCCAGCAAGGCTATCATTTAAAATTGATGGAAAGATAAAGAGCTTCCCAGAAAAGAATAAGCTAAAGGAATTTATTACCACCAACCCAGCATTGCAGGATATATTAAAAGAACTTCTGTAAACAGAAGAAAGATGAAAACAATCTAACCACAAATTTAAAAAATGGCAATAACTATGTACCTATCAATAATCACTTTAAATGTAAATGGATTAAATGCTCCAATCAAAAGACATAGGGTGGCTGAGTGGATAAGAAAGCAAGACCCTTGTATATGCTGTATACAAGAGACTCTCCTCAGATCAAAAGACACACACAGGCTGAAAGTGAAGGATTGGAGTAAGATATTTCATGCAAGTGGAAATGAGAAAAAAGCTGGAGTTGCAACAGTTATATCTGACAAAATAGACTTTAAAATGAAGAATATATTAAAAGACAATAATAAAGGGATCAATCAGACAAGAGGACATAACCCTAGTAAACATCTATGCACCCAACATAGGAGCACCTAAATATGTAAAACAGATATTGAATGAAATAAAGACAGAGATCAACAGTAACACTATCATAGTAGGGGACTTCAACACACCGCTGACAAGGGACAGGTCTTCCAGACAGAAAATCAACATGGAAACAACAGCCTTAAATGACACATTGAACCACTTGGATTTAATCGATATTTTCAGAGCATTTCACCCCAAAGCTGCACAATACACGTTCTTCTCAAGTGCACATGGAACATTTTCCAAGATAGACCACATGTTAGGCCACAAAACAAGTCTTGATAAATTTAAGAAAATTTAAATCATACCAATTGTCTTCTCTGACCACAGTGCTATGAAATTAGAAATGAACTACAGGAAAAAAACTGGAAGACAAACCAATTCATGGAGGCTGAATAACATGTTACTAAATAATGAATGGGTCAAGCAGGAGATCAAGGAAGAAATCAAAAGATATCTCGAGACAAACGAAAATGAAAACACGACGACCCAAAATCTATGGGATGCAGAGAAAGCAGTCCTAAGAGGGAAATTCATAGCATTGCAGACCTACCTAAAGAAACAAGAAACATCACTAATCAACAGTTTATCTTCACAGTTAAGGGATCTGGAAAAAGAACACCAAAATAAGCCCAAAGGGAGTACAAGGAAGGAGATAATAAAGATCAGAATGGAAATAAATGAAATAGAAACCAGAAAGACAATACAAAAGATCAATATATCCAAGAGTTGGTTTTCAGAGAAGATAAACAAAATCAACAAACCTTTAGCCAGACTCATTAAAAAAGAGAGAGACAGGACCCAAATTAATAAAATCAGAAATGAAAGAGGAGAAGTGACAACAGATACCACAGAAATACAACAAATTTTAAGAAATTACTATTAGCTACTATATGCCAACAAATTTGACAATCTGGAAGAAATGGACAATTTTCTAGAGGCGTACAACCTTCCAAGGCTAACGCAAGAAGAAACGGAAAACCTGAATAGACTGATTACCACCAGAGAAATTGAATCAGTAATCAACAATCTCCCAACAAACAAAAGCCCTGGACCAGATGGCTTTACAGGTGAATTTTACAAAATGTTCAAAAAAGAATTATAACCTATTCTCCTCAAGCTCTTCCAAAAAATCTAGAAGGAGGGAAGGCTCCCAAACACTTTTTATGAGGCCACTATCACTCTGATCCACAAATCAGACAAAGACACTACAAAAAAAGAAAACTACAGGCCGAGATCTCTAATGAACATAGATGCAAAAATCCTCAACAAAATATTAGCAAACAGAATTCAGGAATACATTAAAAAGATCATACATCATGATCAAGTGGGATTCATCCTTGGTATGCAAGGGTGGTTCAACATCTGCAAATCAATTAATGTGGTACACCACATTAACGAAATAAAAAATAAAAATCATATGATCATATCAATAGATGCAGAAAAAGCATTTGACAAAATCCAGCAGCCATTTATGATAAAAACCCTTAAGAAAGTGGGAATAGAGGGATCATATCTCAACATAATAAAGGCCATATCTGATAAACCCACAGCTAACATCATAGTCAACGGGGAAAAGCTAAAACCATTCCCCTTAAGATCAGGAACAAGGCAAGGTTGCCCACTTTCTCCACCTCTATTCTACGTAGTGTGGGAAATTCAAGCCACAGCAATCAGACAAGGAAAAGAAATAAAAGACATCCAAATCGGTAAGGAGGAAGTAAAATTGTCATTATATGCAGATGACATGATACTATATATAGAGAACCCTAAAGACTCCACCAAGAAACTATTAGAGCTGATAGATGAATTTAGTAAAGTAGCAGGATACAAAATTAATATTCAGAAATCAGTTGCATTTGTATATACCAATAATAAAACATCAGAAGGAGAAATTAAAAAAACAATCCCATTTACAATTGCTTCAAAGACTATGAAATATCTGGGAATAAATTTAACCAAAGAAGTAAAAGATCTGTACTCAAAAAATTATAAGACACTGAAGAAAAAAATGAAAGAAGATACAAATAGATGGAAACACATACCATGTTCATGGATAGGAAGAATTAATATAGTTAAAATGTCCATACTGCCTAAAGCAATATACATATTCAATGCAATTCCTATCAAACTACCAACAACGTTTTTCACAGAAATAGAACATATAATCCTAAAATTTATATGGGACCATAAAAGACCCCAAAGAGCCTCAGCAATCTTGAGAAATAAGAACAAAGTGGGAGGTATAATGATACCTGACATCAAATTATACTACAAGTCTTCAGTAATTAAAACAGTATGGTGACTGGCATAAAAACAGACACATAGATCAATGGAACAGAATAGAGAGCCCAGAAATAAATCCATACCTACATGGTCATTTAATCCACAACAATGGAAGCAAGAATTTATGGTGGGGTAAAGACAGTCTATTCAATAAATGGTGCTGGGAAACCTTGACAGACACATGCAAAAAAATGAAGCTGGACCACCTCCTTACACCATATACAAAAATAAATTCAAAATGGATTAAAGACTTAAATGTAAGATCTGAAACCATAAAATGTCTAGAAGAAAATATAGGAAGAAACTTTACGGACATTACCCAGATTGGGATTTTTACTGATATATCCCCTCGCGCACGTGAAGTAAGAGAAAAAATAAACATGTGGGATTACATAAAACTAAAAAGTTTTTTCACAGCAAAGAAAACCATCAATAAAACAAAATGGGATCCCACTGAATGGGAAAAGATATTTGCCAATGATGTATCCAATAAGGGGTTAATATCACAAATTTATTAAAAACTCACTCAACTCCAAAAAAAACCAAACAACCCAATTAAAAAACGGGCAGAGGACATGAAGAGACATTTTTCTAAAAAGGACATACAGATGGCAAACAGACATATGAAAAAATGCTCAACCTCTCTAACCATCAGAGAAATGCAAATAAAAACCACAATGAGATACAACCTCACCCCAGTCAAAATGGCTATCATCAATAAATCAACGAACAAGTGCTGGCGAGGATGTGGAGAAAAAGGAACCATTGTGCACTGTTGGTGGGATTGCAGATTGGTGCAGCCACTATGGAAAACAGTATGGCGTTATCTCAAAAATCTGAAAATGGAACTACCTTATGATCCAGCAATTCCACTCCTAGGTATCTATCCAGAGAAATCCAAAACTCTAATTCAAAAAAAGTTTATGCACTCCTGTGTTTATTGAAGCACTATATACAATAGCCAAGAAATGGAAACAACTGAAATGCCCATCGGTAGATGACTGGATTAAGAAACTGTGGTACATTTATACAATGGAGTATTACGCAGCCATAAAGAAGAAATAAATCTTACCATTTGCAACAACATGGATGGACCTAGAGAACATTATGTTAAGTGAAATAAGTCAGGCAAAGACAAATACCATATGATCTCACTTACATGTGGAATCTAAAGAAAAGAATAAGTGAATGAACTAATCAGAAACAGTTTCTCAAACATAGAGGAAAAACTGAGGGTTGCTAGAGGGGCAGGGAGTGGGGATAAGGGGAAATGTTAGGGGATTAGAAAGCAATCAGTAACCACAAGATTGCCATGGGTTTATGAAAGTTAATTTGGGGAATGTAAAAATAATGTTGTAATGATTTTGTAGGGTATCCGATGGATACTTGTCTCGTTAGGGAGACCACCTCAGGGAAGATGTAGATGCCTGATCACTGCACTGTACACCTGAAGCTGAAGCTGAACAATAATGAATGTCAACTACAAGTTTATATATATACACATATATATGTATATATGTGTATATATATGTATGTGTGTGTGTGTGTGTGTGTGTGTGTGTGTGTATACTTACGAGAAGCGGAGTACAGCATTAGGAATAGAGACAGTGGAAATGTAATGGATGTGTGCGATGTCAGAGGGTAAGTGGATGGGGGGAGGGGGTTGACACAGTGTGAGGGGTATAAATGATAAATGTCAAAAATTACTTTGTTTTGTACACCTGAAACTAATAAAATAAAACAAAATAAAATAAAATAGGTCCTACCCTCCTACCTTGACAACTGTATCTTTGCAATGACCTGGAAGGTATTCAGAATTTTCAAACTCCTTATAGTTCTAAGCAGATGACTTGGCAGTACAGGGAAATATGGCCCTGGTTCCAGTCTGTGTCCTGTAGTTCTTTTTTTTTTTTTTTTTTTTTTTAATTTTGTAGTTCTTCTTTTCCTACTTTCAACTCTAACCCATCCTAGGAGGGTCTTTGTGCTCACAGATGGAGACAATCCATTCCTCACATCTAAGCTCTGTCAACACTTTCCTCAAACAGCTGCCCCTTGGAATTAGGTTCTTGCTAATCCAGAGTGTGGTGTAGAAGACGGGCAAAGGGTCTGGTGGGCATACCACTTGGGTCCCGCACATCTCTTGCCTGAATGGGAGGTGTATGGCTGGAGGAGGGGCAAAAGGGACCTCTAAGCACAGGGCCAGAGCACTGGCTCCCGGGTCTGACACAAGGACAGTCCTGGTCTGGACTTACATTTACTGTTTTAACATCAGCAATTCCCTGGGAAGAAAAATCCGCTAAACCAATCATCTCATAAATATAAAACCTTACCAGTTTCCTACTTTATTATTAAATTCCATTCCATTATTATAGATCTGTAAAAATATTCAAGTCACACTCTACATATCTCAACTTTCAGAACAAAAACAAAGTGATTGCTTTAAATTTATTTAGAGATATTAATAAACAGTGATAGTCAAATTCTTTAACATAGGCTACAGAGAGGAAATTGCCAAAAGTAATTCATAAAATATATATTCTATTT
Organism: Rhinolophus sinicus; assembly: GCF_057876585.1. Classification (NCBI taxonomy): domain Eukaryota; kingdom Metazoa; phylum Chordata; class Mammalia; order Chiroptera; family Rhinolophidae; genus Rhinolophus; species Rhinolophus sinicus. The sequence continues at coordinate 165,772,680 of NC_142517.1, read as the reverse complement.
TTTTTTTCAAAACCTAATTCAAAAACTAAACAGACAGAGATCAATTTCCCCCTAGGGAGGTGAACCTTTGACATCTGAAGAATAAATGAATGTAGATGAGTAATCAAACAATACCCCACATCCTCCAAGCTGTTACTAAAGAAGAAGCCCAGAAATAAGTGTCAAGATAGGAAAGGGCCCTGGATCTGTCTCACCTTCCTTAGATTTTCTCATTCCGATTCCCCTGTCTTATTTACACCTGACTCCCAGGCCAGAACACAAAGTTCTTGTTTTTTGGCTCCATTTAGGAGTGCTGACACACCCTGAGATTTCCAAAATATCTTCACTAAACAGTAAGGGCAAAGTAAATGGAAATAAGAGAAACATACAAATAACTTAAATATGGCCTTGCTTCTTTTTGGTTTCTGAGTTAATTAACTACATTTTAGCGCTCATAGGTGGTAATTTCCCAGGTAGCTCACAGGGTTTCTTGCCTCGCTCTTGCAGACTCTGTCCACCATCCCAACTCTCCCGGAATATTTTAACCATCCCTTTGGTTCTGTCTTGTGGATGAGCATTATACACCCAGACTCATATTCACAGATTCCTTTGGAACCTCTCCCAGACACCATTTTCAGTTGGAAAGAAAAGTCTCTTACAAATCTAATTGTGAGGATTTTGTTGATTGATAATAGACAAACTTCAGTGATCAGCTCTCTCCAAAGTCAGAAGAGACCTTTCTCCCTTCTCCAAATACAGGGCAATAAACTCATCCATTATCATCAGCCACCCATGAGGATATAATGACCACAGACCAGTGTGCAGCCATAAGCATAACATTAGTGTAGCCCAAATGAGCCTTGGCTTAAAATAGTTGAAAAGAAAATTCTCTAAATTACTGCAGCAAGGGAGACTAGTTAGTAATATTATGAAGAAGGTGTAATAACCCTCTCTTTTTTGACCAATCAAGATATCCTTCTAAAGAGGAATACAATCTAGAATTGCATTTATCAATACAGTAGCCACTAGTCACATGTGGCTATTTAAATTTTAGTTGATATTATTTAACATTAAACAAAATTTAAAGCTGAGTTCCACAGGCCCACTAGCCACGTCTCGATGGTCAATAGCCACATGTGTACCACAACTACACAGCTGGGAAGCACAGAATGGAACATGCCCATCACCCCAGCAGGGTCTACAGGACAAGGCTGACCCAGAAGACATTCTTATCATGAGATAGAAATAGATTGAAAACATTTCTTCTTTTACCGCAGTCTTGGGCACAACATGAAGCACTCAGGAGCAAGATAAACAATGGGGCGCACAGATGGAAAAGTAAACTTTTTTCGTTTAGTACCTAACAAGTTTTAAGACATTTTCAACACTTTGGAAGCACCACCTATTTAATAATCAATGGATAGGAAAAAAAAAATCTATGCTGAAGGTGAATTTTAAGGTGTGTAAATGGAGAGTAAGAATGAACATTCTGATGTGTGAAGTGGAGTCCCAATACAAACCAATTTGGTGGAACAGAGGAAGAGAATTGGCAGAACCAGGAAAAAGAGATTGAAACTAGATCCAAACAGATATAGTCTTAGTAGTCATATCTGGCTAAGAGATTTTGCCAGTTCTTTAGTGAGAAAGAATTATATATTAAAATTAGAACCCCAGGAGATGGGGTTCTGATTTATAGTTGGCTACATATGACTTTGCTTAATTGCATAGTAAAATTGTATATAATAAAAATAATGGTACAGTTGACTCTTGAACTCTGCAAGTCCACTTATAAACAGATGGTTTTCAATAAATACCTGTGCTGTTTTGATCTGTGGCTGGAATGCTGGGGATGTGGAGGGCTGATTGCATGCGTTGATCTATGCCGTTTTGTACAGCAGACTTGAGCATCCACGGATTTTGATATCTGTGAGGGGGTCTTGGAACCAATCTACTGCAGATACCAAAGGACAATTAAGTTTTGGGGAGTCAAAAGTTATGTACAGATTTTTGACTCCTTAGGGTTAGGCACCCCTAACCCCCACATTGTTCAAGGGTCAACTGTATGCTATCAGAGAATGTTATAGGATGGAGAAAAAAAAAACAAACCCATGAAAAATCTTTATGAAAACTAAAGGTATGAATAAAGCAAACAAAAAAATATAAATAAATCTTAGAAAGCAGATAGATCTACATTTTTGCTACCTGGCTCTAATTATTTTATTTATTTTAATTTATGTTACCTTTGAATACATATATGTCATATAGTTCAGATATATAAGATTTGGTGAATCCTTCCAAAGGTTTCTGTCTGGAAAATTGATTCTTTTGAGGACCAGCTAGTCATGTTTTGGTTGCTGTTAACCATTTATCTCCTGTGTATTTGATAAACCTGTTGCTACAGGATGATAGTCAGGCACAAATCTGCTCCAGAAGTCGATTGCTCTTGATGAAGTACCCAGAAATTGATTCAATGTAAAAGCAGGGTAATGTTTATTTTCTTTACTTAAATAATAAAATCAAGAATTATACACAGGCATACACGCACACAATCAATTTTGAAGCCACCCACCCTGTGACTTGCATGTTTCATAACATATTTTAAATGTTTATGTACGCTCCAGTCCTCCACCCTCAATTAAAGGTAGAATTAAGCAAAACTATCTTGGGCCTATGGTGAAGTGAAAATATAAATTCAGTTTACTGTATCAGTCTGAGTGCCACGGAGAGATAAGCAATTTTGATCAAGACAAGAAAAAAGTAAATCTGTGCTTAACTGCCAGAAGAATGCCTCATGAACCAAGACAAAACAACAACAATCTACCAGTTATATCCATCCCACCACTTTCTCACTGTTCATTAATGTCCACCTGCTCTTCATGTCCCTTTTTGTCCAGTTTATGTTCCAGAGTTCATCATTATAATTCTCCAATAAAATATCTTCGATTCCCGTACTGCTTTCTCTGATTGGCTGACTTCCAACCCTGTAAGAACCCAACTACCCCACCTCTCTTGCCCTGCATCTGAGCAGCTGAACATTGATGGAGAAAATTACACATTGGCTTCACTCTACTTTTGGAATCCTAGTCCTCAAAGGTGTCCTTTATAAAACACAATACTACTTTTCCTGTAGCTGCCTTTTTGGCTCTTAAAAATACAATTTAATTCTTTCTTCTCCATCCTTAAATCTAGTACCTCATATCACTTCAAAATTCTCAGGTGACAATCTTGCTTCATTCTTTGTTGAGAAAGTAGGAGCCAACAAAAAGGAACTTGTTGCTTTTCACCTTTACCCATCTACAAACCTGGATTCCCTTACTATCTGAGACCAATGCCCCAACGTGTGCTCTGGATCCCAGCTGCTCTAGCCACCTCAAGGACTTTGCTCCTTGGGTTATGTCCTCTGTCTCCTGAGTTATCAACCACTCCCTCTCTCTGGGATCATTTCCAATAATATACAAACATGCTCTACTGTTGTTCACTATAAATAGCCTTCCTTAGTCTTATCATCATCTCTCCAGCTACTGTACATTTCTCCCTTCCCTTTCATAGCAAAATATCTCTACCTCCTCACTTCCTATTTCCTCCACAGGACTCTTTTTATATATATATATATATATATATATATATATATATATATATATATATATATATATATTTAAAGATTTTATTGGGGAAGGGGAACAGGACTTTATTGGGGAACAGTGTGTACTTCCAGGCCTTTTTTCCAAGTCAAGTTGTTGTCCTTTCAGTCTTAGTTGTGGAGGGCGCAGCTCAGCTCCAGGTCCAGTTGCTATTGCTAGTTGCAGGGGGCGCAGCCCACCATCTCTTGCCGGAGTCGAAATGGCAACCTTGTGGTTGAGAGCCCACTGGCCCATGTGGGAATCGAACCAACAGCTTCGGAGTTAGGAGCATGGAGCTCTAACCGCCTGAGCCACCGGGCCAGCCCCCTCCACAGGACTCTTCAAACTGGCTTCTGACCTACAGTCCACCAAAATTGATCTTATTAAGTACCATAGGTTGTTCTTGCTGACCTCCACGTGGCCAAATCCAACGCACACCTTTCTATCTACAACTTTCTTTACCTTTGAGCTGCAATTGATAAGTTCACTGCTTCTTCCTTGAAACTTTCGATTTTCTTTCTTGATTTCTGGAACATCACACTCATGATTTTCCTTCTATCTCTCTGACTCACCTCTCTCAATTTCTCCATCATTTTACATCTACCAACTTCTAAATGCTGGGATTTTCTAAGCTTGCCTCCAGGCTTCTTGTCTCCAAGTAATCCCTCCAGTCCAAACCTCTTCTTTGAGCTATAGCCATTGTTTTACAGCTTTCTACCTAACAGTGCCATTTTAATATTTCACAGGCATTTTGAATTCAACATGTATAAGACTGAATTCAGTGATTTTTGTCTTATCAAACTTGTAGGTTTCCTATCTTGGTTAATGATACCACATTCCACTTAATTGCTTAAGTCATAAATCTCACTTTTTATATCTAATTAATCATCAAATCCTGTTTTTACCTTCAAAAAATATCTAAGATGTCAGTGTGAAGTTGCCATTTTTCTCCTCTCTCACTGGAAATCATTCAAGAACAACAAGTATGAGAGAGAGAGAGAGAGAGAGAGAGAGAGGAAATAAAAAAGGAAGGAAAAAAGGAAGGAAGGTAGGAAGGAAGAGAGAAAAGAGAGAGAGAGAGAAGAGAAAGATGAAAAGGAAAGAGAAAAGAAAGGTAGGAAGGAAACTCACTACATATATTCCATTAAAATAAGGGAAGAGCTAAAATCCCAAACTACAACACAAATGGAATTGTTCCTTCAAAGCAGGGAGACCACGCAGGACTGCACTCTGTGCAAGCAGAGAGAGGGTCCATGGATGTAAATCTTAGGAACAGCAAAGAATGTTTCTTAAAGATGAAAGGTAAACCCTTACTTCCAAAATCAAAATCCCTTGTGTTAATAACAGCAGGGACAATGTACACATGTTGGCCATAAAAGCACCTGATTTGGTTCTGAGAAGCAGGGGAGAAGGAGTGTCTAACTCCGGAAATAGGTAGACAAGCTACATTTATAGGAAACAGTCTTTATGGCAGAGCAGGTTAAAAAAAAAAAGAAGGAAGGAAGGAAGGAAGGAAGGAAGGAAGGAAGGAAGGAAGGAAGGAAGGAAGGAAGGAAGGAAGGAAAGAAGGGAAAGGAAGGAAGGAAGGAAGGAAGGAAGGAAGGAAGGAAGGAAGGAAGGAAGGAAGGAAGGAGAAATGCATTGTGAAAATCCCGTCTGTCTCCATTGGCTGAGGAGAAGTAAACTCTAAACAAAATTACACAAAATTGAGGGTGTAATAAGAATTCAGCTAGCCTGTAACTGGCCCTGGTTGTTCCACCAAATGAACCTCTTTCAAGTAGTGGTATAGGAAAAACTCAGCTGCTTCAGCGATAAACAATCAAAAAGGAATATGTATATAATATTCATACAAAGATGTTATATAAATAAGGAAGAAGAAACAAAGGGATGATAAACACATTGACCAGAAAAATATTTCCATAGAGCAGTTGATAATTATGATCAAATATTCTACCATAAATCTTAAAAATAGAATGAATGAATCTCTTCTATGAGGGAAAAACCATAAAGCAGAGCTTGTGGCATATATATTAACACAACAGGAAGAAATGAGATGCGAGCTGATAGGCCATATGGATGAGTGGAAGAGAAAAATGTAACCATCACAGAAATAAAACCAAAATGGGAAGAAATACCTGGGCAAGTACTAGGTCCTGCTGAAAATATAGAAATGGATATATTGGGTGGAAATGAGGAACAGAGCAAACTGAAATGGAAATGAATTAAAATTTTAAAGGACTAGAAAGCAATGACAGATGTAGAGCCAACTGCATAATTGAAATGTGAGAAAAACAAACAAAAGTAATGAAATAATACTTAAAGATATAATTGTAGAAAATTTTCCTAAAATTAAAAAAAAATATTTGAACCTATAACTTGAAAGGACCCAATACATCCAAGGAGAAACTCACCCAGAAAAGACAGCCTATTAAACTTGTTGAATTTCAAAGGTAAGGAAAGAATAAAACTAGCTTCAGCTTTCTCCACAGCAATATCCAATGCTAGAAAATCTTCAAGGAAAAAAAGATGTGATCCAAAGATGCTATGTATAATCGTTGCTCACGTGTAAATGCATAAAACACAGTTTTGAGCATGCATATTGTTTCTTTGAGCCCTATTTAATGATTTTATCAGATGATAAACAACCAACCTGAGAAACTACTACAGAGGACTGGCAGAAAGCAATGGATAAATACATCCTACCAAAATTTTTGGGATGCAGCGAAAGCAGTTTTAAGAGGGAAATTTATCTCATTACAGGCCTATCTCAAGAAACAAGAAAACTCCCAAATAAATAACCTCATGTTACACCTTAAAGAACTAGAAAAAGAAGAACAAGTAAAACCCAAGGTCAGCAGAAGAAAGGAAATAACAAAAATTAGAGCAGAACTAAATGAAATAGAGAACAAAAAGACAATAGAAAAAATTAATGTGACAAAGAGCTGGTTCTTTGAAAAGATTAACAAAATTGACAAACCCTTGGCTAGACTTACTAAGATAAAAAGAGAGAAGACACTGATTAACAAAATCAGAAACGTAAAAGGGGAAGTTATCACGGACACCACAGAAATACAAAGGATCATCCAAGAATACTATGAAGGACTATATGCCACCAAATTCCACAACCTAGAAGAAATGGACAAGTTCTTAGAAACATATAGCCTTCCAAGGCTGAACCATGAAGAACTGGAAAATCTAAACAGACCGATCACCAGTAACGAAATTGAATCAGTCATCCAAAACCTTCCCAAAAGCAAAAGTCCGGGACCAGATGTCTTCACTAGTGAATTCTACCAAACCTTCAAAGAGGATCTAATACCAATCCTGCACAAACTCTTCCAAAAAATTGAAGAAGAGACGGTACTCCCTAACTCATTCTATGAGGTCAACATCACCCTGATACCAAAACCTGGTAAGGACAGCACAAAAAAAGAAAACTACAGACCAATATCTCTGATGAATACTGATGCAAAAATCCTAAATAAAATTCTAGCAAATCGAATACAACAATGCATTAACAAGATTATTCATCACGACCAAGTGGGGTTCATCCCCGGGGCACAAGGATGGTTCAACATACGCAAATCCATCAATGTGATACATCACATAAACAAAATAAAGGACAAAAATCACATGATTATATCAATTGATGCAGAAAAAGCATTTGACAAGATACAACATCCATTTATGATTAAAACACTTAATAAAATGGGTATAGAAGGAAAATACCTTAACATAATAAAGGCCATATATGACAAGCCCTCTACAAATCTCATAATTAATGGAGAAAAACTGAAGCCCTTTGTTCTACGTTCAGGAACAAGACAGGGATGTCCCCTATCACCTCTGCTTTTCAACATAGTGTTGGAAGTCCTTGCCAGAGCAATCAGGCAAGAGAAAGAAATAAAAGGCATCCAAATTGGGAATGAAGAATTTAAATTATCACTCTTTGCAGATGATATGATTCTATATATTTAGAAAACCCTAAAGACTCCACCAAAAAGCTATTAGAAACAATCAACGAAGACAGTAAAGTTGCCGGCTACAAAATCAACGCACAAAAGTCCATTGCCTTCCTATATACTAACAATGAAATCTCAGAAAAAGAAATACAAAAAACAATTCCTTTTGCAATTGCAGCAAAAAGAATAAAATACCTAGGAATAAACTTAACTAAGCATGTGAAAGACCTATATGCTGAAAACTATAAGACATTTTTGAAAGAAATTGAAGAAGACACAAAGAAATGGAAAGATATTCCGTGCTCATGGATTGGAAGAATCAACATAGTTAAAATGGCCATACTACCCAAAGCAATATACAGATTCAATGCAATCCCCATCAAAATCCCAATGGCATTTTTTAAAGAAATAGAACAAAAAATCATCAGATTTGTTTGGAACCACAAAAGACCCCAAATAGCCAAAGCAATCTTAAGAAAAAAGAACAATAATGGAGGTATCACACTTCCTGACTTTGGCTTGTACTACAGGGCTACAATAATCAAAACAGCATGGTATTGGCAGAAAAACAGACATATAGACCAATGGAATAGAATTGAGAACCCAGAAATAAAACCACATAAATATGGACAGATAATTTTTGACAAAGAAGCTAAAAACATACAATGGAGCAAAGACAGCCTCTTGAATAAATGGTGCTGGGAGAATTGGATAGCCACGTGCAAAAGAATGAAACTGGACTGCTATTTGTCACCATGCACCAAAGTTAATTCAAAATGGATCAAAGACTTAAGCATAAGACCTGACACAATAAACTGCATAGAAGAAAACATAGGTACTAAACTTATGGACCTTGGGTTCAAAGAGCATTTTATGAACTTGACTCCAAAGGCAATGGAAGTAAAAGCTAAAATAAACGAATGGGACTATATGAAACTTAAAAGCTTCTGCACAGCCAAAGAAACCATTGACAAAATAAAGAGGCCACCAACTGAATGGGAGAAGATTTTTGCAAACAGAGCCTCCGATAAGGGGCTAGTATCCAGAATATACAAGGAACTCATGCAACTCAACAACAAAAAAACAAACAACCCAATTGAAAAATGGGCAGAGGACTTGAAGAGACATGTCTCCAAAGAGGACATACAAATGGCAAATAGACATATGAAAAAATGCTCAACATCACTAATCATCAGAGAAATGCAAATCAAAATCACAATGAGATATCACCTCACCCCAGTCAGAATGGCTATCATCAACAAGACAAATAGTAACAAATGTTGGAGAGGCTGTGGAGAAAAAGGAACCCTCATACAGTGTTGGTGGGAATGCAGACTGGTGCAGCCGTTATGGAAGGCAGTGTGGAGGTTCCTCAAAAAATTAGGAATAGAATTGCTATATGACCCAGCAATCCCTCTCCTGGGTATCTACCCAAAAAATCTGAAAACATTTAGAGATAAAGACACGTGTGCTCCAATGTTCATTGCAGCTTTGCTTACGGTGGCCAAGACATGGAAACAACCAAAATGTCCTTCGATAGATGAATGGATAAAGAAGTTGTGGTATATATACACAATGGAACACTATTCGGCAGTAAGAAAAGATGATATAGGAACATTTGTGACAACATGGATGGATCTTGAGAGAGTAATGCTGAGCGAAACAAGTCAGACAGAAAAAGCAGAGAACCATGTGATTTCACTGATATGTGGTATATAAACCAAAAACAACAAAAGAACAAGACAAACAAATGAGAAACAGAAACTCATAGACACAGACAATAGTTTAGTGGTTGCCAGAGGGTAAGGGGAGCGGGGGGTGGGGGGTGGGAGATGAGGGTAAGGGGGATCGAATATATGGTTATGGAAGGAGAACTGACTCTGGGTGATGAACACACAATGGGATTTATAGATGATGTAATACAGAATTGTACACCTGAAATCTATGTAATTTTACTAACAATTGTCACCCCAATAAATTTAATAAAATAAAATTAAAAAAAAAAAAAAGAAAGCAATGGATATATATATATATATATATATATATATATATATATATATATATATGAGCAAAATGGTATAGGGATTAGGGTAACATAACCAAATGTAAATCTTATACGCCTGATAATGCAAAAATGAAAAGCTAACAAGAGTTGCCGGGGGAGGATGTTGAAGGCAGGAAATAAATGGCATGTCCATATGCTGATTTTCTTGTCTTTAACAGCTGAAAGTCAACGCAAAAATATAAAATGATATGGTAGAGAAGAAGCAGGAAATGTAAGAGAAAAGGCATTCATTTAATCAATGCTTATGGTAGGAAAGTAGTAGAAATATCTGAAAAATAGAGGATTAAGGCATACAAGGTCTGACAATTAAGTTTGCGAACTTGTTGCAACGATGTTGCTAACCTTGTTTGATATCACAGGGATTATTCATTATGAATTTGTACCAACTGGGCAAACAGTTAACCAATTTTACAATTTGTAACTGCTGAAAAAGCTGCATGGAAAAGTTAGACAACCTGAACTTTTTGCCAGCGATTCATGGCTCTTGCATCACGACAATGCACCAGCTCACACGGCACTGTCTGTGAGGGAGTTTTTAGCCAGTAAACAAATAACTGTATTGGAACACCCTCCCTACTCCCCAGTCTGGCCCCCAATGACTTTTTTCTTTACCCAAAAATAAAGGAAATATTGACAGGAAGACATTTTGATGACATTCAGGACATCAAGGGTATTACGTCGACAGTTCTGATGGCCATTCCAGAAAAAGAGTTCCAAAATTGCTTTGAAGGGTGGACTAGGCACTGGCACCAGTGCATAGCTTCCGAAGGGGAGTACTTTAAAGGTGACCATAGTGATATTCAGCAATGAGGTTTGTAGCAATTTTTCTGGGATGAGTTTTCAAACTTAATTGTCAGACCCCTGTATAAAGTTGTGATTGCAAAGATAACAACTAGCACAATACAAGCCCTCCTATTTAGCAGAAGAAATACACAAGGAAAACAGTCAAAGGAAACTGACTACTAGTGACATATTTTTAAAAATATAAAACAACTACAAAGATAACATGAAAAATTGAGACCAAATATATCTGTCAAGAAATGTGCATTTCGATTATAACACACAATGGGATTTATAGATGATATAATACAGAATTGTACACCTGAAATCTATGTAACTTTACTAACAATTGTCACCCCAATAAACTTTAATTTAAAAAATATCTCTACAATAAAAAGAATTTTACCTCGATTGTATCACAAATCAAATTTAGTGCTGAATTCAAGAGTTATATCTAAAGCAAAGTAATTCAGTAAGGGTAATAATGAAAGGATGGGCCAAAGTAAATTAGCCAAATGCAAATAAAAAGAGCAGAGATTGTGATCTTATACAAGACAAGGTTGGATTCAGGCCAAAAACTATTAAGTGACAAAAGAAGGATACAACATTCAAGGGTACAATTCACTTAAAAAAATTAATAATTTATATCTATCGTCAAATAAAATAGCATTGACATAAAGTAGAAATTGAAGGGGATGCAATAAGAAATGGTAACACATCAGTGGTGAGATATTAATCATTTCAATCAACAAATCAGGAAGCCAAAAAGTAAGTAAAATTATAACACAACTAAATAATATCGTGAATAAGATAGTCCTCATTTTTAAAACAGAGAATATATCTTCAAGTGTCCATAGAAAATTTATCAAAATCGATGATGTATTAAGTCATAAAGAAAATCTCAATAAATTGCAAAAAGGAAAAATGTGGACAATATTCTCTGATCACAATGCAGTAAGAGTAGAAATTAATAGCAAAACTAGGTTACACACAACTTCCACCACTACTACCTAGAAATTTGAAAAGCAGGATCTCCCTTAACTCTTGGGTGATAAATGAAATTCAAACTAAAATTGGAGACTATATAGAAAATAACAACAATAAGTAACTATATCAGAACCAATGAGGTACAAGTAAAGCAAATGCACATAGGTAACTTGTCACATTGGGTGACAAGTTACTTTGGGTATCTGAGAGATAATTGGGAATTGCTTCTTCAGAATGAATTATTTATTTTCCACTAGATGAAAATTCAATAACTGTTTAAGTTAGATTAAAAAAAATAGAACCTTTATGACCCACAACCAACTTGACTGAATTATAGTAAAACAGCAGTGGAGAGATGACAGGTATCATTTTTGTATGGGGTAGACTATGGTAGCACGTTTTGATGGATTTCGTTGTGACATTTGCCTCTAGTAAGTATTACCGGAGGTAGGATGAATCTCAAATGTACTTTTTCCCTCCCCAGCTATATTGAGATATAATTGACATACAACACTGTCACATGTACAATGTGACAATTATATATATGTGTGTGTGTGTGTGTGTGTGTGTGTGTGTGTATACAGTGAAGTCATTACTATGATAAGGTTGGTTAACACCTCTATTACCTCACATAGTTTGTGTGTGTGTGTGTGTGTTTGTGTGTGTGAGAGAGAGAGAGAGAGAGAAAGAGAGAGAGAAACAGAGAGAGAAGGAGGGAGAGAGAGAACTTTTAAGATCTACTCTCTTAGTAACTTCAAAGGTATGATACAGTCTTGTTAATATATTTACTATTTAAAAACTTTATTAAGCATTTTTAAAGATAAAAGGACATAAGATCTTGCACTTATAGTAATAATTATAAATGAAGTAAACATATCAAGAGTTGTGAAATCATATACTGTAACTGTTGCTTGAATTTTAATGATTAAAACTTTAAATTACAAATATATAAGCTCCATATAAACATACATTTGTATTATATATTTATAATGAAGCTAATGCATATACGAATAATAAATTGAAATTTGAAATTTGAGTGATTATAATACTGTTTCAAATACAGAATGTAAAAATTATTGTATACCATGACATATACTAGTGATTCAGATTAAACAAAACTTTTAATTTTTAAAATGATCTAAAATATTATTTCCTCAACACTCTCAAAAGCTACATAACAAAGATTAGGCAATTAAAAATACATTTGGCTCAAACTAAAGTAAGACTATTTTTAAATAATTATTTTTTGAATAGTTGATGCAAGCACTTTATAATATCCAAAAGGTAAAAAAAGGATATAGAGAAAAAAAATATTTCTCTTTCCTGCTACCAGGTGTTTAGCTTCCCTCCCCGGAGGAACCAATGGTACCAGTTTCTTATCTCTTTCAAGAGGTTCAATATGCAAAGAAGCTACTATATGGGTAGAACTGATATAAACAGTATCACGACACCCATGTTCTATACTGAGGTTTTTCTTAATTGAAGGATACCTCTTGAAGAATATTTCATATCAATGCCTATAGAAATACTGTCCTTTTTAATGTTTACATAGTATCCCACTGAATGCACCATAATTTATTTAATCATTTCCTGTATTGGTCAAGATTCTCCACAGAAATAGAACCAAGAAGGTGGATACACACACACACACACACACACACACACACACACACACACACACATTCAGAAAGAGATTTATTTTAAGGAATTGGCTCATGTGATTATGGAGGCTGACAAGTCCAACATTGGCAGGGTGGCCTGGGAGGCTGGCGATGAGGAAAGAGCCAATGTTGCATTTCAAGTCCAAAAGTCATCTACTGTCAGAATTCCCTCTTGTTCCAGGAAGGAACAAGAATTCACTCTTTGTTCTATTCAGGTTTTCAGTATTAGATGAGACCCACCCACATATGGAAGACAATCTGCTTTACAGAAAGTCCACTGACTTAATGTTAATCTCATCAAAAAACACCCTCACAGAAACATACAGAATAATGTTTGGACCAAATGTCTGGGCACTGTGGCCCAGCCAAGTTGACATATAAAATTATTACAGTTCCCTAATGATGGCTACTTAGTTTGTTCACAATTTTTGACTGATATGATGTGTATTCTAATACATAAATCATTTCATAGATATGCAAGTATACCTATAAAATAAATTCCCAGAAGTAGAATTGCTAGGTCTATGGGTGTATACTTTTAAAATTTTAATAAATATAGCCAAATTGTCTTCCAAAGTGTCTGTACCAATTTGTACTCACAAAAGTTGAAAGTGTCAGTTTCCACAATCTTTTCCAACGCAGTGTTTTTTAACTTTGTGATTTGGATAGTTGTGATATGAGTCAGGTAACAAATGTGAAGGCATTTTACCTATCTTTGCAAGGATGGCGCTCCCCATCACGTACACAGATTCAGGATGTACCTGGTAATGTTATCACAATAATAATGGAATGGAATGTAGAATGCAATTTATGTTAGCATTAGCATTAATACTAAGAGATTAGAGATGACCTTCATCCTGCATTTATTATTAAGAGTCTGATAGGGGCACTTAAATTTTTCAGTTATACTTACTTGAGGAGTATTTATAAATTTGGAAATATAGTAAAGTTCTCAGAATATGTGCCGTGTTTTAACATGAAAGATCCAAGATTAAATTTGGAGGGGACAGGTGTGATAGGCATTTCGAAAGTAAATTCAATAGTGAATGATTCGATTTGGAGGTAATGGGTAGATAAATTGAGATTAAATATCCTTCATTCTCTTACCGTTCTGGCTTTGAAGATTGGTAAGATTTCAATCTATAAAGGAGTCATTTCAAAGAAAGACCAAGTTGTGTACAGACTTAGATTCCTCATCTTTTCCTGCTCAAAGCTGGCCCTATGACTAGCAGGTCATTTATTAGATATTATTTTAGACATTTCAACCCAGTTTCACTAGAGGTTTGATCTGTAATTAACATGTTAACATATGACAGTTATAAAAATCAATGATTTCAATGATTATTTATAATTTATTTATAATTAAGTAAATGATTAATATGAACTACATACTGATTGTTTCTCATCCTAAGTTAGTCACTTTTGCTTTATTTTTTTTTCCAGAAAAGCTTTATTAGATTGTTATCTTATTCCATAGTTCAATATATTATTCATCTAAAAATCTCATGCTAATTTTCCCTAATATTTAGAGGAGATACAATTTCACATAATACTGTAATCAAAACGACAGAGACATCAAAACAATCTGTTCCACTATGGGAACTTTATCAGACTTTGGAGTAGATTTTTTCCTGCACCTCTTTTGTCACAAGCTAATTTAGATTAATCATTATCATTGTTTCATAACTTTGAAGGTCTAGGGTCTCAGAATCAGGGGTTAAATAATTTTATGTATTTTAAAAGAAAGAATTTTAAAGAAGTTTATTTCTGATATATAGAAGAATATTAACATCAAATTATTTTGAAACTGATTTTAGTATGAACAAGATAATGGAAATCTTCTTGTCATAAAATTAAATTTGCTTCCCTTCTTTTTTAAGGAAGTAAAATATATTAATGCATTGCATTTAAATGTTACTTTTATATGGCAATAGCAATAGATGAGCCACCATTTTATTTAACAATAAACAATATAATTTGGTTTTCTACTATGGGGGTTTTAAATCATGATATTTAAAAACCATAAAGTCTTATTTTCTTAGTTACAAAAAGCTCTGTTCATCAGAAAATGCACTTTCTGTTCACATAAACAGATGGTATGCGATATCTGACCTTCTCAGAGAAGATAGAATTGAAAAGTACATGAACAAGAGTATAAACATGAATTTTGAAATCCTGCAGGTGAATACACAATTTCTACTTAAAAACACTCTTAACATAAAATACACCTCTCATCAGATACTAGACCTTGTCTTTAGACAATGGTCCTGAAAGAAGATAGGCAGCTTGGCATGAAGGAAATCACTCATCAGAGTAGTCTATTTCTCTCTCAAATCTCTTGTGGAAAAGAAGAGAAAAATAAGATGAAAAGGAATGAAGGAATCAAACTCTAGTCATCAAGATTTCAGTGGGTAGCAGACACAACTATTAAGGCTTTTTTGTGTAATGGACACACATTGGGTTGGCTACCCAGCTCACAGCAATTCTCCAAAAGGTCATATTTGTCCAACTCAGCCCGTTGCTCACTTAGGGGAATTGTTCATCCTCTCCATGCTTGGAATGGGAGGTGTCATTCTATTGTGGAGTAACCGCCATTTCCCAAAAGGATATACATATGACTCAAAAAGAGTTAATCATATTACACCCCTTTGACGATTGTGATTGGTCCAAGGGATGAGTGTACGGTTTAGTTTATCCCAATCAGTGTCCTTCCCTGGGATTTTTAAAGTTGGAACTTAGAAGAAGCACTTCTATTTCTATTTGGTTGCTAAACTATGAGGATGAGCTTGGATCCATCAGATGCTATATTTCTAGCCCAAATTTATAAAGCTAACAATCAGAGGGAAGCAGATCCAAAATATAAAGAGAGGAAGAGGGAAAGAAAGGGAGAAGATATTTAAATTATCACCTTAGACCTATCTGAGTGGCTATTAAAAAAAAACAACCAAAAAAACCACACAAAAAAACAGAAAATAATAGCATGTGAGAATGTAGAGAAATTGGAACTCTTGTGCACTGTTGGTGGGAATGTAAAATGGTGTAGCCACTATGGAAAACAGTATGGCATTTCCTCAAAAAATTAAAAATAGCATTACCATGTGATTCAACAATTCCAGTTCTGGGAATATACCCAAAGGAAGTAAAAGCAGGGACATGAGCAGATATTTGTATACCCATGTTCATAGAAACATTATTCATAATAGCTAAAAGGTGAAAGCAACCCAGTGTCCACTGACAGATGAATAAACAAAATATGGTATATACAGTTCCTCAAAAAAATTAAAAATAGAATTATCATCTGATTCAGAAATTCCACTTCTGGAATGTCCACTGACAGAAACATGGATGAACAAAATGTGGTATATACATAAGTACAATGAAATATTATTCAGTTTTAAGATGGATGGAAATTCTGACACATGCTAAAACATGGATGAAGTTGAAGACGTTACGTTAAGTGAAATAAGCCAGTCACAAAAGGACAAATACTATATGATTCCACTTGTATGAGGTACCTAGACTAGTCAAATTCATGGAAACACAAAGTAGAATGGTGGTTGCAAAGGGCTAAGGGGATGGGGAAATGGGGAATTGTTTAATGGCTATAGTTTCAATTTTGCAAGATGCAAAAGTTCTGGACATTGAGTGTACAATTATGTAAATATACTTAATGCTGAGCTTTCCACTTAAAATGGGTAAGACATAAGTTTTATGTAAGTGTATTTTATGACAATTAGAAATTTAAAATTAAACAAATTCTTAAAATCATTAGAAGAAAATATAGGTAAAAATCTATGTAATGTAAGCATAACATCAAAAGTAAAAGCCATAACAGAAAATGTCTATATATACAAAGAATGTGTTAATGCTGGTTGTCTTTTGCTCTTGGTGTTATGGCTAACTTTTTTCATGTTTAAGAAACTATTTTTCTGTAATGAACATTATTGATTTGCATAATTAGGAAATCTAATAAGTAATTTTTAATCAGGCAAAATGAGATATTGTGTTTTTTCTTTCATTCTGTCTTTCACCAAATATTGTGAAAAATTATGAAATTCAGTTAGTAAAGATATGGAAACAGGTACTCTTATACATTGCTCATGGGAATATCATTTAGTAAAACATTTCTGAAATGTAAGTTAGGCACATATATCAAAAGCCTGAAAAAAAATGTGTGCATTCTTTGGTCCAGCAATTCTACCTCTGAAAATTTATCTTAAGGAAATAGACATGTAGCCTGAATGTTTAGTTATAAGTTTGTTCATTGTTAATTTCAGCATTGTTCATAATAGTAAGACATTGAAAACTAAATGTCTAACAAAAGGAAAATTATTTTAAATAAATTGCAGTCATATTTACAATAGCATATTTTGTGATCATTTCAAATTGTATTGCAGAAGAATAATAAACAACAGGGTGTAATGTTCATGTCATATAGTTAAATTAAAAAGTAGGTTTTAAAGTCGTGTGAGTGGTATGATATTACTTGTGTAAAAATACATATAATATATAAGCCCAGGAAAAAAAGGCTGAAAAGGCACGGTTTAAAATGTTAACTGTGCTTTTTTTCTAATGGATTATAGATGATTTTTGCCATAGTGTGGTAGGTGAAATTTTTATGGATCCTCCCAAATCAGCCATCCCCAGAGGAACGATGTGGGATTGTAAAAAGATCTAAAACCATAAAAATTTAACTTGTGAATTTTACAATATGCTCAACAATTGAAATACCTGCACATTCTTTTTCTCTGGCATTCTCCTTTTGAGAGAAAACACAGACAAACGAAAGCAATAAAAGAAAATGAAACCATCTTGTCAGTTGGTAAAAAACAAAGCAACTTTACCAACATTTCTACTAATGAAAATTAAGGTTTAAATGTGACTTTCATGCTCTCCACCTAGTGAATAAAAAACATGAAATGAATATAAAGTTATCTGAAGACAAACTGTTTTATTTTCCACTCTATTTCAATAACCACTCTATTTCAATAATTTCCACCCTATTTCCTTCCATAATCACCACTTTTTTGTTCTAACCCCTTCTTAATCCTCACTTGAATTCCAATCCTTTCTGTATACGTATTATGTGCCCAGTGACATGTAATCTCCTGAAAACCCACTTTTAAAAAGTGACTCATTTGGGTAATGAGAAGTAGATACTACAGATTAATTTCGTGCTGTACATGTGATTCTACTTATACGAACAATAAAACTCTTTGGGGAAAGGTTTTTGACACTTTTCTTTAAACTAATGAGAACACTACATGTATAAATCGTTAACAGTGGAGAAAAAAAATTATGTTAGTCTTCATTTGGCTTCTTTAGAATTGTTCTAGAATATAAAAATCAATCAGATACCCAAGATTACATGAACAGACCTGAAATCTCACAAAATGAGATTCAAATAACCCCCCAATTTAAATAGAACCATGGATATAACCTTTAAAATGAAAGACCTGAGGCTAATTCATATTTTAAACTACAACAAAGTTTTACACCACTGGTTTCTGAAGTCTACAATTTGACGAAACTCATGCCCTGATAAAAACATTAGGATACTGGTTATCATAGTGGAGCTATTAGCTACAACTTTCATTATACATCTTGTCAAAAAATAAGGACACATATGGAAAGACTGGAAAATGACCAATCAATAAAGGGCAATTTTAAAAACAGAGAAGAGATAATTTGGCAAACACAAACCAACAAGCTTAATGTCTTCTGTTTAGACAAGACCTTGAAGCATTAAATTGCAACATTCAAATAATGTTTATCTCAGTTAAAAAAAAAAAAGAAAATAAGGGTATTTGTTTTGTAAAACACACAGCATATCACGTTTATATAACTTGAACAGTATAATACTTAGTGATATCCAAGACTACCTAATTTTTCAGAATTTTAAGCCTCATAGCCCTAAACATAATAGTTTTCTTAACATAAACATTGACTTGTATTGCCCATGGTGTGCTAAAAATAGATATTAAGAGCTAATTATATTATACTAAAAATTATGCTAACAATTTAATTAATATACTAATTTATACTAAAAATTAAACCTCTGGAAAAAAGCAAACAACAAAAGATTTAATCTGTTAATGCTTGGAATAAAGGATTTATAGCAATTTTTTCAAATAAAGAGTGGTTCCAAATACTGGTTTTCCTTAAGATATTCCCCCAAGGATTTGGAAAAGAATTTCAATCAATGTGTAAATGGAGAATTGCCTACATGATCGGTTCAGTAGTGTACCAAAAACATCCATCTTCTGAATGCCAACAATCCATTACCTTCCTTCCAATCACTCTGTGGGAGGGCCCTGGGCTGCAGTAAGCCTCCAAAAACAACAGAGTCTTTTTACTGCAATCTGTTTAAGTAGAGTGACACATTAATGAAGTCCTAACACCTCAGGGAGAATGAGTTCCTCTTTTAACAATGGCAGAGCCATGCAATATGAATATGGATGCAGGGCTTCCCTGGAAGGCAGGGATTGGAAGAGAGAGAAAATAGCAAAGAAAAAGGAGGTGGAGGCAAAGGCAAACTTGACTTGACTTCCCAAGACTCTGCCTGTGTTCTCTCTGTTCCCATTCTCTTAGTCTCTGTATCTTCCCATGGCACACTGGCTTATCAAGAAACAGCAAGTGGAGTAAGCCAGAGGGAAGGCCATGATATTTTAATGCTATAAATTATAGTCTTGTTCAATAGTCAAAAAGTTGAAAAGTAATGATCCTTCTTGGTTTACCTGAGAAGCAGACTCCGAGTCAGTGTCAGAGATTAGGAGTCCGGAGATTCATGAAGAGTTGTTTAAAGATCAACTATGTAAGGCAAGGCAAGGGAAGGGAAAAGGACTGGCAGAGGAAAAAAGGGGAGCTGGGAAGGATTCTCAGCCTTAGACCTCTGCAATGCTCTCAAGGAGACGGGATAACCCTTCAGAGATGCCTTGAATTGGGGCACGAGAACCAGGCCTTTCTACCTTCTCCTTGACCAGTGACTGCATGCAGAGCAGCCTGGGAAGGGAGCATCTCTTTAGTCAAGGAACTCCTTTCAGCTGAGGCAATCTCTGAAGGAGGCTCTCAGCTGAGGGCTTCCTTGTACTCCATCACTGGCTCCGCCACTACAAGGGGGAAGTTAGACCTACCACAGAGCTTGATATGTGTAATCACTCAACAAATATTGGTTGAATAAATGAATGTTCTTGTTGTATCCTTCAAATTGCTCACCCCTTCCCAACAGAAAAATAAATGTGCTATTATTAAAGTTTTTACAGACAATTGCCTTTGCCACTAGTTTTTATCATGTAGAAAGACTGGCAAGGAATCTTTGTCATGAAGCTATACCTGTGGCCAAGGAAAATGGCATTATGTGACAGATATCTGTGAGAGTCGGCTGTTACTTAATGTGCATTTACTTTTGCATTTTTGTGAAAAAAAGAAAAACCTTTTCATTTTGAAATCATTGTCAAACATACAGAAAACTTGCAAAAAGAGTGCAAAAGCTTTTGTTAGTTAAAAAAAAAATCTTTCTTCATTTGAACAATTTGAAAATAAATCTCTAACCTAATGCCCCATTATCCCTGGTATTTTTGTGTGTATTTCCTATGTACAGGATATTATCCTATCTAACTATAAGACACATTACTACCATCTAATCGTTAGATCCTGTTCAAATTTTGCCAAACATTTCAATGACCTTTATCACAAAAGGATCTGGTCCAGAATTAAATGTTGCATTTAGTTCCATATCTCGTTAGAAGTCTTCAGTCTGAAATACTTTTTCAGTCTTTCGTTGACTTTCATGACCTTGATACTTTTGAAGATTATAGGTCAGTAATTTTTAGAGTGTTCTCCATTTTAGCTCTAAGGTAACCTTATGATCAGGTTATACTCTTTTGGCAGGAACCTCACAGAAGTGATAAAACATTCTCATTACATCCTATTGTGGAAGGGTGTTCCACATTTTCAATTTGTTGGAGTGTTAATTTTGATCATAGGATTCACACAATGTCTTCCAGGCTCCTCTGTTAAAAAGCAACCCCATTTCCCCTTTTAATCTATAAGTATTTTGTAGGAAGTTGCTCTAAGACTATGAACATATCTCATTCTCACCAAAATTACAACTTAGTCATTACTTATTTATAAATAAATGGGTTATAATTTACTACTATTATTTATTTTGATGTTGTCCTAGATATAAGTAGTAGCGTTCACATCAAGCTGACTTCTGTGACTTTTTAACATGCCCCACCCCATTTAACATTTGTTCCAGGTTTAGTTTGTACTTCCTCTGCCCTAACCCTGGAATCAGCCATTTCTTCAAACCTATATTTCAGGCCATCTCTCTATTAGTGTCCTGAATCCATTACAAGGATGTAAAAGAAATGCCGAAGAGCAGTTCATGAAAGCTATGTAATGGAGTGTTTCTTTCTCTTTGAATTTGAAAGATTCCATACTGTGCTTGAAATCCTAAGTTCCAAAAGTACAGATTCCATAAGAGTTTATTGCAATATCTTCACTATATAGATACGTATCTTTAGGATATCTTGAAAGTAATGTAGTTAATAATACTTTGCATAACATAGTGCATTTATGTAACCAAAGCCTGTAAAAGGTGATAAAACCTGTTTAAAACTGCCCTGTGGTAAGATCTGTGACTGCCTGTTCAGCAGCATGGTTGGTGGACTTTAAGCAAACGACATGGGTATGTGTCTCAGTGGAATCATTTAGTAGAAAATAATCTCTACCTCATTATGTTGCTGTAAATATTAAATGAGATAGCTCCCATAAAATTGCCATGTAAACTGTAAAGAGCTATTTTAATATCAAATGTTATTTAGAAATGCTAAGATCACTTGTTTGTTAAACCCTCTGAAAACGAACTCCTTGGCTTTCTCAAAAAAAGAAAAACCAGTGTGGCAAAAATATCTCTAACACTGTTAGCTTTTAAAAATGCAAGATTGCTTTTATATGCCATATTTTTATAGGACCTTTAATATATCTCCAATTGCAATTTTGCTAAAATCTCTGTGATGGTTGTGCTAGTATTGCTTATTAACTTTCTCACATACTTTCTTAAATACAGAATATTTTATTCTTTGGGGTCATTCATAGATAAAGTGTTTGTTAAATTGTTAAAATTACTGAGAAGGAACTACAAATGAAAATAAAGTCTGCAGCTCTTCCAAAGTTAAGAAAATGGTTTGTTAGACTATGGGTGGACCTGAATAATGAGTTAGAAAGAAAAAGAACTATTAAAGAATTACCACTTGTTACTCAATTGGGAGTTCTGTAGACGAGACAAAGCAAATAAATTTCTGCTAATTTTTTTGTGTGAGAGTGGTATTGTTTTTTAGCATCCTTATCTTTTAGAATTCATATTGAAATATTTTTCAACAAAATATGAAAGATATCTTTACTGAGGGGAGTGGGTTAGAGTGTATTTCAGGAGTCAGCAAACTTTTTTTGTAAAACACTAGATAATAAATATTTTTAGGCTTTTCCGGCCACCATACAACTTTGTTGTAACTACCCAACTCTGCTATTGTAGCATGAAAGCAGGTATAGACAACATGTAAATAAAAGAGCATGGCTGTG
This sequence comes from Rhinolophus sinicus, assembly GCF_057876585.1. Classification (NCBI taxonomy): domain Eukaryota; kingdom Metazoa; phylum Chordata; class Mammalia; order Chiroptera; family Rhinolophidae; genus Rhinolophus; species Rhinolophus sinicus. The sequence continues at coordinate 165,750,041 of NC_142517.1, read as the reverse complement.
TTCCAATAAAACTTTATTTACAAAAACAGTAAGTAGTCTGGATTTGATCTGTGTGTCATAGTTTCCCAGCCCCTGGTATAAATGAAGATTTACCATGATTAATAATTATGAAGAGCAATCATAGGTACATTGAGGTCCTTCCACTATTCTGTGTATATTACACATTTGAAATTTTCCATAATAAATTTTATATGATAAAAAGTCAAAAAAGAGATAAAAAAATGGATAAGACATAGAGAAGAGAATGGGATAACCAGGCTGTGATAAAATATACTAATATTTAATATACACGTTTAAAAGTAGTTTATCTCAATGATCAGATTTACTGGCAAGAACAGAGGATTATTTTCTACTTTCCTTTTATATAATTTGCCTGATCATTTTTTCAAATGTACTGAGTTTGAATATTGATGAAACTATTTTTTTTGTAATGTACTAAAGTTAGGCATGCATAAGTGCCTTCAAGAGATGCTAAACAGATTTTACTTTTTAAAAAACCATCACAATAAATTAAAGAGAAACTTCATTTAGGATTGTAGGACTTTGGATGGCAACGCTGTGGAAAGTTCAAGGTTCAAGTTATCGCCCTGCTTTCCAAATCCAGGGCCATGATACATAATATATGAAATAAAAAAGTACACAGCTTGGAAAAAAAATAAGGAAGGCACAACTTCGTTCAATAAGATAAACATTTCTGTGAGCCAAGAACAGGAAATAAATACAATGAAAAAAGAGGGAGCTAGAGCCGTGGGCCTGCTGGACCCAAGTAGAAGCAACTTGAAAGCCCATATCTTTTTGGAGAGTAGAGAATAAAAGTGCCCTAGATGAGATGGAGATCAGAGACACGTTTACTGCCTAAAACTAGGAACTAGAATGGTGATCCTTGCTTACCCCATCCTTTACAAGGAAGCTTTAAAAAGCTGCTGCTGGCTACTGTTTGGGAAGCTGCATGCTTGTGAAAGCAGGAAGGCAGAAGCACCGCCTGGCAACCATATCCCACATACTACCGTGGAGGAGGTCATTATGCTAATCTGTGTATATTACATATTGGTAACTTTCCATAATATATTTCACATAATAAAAAGTAAAAAACAAAAACAAAAACATGAAGACTATGATAAATTACTGGCCCAGATTCTTCTCCCCTCCCTGCACTCATATCCTATACCATTGTAACTGAAGTTCTTTCCATGAAAGACTGTGTATACTTTTCTACCCTTTGACTTTGGGCTCACCCGTGGGACTTGAATTGGTCAGTGGGACGTTAATAGATGTGATGAAAGCAGGGGCTTGAACCGTGCTTGTCTAATGGGGCTTATTGTCTTGTATTTCTGTCACCTCCATGAAAAGAGTAGTTGCTGCCCTCCAACCTGGGCCCCACCATTAATATTTATGGAGCAGACTGCTGTTACCTGTCCGGCGACCTGTGATGTGAAGCAGAGCAGTTTCAGACATTGCCACTTGATGCTGCTCTAGCTGACCTACAGACCCATGGGAAAATGAGAAGCTTATTGTTACGTGTCACTGAGAGTTTGTGGTTGTTTTTCTGTATCAGCTAGCAGCAATAGCTAATACTGGAATGCTACTGGAACAGAAACTTGGAATATATGCAATTAGCTTAGGGAACAGGTTGTAGACGGCAAGGAAACTGTTAGAGAAGCTGGAAAGGAACCTGATTTGGTAGAATTGCTGCCTGTGGTAACATGAAAGATGGCACTAATAGCATGGTTTCTAGGCATATGTTGAAAATATGAGCCAGTTACTTTTCATTTCATTTTACAAAGCGCTACAAGGAAGTGACAAACTCAGAAAATAAACTGCGAACTTGTCAGAAGAAGTTAGAGGGATTTAGAGAGCCCGAACTTGTTTATTTGAAAAACAAAATTCTTTATCTCCAGCCAGTAGTAGAGTCTGTGGTACAAAGCAATAAACATTTACTTTGCTCACAAGTCTGTGGGAGAGCTCTGATTCAGACTGTGGGTCTGGGGTCAGCTGAGGCAGTTCCAGATGTTCTTTGCTAAACTCAGGCTGAGGGAGAAGCAGCTCTCCAAGGGAAGCTCATTTCATGATAAAGGCAACAGCACAGCAAGCCATACCCACTGTGCAAGCATTTCAAGCACCTGCTTATGTAACACTATAAACATCTCATTGGCCAAAGCAATTCCCCCTGGGAGCCCCAAATCAAGGAGCAGGTAAGTGTACTCTGTCTTATGAGAGGAACTTCCGAGATACCAGGCAAAGGGGTGGGGGTGGAGGATTGAGGACAACAATCAATTCATTCAACCACAGTCTATCCTCTTGGCTCTAATTATTTATAACTGTCCCACAGCAAAACAGACTCACCCAGGACCCCCAACAGCTTCATTCAATCACAGCATCGGGCTCAAAATCTAATGTCCTATGATATACATCAGATTTGAATGTGGTTCCCCTTGATCTGGAAACCTATGGACTAAAGTGTGTGTGTGTGTGTGTGTGTGTGTGTGTGTGTGTGTGTGTATACGTGTGTACATGCAATGACGCTTGCAATGATGCTTCCCTCTGCCATTACCCAATATGGAATGATGGAACAAGGATATTATAACTGTAATTAACACTGCTAGTCAAAAGGGGAAAGATTAGAAGGCATAGCATTCATTTTTTTCTGAAATATGAAAGGAAAAATATTGCCAGGTCCCCCTTATTCTGGGAATAAGGAATTTTCCTTGATTAAACCCTAATTCTGCTCCCTGGAAGTGCGTCTCCAGCACATTGTTCTCCACTGCTTTTGGTTTCACCCTCCCAGAAGGTCTTTAGATTTCTATCATGCTCTTTAGTCACTTCTGAAGAAAATATGTCCATTCTAGAAAGCTTCTCTTCTACTCCTGCCTGTAAAAATTTGTTGGCCCAGAGGTCTTTTTATATCTTGGTTTCATTCCTTTTTAGTCCTGTTTGTCTTTTCACCAATACACTCTCTCAAAAACATGAATTTTCTGTATATTTGTTTTCAGTGACCTTTACGTGACAAAACCATATTCACAGTTCTTTTGGGGACATGTGTCTCATTCTAGACTTTATTAAGAAGAGCTACCCATAAGGCTTGTGAAGGACCCTGCCATTAAGCTCCTGGAAACCCCTTTCTCTAGCTGAAAGGATCTACCAGGCATCACCTTAATTCTTTCAGATGTATTAATAAAAGAAGTGACAGCAAGGCCCTCAGTTTAGTATTGCCCCCCCACCACCCCAGGCTGTATCTGATACTCTATTACTGGCTGGAGACAAAGAATTTTGTTGTTCAAATAAACAAGTTCTGGGCTCTCTAAATACCTCTAACATCTTCTTGCAAGTTGGCAGCTTGTTTTATGAGTTCATCTCTTTCTTGTAGCACTTTGTAAAATGAAACAAAAAGTAACTGGCTCATACTTGCAACATATGCCTAGAAACCATTGATGGGAAAGGGGCAGGAGGAAACGTGCCACTCCAATAGATTTAGGACATGTGAATGATAGAGAAGGAAATGATCATATACTTTAAAAGGTGATATCAATAAGTTTTTTAAACCACAGAACAAATCATCTCTATCTGATAGAGTCTGGTCATCAAGAGCTGCGAAGAGTCAGAAATTCTTACCCTACTTGCAAGATAACAAATCAGCCTGCCATAGTCCCATGGATGGTGGCAGAAGACACAAACAGCCAGGGTCAGGGACAAAGGACTTTATTGTGTAACAGGATAAGCAGCCTGGGCTTCACGTCTGCGCTGGTTCCACTTGTCTCCTCAGCCTTACGAGGATGACACTGAGAAGCCCCGACGGATGCTGTGCACACAGTTAAGTTTATGTCAGAACAGAGGAATCCCAAGTTTAGGGAACTTAAGTCTTTTAAAAAGGGAAATAAGCCTGTCTGCTCTTTGCCCTGGAAGGAGACATTATCTTTATCATACCGAACTGCAAACAAACCTGCCTTTTGCTCCAGAGGGAGACACTCTGTTTCCCAAGGCAGGCCCCTATATAAACATTCCTGAAAAGACAGACAGTGTCTCTTCCTGCAAAGCATGCAGACTTGCAAGGGGCCCAGGGAAACTTAGAAGAGTATACGTATTTATAAAAATTTATCGAACCTTATATTTATGATTTGCATACTCCATTGTAATGTTTACCTTAAACACAAAAAGATCCTGTAAAACAAACAAAAAGAGAATTAAGTGTGGAAAAATTAAGGGGGACAGAAAAATGGGAATTCTGCGCTACCCCATTTCTCCAAACTACATCATAATCAGACTAAGCTACATAGCGGCAAGGAAGCTTTTCCTTCTTACCATCGTGTCCTCGGCGCTCAGTACATAGGTGCTCAACGCATTTATCAAAGAAACTTGCACCAAGGTTAAAAAAAGGAACCAGTGCCTTGACCCCAAAGCCACTGAGTCTCAGCTTTCTTTACTTCTCATTTCAGTTATACTTTTCATTCTTTCCACCCCACTCTCAAGGGGCCATACAATGAAATAAAATTATGCCTCCATTATGTGCTCTATTTATACAATAAAGATTTCAAACTTCATTCTTAAACAAACGAATAGTGGCTGGATCAACATGAACTTAAATGAGGCCACAGCATTACATTTCCTGAGTGTGAATCCCAGCTCCATTATTTATTTGCTATGTGTCCTGGCAGAAGTCATTTAATCTCTCTGTGTCTCACAGAATTAACGTCATAGGACTGTTACGATGGTTAAATGGGAAAATGTTTACAGTGCTTAGAGCAGGAGTGACATAGTAAGAGTTCAGTAAATGTTACCTATTATTTTTAAATATCACCAAGATTTGTAGGTACTTGGACTTAGTCGCTAATACGATTGCAAAAAACTGAAAACATGAAATTGAAACTAAAATTAGCAGAAACTTTTAAAATGAGCCTAAGGAGGGCCTCAGTTTGAAAAGATGGCATATAAACAACTACTAGAATATTTGTAGAGAACGTGGACTTTGTCACACAGAATCTCTATAGTAGAAGACATACATACGGTAGGAACCCTTTATGTTGTAATTCAATTGGATAAAAATGTTGTGGCTAGTATTATGTTTCCCCAAAAATAAGACCTAACTAGAAAATAAGCCCTAGCATGATTTGTCAGGATGACATCCCCTGAACATAAGCCCTAATGCGTCTTTTGGAGCAAAAACTAATATAAGACCTGGCCTTATGTTTGGGGAAACATGGTATATGTAAAATGGATAGCTACGTTTGAGGTTACAAAAATAAACAGGCTTTGCTCACAAAAAGCTTATCATCTTGTAGGGGGATATAAAAGTACTTTTTACACACACACACACATATATATATATGTGTGTGTATATATATATATATATGTATATATACATATATACACACATGTGTGTGTATATATATATATATATATATATATATATATATATATATATATATAAATGTTCACCAAGAAAAAGTAGGCAATAGTGTGTTATAGGCTTTTCACTCATTTTAGCTTAAAAAAATTATAAACCTTTGTATACTATTTTGTATTCTGCTTGCTTTTCAGTGAGGTGGTTGAGCATGGTTTTCAAATAAGACTGCCTGTAGCCCAGCTTTATTTGCTGGCTGTGATATTGGGCAAGTTACTTTCCTGAATGTACTTTAGCTTCCTTTCTATAAAACAGGAATAATAGTAGTTCATAGGTTGTGAGATGTATGTAAAGTAATTAGCCTGGCTAATAACAAGGGCTCAGTAAATTTAGCTATTTTTCTAAGAAGCAGTTTTAGACATTTTGGTTGCCTCATCGTCCGTTCCATGCCTTCCCCATTATATAGCAGTAACGTAGATTCATTTAAGTAAATAAGGCTAATCCCATCCCTCCAGGCAGTTACTATTCCATTTAACCATGCACAAACTGAACAGTCCATATTTCCACGATCACAGAATGGACAAGTACCAACTGGACAAACAGATGATCTATTACAGCTTTTTTTAAAATATTTTTTTTAATTGGGGAATATTGGGGGACAGTGTGTTTCCAGGGCCCATCAGTTCCAAGTCGTTGTCCTTCAATCTAGTCGTGGAGGGCGCAGCTCAGCTCCAAGTCTAGTCACCGTTTTTGGTCTTAGTTGCAGGGGACAGCCCACCATCCCATGTGGGAATTGAACCGATAACCTTGTTGTTGAGGACTCACACTCTAACCTACTGAGCCATCCGGCTGCCCCTCCGGAAGCTCAGCAGCAGCTCGTGGTCTTCAATCTAGTTGTGGAGGGAGCAGCTCACTGGCCCATGTGGGAATTGAACTTGCAACCTTGTTGTTCAGAGCTTGCGCTCTAACCAAGCCATCTGGCCGCCCTGTATTATAATTTTTCAATGTGAACTGCTCTTTCATCAAAGGATGAAACTTACTGGGCAATGGTAAATTGTAATTAGGACATACTGTTTGTACTTAATATTTTATTTATTTGTTTGCACTCATATTCATGGGAGAACTAAGCACCTATAGCTTTGATAACTGCTTTTAAGTTTTGGTGTCAGGGTAATGTCAATTATGCAAAATGAAAACTATATTCACTTTTTCCTGCCTGCAGAAAAAAACTATATGCCACAGGTATAATGTACTTCTCCAGTCTAGAAGAACGCACAGTGAGCAGGGCTTACCTGAGGAGACACAATGCACTGATAACTACTTGATGTTTTCTTTGGAGATTGACCTACTCAGGTTTTCTAATGTTACATAGATTTTCTAAACTTGTGTACTGAACATTTAACAAAGGTTTAAAACACATAATTGAGGATGACATTTATGTCTCCTGTTTTCCCATTATTTCCCAAGTATGATTTTTTAAAACATGCATTTGCCAGGAGGTTGACTTTTTACATTTTTTCTCACTTATTTCTAACTAATCTTTATTGTTACTTTTGTTTCTAGTGTTGTGTTTAAACATGCATTCCTTTTCCCTCTGCAATGGCTATCAATTTGCCTTTCAGCGTATCTTTAGACACACCATCCTCTACTTTTTTGCTTTTGTTTTCACTGTATTTTATTGCATTTTTCTTGACAAAATAGTTTAGAAGAGGGTTTTTAAATTATTTTCTAAGTGATTGTGCTTTTACTATTTCCTAGCTTTAGTATCTTGTGGTCAAACAGGTCCTGTACAACTTCTTCCTTTTAAAATGCACTTCAGAATTATCAGGCTCCAAGGATTACTTTCAGCTTTTACACGCCACTCACACGCTGATGTAATGTCCCTTACGTGGGAACCAAATGCAGACACATTTCATTCCTCCAGGAAACCCAAGGAGGTACAAGGGATTTAGACTAAAGGTAGAAGAGGGTAAGTGATTTCCTTGCAATATCTTTAGGAAAAGAGGCTGGAAAGAACAAGCGTAAGGGCTTTTTTGTTTTTAATACTGCTGTAAATATTCTAAATCAGCTGACATGCAGAAGAGTTCTGGGTCCTTTATGCTACCTTTGACCATTCAATATTGCTGTCTGATCGATTTGTAAACTATTCCATTTAAGAAAAAGTTATATCCATGTATATTATTTTTTCCATTTTGAGGGTAACTTCTCCCTTCTGTTTGTATTATGATACTCCACAGAACATGTGTTAAGGTCCCCACCACAATCTCTGCACTATTTTAAAGGCCTTTGTATTTGTAAATTTTAATCCCATATTATCCTAAATTGTTAGGGTTTGCTGTCTTCAGTACTAATTGTAATTTTATTAGCGAGTAAGCATATACTTTCTCCCTTAACTCATACTAAGATACCTTTTGTGTTGTGTGACAGAATTTGATTTAATGGTCTCTTCAAAGAAGCAAATTATTCCATTTTGTTTTTAGAATTTAAACAGTTTCGGTCCTAAGTGCTTTTCTTTTGTCAAAATATTTGTCTTTTTCAAGGATTTGGACAGGAGACATTCTATTATTAATTTTATTATTAACTATATTAACAGATTTCAAGATTCTTAAACTTACATTTAATTTTAAAAAAGTTTTTCTTCACAAAAGGATTTTACCCCTCACTGTAACCCCACCCCCAAACCCCCCTTCAAAAGAAACTGCCATTCCTTCTTTGCAGTTTCACTGATTTCAATACTCACCGACTGGCCTTTCTTTTATTCTTAATTTTGATTCATTTTGGTAGTGTAGTGATTATATTCAAGTAATTTTTTTTAATAAAGGGCAGATGAGTAGTATGTCGCGTATCACAGAATGTTTTTGTTACCTTTGTATTTGTGAGTAGAGAGACCCTGAACTACAAAATTCTGCAGACACTGCTCCATTCCAGCTACACTGAATGTACAGAAGACGATCTTCAGACTTGAGCTTTTATTTTTTTAGATCGAGGTTTCTTCTGTTAAAACTATTGTTTGTTTTGCAGTCTTCTTTCGGAACACCTGTTATTCAAATGATAAATCTTTGTCATCAGCCTTTTAAATCTGTACCTTTTCTCTTAAACTATATTCATGTGAGGGTGCTTTTTATCTTTTGCTCTTGTGCTTTTGGTTTATTTTAACTTAAGCTGCAGAATCCCTTAAAGGAAAAGTTTATTAAGATCTATGACACTGACAAAGGCAGCTCTGATCCGGCTGATGAAAGCCCTTCTTTCTAAATTCCTCAGGATTTTGCTCTTCTCTCACACTGCACAAAAATGCATAAACCATAAAAAGTACAGTGCAAAAAGTTATCACCATGCTGGTCGCGAAAGATTACCAGCAAACCCTAAAACCCCTTTGCAACCCCTCCCCACTTCATTCTGCCTAAAGGTATATTTTGCTGGTTTCGGAACTCTTTTATAAGTGGGAATCATACAGCACTTCTTCTTCTGTTGGCTGTTTTTTGTCAGGATTATGTTAATGAGATTGTTATTGTAGCAAGCTGTTATATGTAGCAAGTTACCTCATTTCCTTGTTATATAGATATTTCCTTGTATCTCTATGCATTCTGTTGATGGGATTGTTTCCACTTTGAGGCTATTATGAATAATGCTAAGAACATTCATATATATATATACATGTTCTTATGCTTCTAAGCATACATCTGTTGATGTATGCTTAGAAGTGAAATCACTGAGTTAAGGGTAGGTATGTTTCAATGTTAGTAGATACTTGTCAAATATTTCTAAAGTGGCTGAGACAATTTACACCCCCACCAGCAGTTTATGAGAGTTCCTGTTGCTCCACACTCTCACCAACACTTGGTATTGCCAATATTTTAATTTTTGCTGTTCTTACCAGTGTTTAAGTATATTTTATTGCAGTTTTAAGGTGCATTTTCTTAATGACTAATATGGTTGAATATTTAACAGATTTTAAAAAGACATAAACTTACATCAACTGTCAAAGTAAAAAAGATTGTTTTAATGTTTTACAAAAGATTAGGAATTTACATCCCCCCCACCCAAAAAACAACACAAACCAAAAAACAGGAAAAACACCTGCAATCCCTTCTTGGCTCCTTTGTGAAGTTCTGGTTCAAATCTCTTGTCCATTTAGTTACTCATTTCTCAATGAGGATAGATTTAGCTAGGCCAACTGCAGAACTGGCAGACTCTGTGGATTGCTTTTAGCTCTTTCCAGTCCACTCACGTGCTCATGTAACATCTAGCAGATGGTCAGAAACAGACTCATTTCATTCCTCCAGGAAACCCAAGGAGGTCCATCAGATCTAGGCTTAGGGTAGACATTTCCTTGCAACAAGACATCTTTTCAGCCTCTTCTCAGGATAGAGGCTGAAAAAACACTTACATTTTTTTTTTAAATCTTGCTATAAGTATTCTAAATCTGCCAGTGGGTAGAAGCTAAGAGATCTTGTGGGTCGCTTAGTCTGCCTTTGTCATTCAGCATGACTCTTCTGGTCAGAAGAGGGATTTTTTTATGACACCCCTGCCCAAGTGAATGCCAGCTGTTCTTCTCTTGGTTGAAGAAAAGCTCCAAGATAGTGCAGCTTCTATGCTACCAGCGAAGCAATACAGAATGAAGCCTCTTCTGATGGGACTCTCAATAGCTGTCTCAATTAGTCTTCTTATTTTATACATGGACTAACAGGAGTTAGAAGATGGGAAGCCAAGGTGTCACCTTACTTTACTGACAAATTGTTTCAATATGGACTCTGAATCAGCTATTTGTGAAAAATCTACCCCTTGCTCTTTATTTAGCAAAAATTCCTTCTAGTTTCCACTATTCTTACCTAAGTTTCTATGAATGACATTAGTTTTTTTTTTCTGATTTGAATGTTTCCATGGGTATTTTTGCAGAAAATTGGGAGAGGAGGGTTGCAGGTGTTTGTATTTACACGGCCTTTATTATCTATTTTCTACCTGATTGAACAGGTCCAAAAGATGATGTTGGTGTCATGTATAAAACTTGCTATTGGAGAAACTGAAGGCTAATAATAGCAACAAGATATGGAAGACGTGATACATTTCTATATTGCAAGCAACTGAAAGTTATTAAATAGAAGCTGGGTATTCCAGGTACATTGCTAATCTTTAGGGGTTGATACAAAGGAGATCTACGTCCATCTTTTTTTGTGATATGCTTTGAGTTACTGCAGTTAAATGAAACTGGGCTGGGTGAAAGACAGGACTACGCTACAGTGCCTACAATTCCCAGATTTAGAGTAAAAATTGTAGGAAACAAACCCTGCTAGGAGTTTCTGGTGAAAGGATTATGAAAAGAATGGTACCTTGGTAGGAGTGTTTGATGATAAAGCAAAGATGGGTTTTATCTCTCCAAGCATACTCTTTTTTTTTTTGGCCATTGTTGGTCCAACTGTGACACTGCCAGCTAGCCGGTCCCAGTGCTGTCAGCAACTACCCCAGTCTTCCTAAGTCAGTCCTACCAGAGACGTCCTTCTCCATCTTCCCCCAAAGGTCACAGTGGCACTTGCATCTCTTAGGTTACTAATGTACTAGTGTGGAAGAGGAAGAAAGTCTTTGGCGCCAATGGATCAATATAAGAACACAAAAACTACTTTCAAAACCCAATACAACAGACTTTGTTGATGATGAAAAAAATCATGCATTTTTATATATCAGATCTTCCAGTAAATTAGATGACTTCAAAGTAGTTGAATTTAATTATTTTCTCTTAGCATTAAAAAAAAAAAACAGAACAAACAAACCCCTAAGAACTTTGTACTAAGTAATGCTGTGACCTATGTATTACTAAAGCTGGAAAATGATAATAATGAGAAAGAAAATCAAAATCAGTTACTAGCGACATCATGCACCCACAAAATCAGAAATGGAAACAGAGGCAGGAAAATTCAGAGTGTAGATGCCTAGGAGTACCTGTGAGTGTGCTCTCAGGTTATCCTATTGTGCAGAATATTTGTCCCAATTTCTGTGGAAAACAGTACCTGCCTTTTCAGTTTCTGATTTTTGTATATCAAATACAACTAATTTTCCTAAAACAGTCTCCTGAGGCCTTCCTTCTACCAATTCTCCAGCAGTGTGGTCAGAAGGACCATCTTTAGGGTGCAACAGTAGTTGCAGTGTTGGTCAACTTGCATTATTAGCCAGCTCACGTGGACCTGGACATCTAGATATTGGCTGCAATTCATATGTGACAGTCACAGGACTTCCCTTTCCTTTGATAATCATTCAAATGAATTTTGACAGGGCCTGGTAACTTTCTCAAAGTATAGCGTGACCTGCATATTCTCCTGAGGACAAGTCTTTTCTATCTTCAAGTCAAAGCAAGGTCATTATAATGAATGAACAGCAACTTCATATTTTAACTAAATACTTCTATCTGATCCCCTAGCAATACCATACCTGCAGTTCCCAGGATCCATGTGTTCTTGAGTTACTGTTTCTAGAAAAGGAAATAACGCAATCCATTTATTAGAATTCAGATATTAAAATGGACCTTATCTAATAAGGATAACCTTTATGTTTTCTCTTTACTGAAATCATATAAAAATGATTGCTATGATTTTTAATAGAGCTTACCATCCACGAATGGAAGAAATAAAACTTGCATGCGGTTATACAGTGTTTCCCCAAAAATAAGACCTAGCTGGACAATCAGCTCTAATGTGTCTTTTGGAGCAAACATTAATATAAGACCCGGTCTTATTTAAGACTAGGTATAACATAAGACCGGGTTTCATATAATATAATGTTATGTAAGACCCGGTCTTATGTACTATAAGACCAGGGCTTATATTAATTTTTGCTCCAAAAGATGCATTAGAGCTGATTGTCCGGCTCGGTCTTATTTTTGGGGAAACACAGTATTTTTGAGTGAAAACGCTGTATATTTTATTCATTCTTGCCCTCACTGATTTTTAGTTTTATACATTTTTTAAGAAGTTACTAAAAGTTAAACTGCACCTATAATCAACAAATTTTTGGGTGTACAAAAAAAGCATTCATTTTATAAGAGGATTCACTTTAGGATTGCAAGACTAGTCACATACATATACATGTATTTCTGTACCCTTGTGATTATTCTATTTCAGATTTTTAGACACTGATAAGTATGTCACATTCATGCTCCTTTGTCATTTAAAAAGAATGACATATACCTACGTACTTCTTTAGGGGCAAAATCTTTGATAATTTATTAACATAATTCATGTCAAAATAAACTCAAATAAAAATTAAGTAGAGGCTTTGAATGGCATAAAGCAAATAATTATCATCCTTTGCAAGCATCAAAAAATATTTGCCACCATGAAAAAGCTGGCTTGACATTTTGCTATTTGTAAGACTGCTAGTGCTTTTCAATTTCTTATTGCAACTCATATCTGCTGATATTAAATTGAGGAAACACAGATAGTTAATTCTAAAAATGTCCAAGGTAAAAAGACAGGGAAACTTCTCAATGTCTTACTTTTACAACAGTCTAACCTACAGTCCAAAATATGGAATCTCTTTAGGCTAGTACACTGCAAAGTCAATGTCACTGATTATCCCCTGAGGGAGCTTGTTGAAAAACCCACCCTAAATCTTCAGAATCAGTGTACCTGTATTTTAAACAAATACCTGAGGTGATTCTTGTGGACACCAAAGGTTAAGAAACACTGCTCTTTAATTTTTGAGTGACAATGTTTATCACCACATACGTAAAATTTCTTATTTCTATTTTGTGTCAGTTCATTAATATTTACTAGGTTCCCAATGAAAAGAGAACAAAAATCAGAGAAAATTAAAATTTTAGAGTAACAATTTCCTTAGTATTTTGCATTAACTGTTTATCTAGGGTGGTATGAAGTTTAAAAAATAAACTTGTAAATAAAGCCACCCTATACCATATGAATAAAAATGGTGTATATTCTACAAGAATCTTTCCTAAAATACTCGTGTATTTCTTGGAATACCAGCGCTTGTTAGTAGTGTATCTCTAAAAACACATTTCACAGTGCATAAAGCAAACTACGAAACTGTAAACTATGGTTCTCTTTTAGAGATAACAGAGATGGTATTTGATAGCATATTAAAGGCTCTGAGAAGTTTCATGGTCAAAAAACCTGTGGAACTAATAACTGAACATTTTCTATATATATGATTATGAAAATTTCTTTCCTAAAGGACACTTATTGACTTCTCTCAAGACAGTAATATTTCAAGGAACATAATTTGGGGCATGATGCTCTAAAAGCAGGGAATCTCATTGCTGCTTTCAGCATCTGTGAACTATCATAAAAGACCTGACTTAATGAACTTACAGGAAAGTTTTGATTGGGCTTTTAAAAAAACATTATTTATTATTTGAACCACATATTTAAAAGAGAAATCTATTAACCTGTATTGTTTAGCTTTTTTTTAATTGAAGAAATATTTACTTAATAAAAACTCTGCTATGTCAGCAATTTTAGTAACTGACATATACAGAACATCTAAATATCTCCATGTTATGTCCTTATACCCAACATACATTTGAGAAGAAAACATTTAGGTGAAGAAATAAGTACTAGAGTATTAAATGCTATTTCTTAGATTCTAGAATTTCCTCATTTTTAATAAAAATGTGACATTCTGGCTTTTAAAAATAGTTTTAGAGAGCAACTGCAAGGAAAGCAGGAGTAAGGCTAAATGACTGAGAGGATTATGATTAAATGCCAAAGCCAACATAACCACTGTTCACTGAGAGGTAACTAACTGGGGGAGAAAACACAACAGAAGGTTGCACTGTGCAAGCAAAGAAGTGTTTGTCAGCAGACAGCTATTATACAAATCTTTTAAGAATCTACATGAAGGACTCAGGGCAATAAACCTAGATGAGGCACCTCACTGAAACCAAAACTGTTTGTTGGAACTGGCTATCTGACCTTAAATGCAGAATGGAGAAATTGGGATTCTTTAATTTGAATAGAAAATTTGGAAGATAGGAGGGTACATGATAGCTACCATGTGAAAGATTCAACTTCTCTGTATGGCCCACTGAAAAACTTAAAAAGATTAAGAGGCGAAAATTATAGGCAATCAAATTATGTCAATTTTGAGGATTAACCAAAGATGCAATAGATTCAGGTAGGAGGTAGGGAGGAGTTCCCTACTTTTCCATCTTTTAGAGTAACTACCTGACAGAAAAGTTTTTGGGGGAATTCAAGCATTACTTGAGTGATAGAGCCAGATAACTCGTAGGGCACAATTTAATTCCAATCTGTGAAAATGGAATAATGTGCGCAGTAAACAAGTTGGGGAATGAACAAATCTATCCTCCAGTAATTAATCCTCAACTCTCCTCATTTAGGTTTTTCATTTCTAAAGAGAGTATCTGCTTTCTTTTTTAAATATGCTCTTTGGCTCACAGAAAGATACTTGGTTCAATTCTCATTCAGTAAGTCTTGCCTGGGAAGATAAGACTGGAAATTTCTTATCTAAATTTACTAAAATCACTAATTCAAAAATATTTTTTAAATTTTTCAATGGAGAGATGTCCAAGCATGAAACATTATGTTCAGTGAATTTCACTATTTTTAGTTTAATTCCGAATGTTAGAGGCATAATTAAGAAATGTTTTAACAACTGCATACAACTTTTAATGTCTTTCTTTTAAGGTGCCAAGTTCTTGACTTAGATATACCTTTTTTGATATATAGCATTTACCTCAAGAGCTGATAAAAAGTTGTTTTTCTTGGATTTTCAACCACAAGCATAGTAGGTTCCTAATTTTTAATTTTTTGAAAGGAACCAGCCTTCCTGTCACAGTCTGTCCTGAAAATTGCTTACATGACCTATTTTTGGAGTGGCCATTACATTTCTGTATTTACAAAGGCAAAATGTCCACCCTCCAAAGCCACTGACATTTATTTAAACTTATTAACAACTTAATTTTTTCTTCATCACTGTTGCTCTATAATCTTAAAAGATCTTTACAAAATTATCAATACATTTTGGTATAACTATAAAAATACAGTATATTTCTAATGCTATGTCTTCTGGCTCTTGTCTTAAGAGTAAGTGTAAGCAATCAATGTGCATGTGTAGACTGAGTAACAGTTACCATATTTTATTGAATCTCAGATGCAGCTGATTGAAAGAAGCATCTTTATCTTATGTTTCATTACGAAAGGAAAAAAGGTTGTCAACTACACTATGGCACACAATTGATAATTAAAACATTTCCAATTTCAGAAGTGGAAAAATGTGCATCTCAAAATCAATGAAATATGTCTCTCAGTCAAATTCTAGACACTAGCTATTAAACTTTTCATTCTCACCTTTCACATAAATAAGGCATGATTTAGTTAAGCAAAGAAAACTTTATTTCTGCTACACATAACAACATAGTGCTCTAAGAAACAACTACTATATTAGTTTCAGCATTAACGTGTGGATTCAAAAATACATGTCAACAATCCCTGCTCCCCAGACAAGACAATGTTGTGCACAGACTATCAGGTGTATGAAAAAAAAAAGCTGTCAACTGTCCACAGGGAGTGCGTCCAGTCACATTTTCAGTCAGTCAGCTGAGGATTATGTCATTATTTAGTCTTTGTTCTGTAGAAAGAACACAACACAAGTATGAAAATCATCACCTGAAAGGAAATAGCTATCGCATATTGTATTCCTAAAATGTTAGGACTTGTTCCTTTATTTCTATATAAGCAACGTTATCTGCTTACTTTATCAGAGATGCCCCCAAATAAGCAAAACCAAACTTACTCAGAAGGGTGATGCAAGCAGGCACTGAATTTCTGGAGGGAAAAGGCTGTAAATTAGTACAGAACCAGAATGCTCTGAAATAGTAAAATTTCTATATATTCCTCAAATAGAAAGAGAAATGTATTTTGCATATCAACTTCATGTCAAAATAGAACTCAACTACTTTGAAAGTTATATTCTTAGATCAGTTTCTTCTCCTATTTCCTAGGTATGGCTCACTTAAACCTAGGCTTACTCCTCAAAGACAAAAGGAACTAGCCTTCGCGAGTGGTATTTATGTCTTCTTGAATTTCCATTAATCTGACCCTCCTTTATCTTTGCCCTGAATATGTATAAAAGTTCACCCAAGGGAAAAAGGATAGGTGTATATTTCATGGCTAGTCATGCTGAAGAATATGCACTTCTTCTACTGCAGGAAATTGGATGAATGTCCGTCACTATTACAGGGGAAAACATGGTGTTATAAAGTTTCGTTTTCATAGCATCACGGGCCACGAGGTAGTTTTGTATCATTAAACTTTTAGTTTCTGAGCATTTGGATGAGAAGACATTTCAAAGGTTTCACTTAAGTCACCAATGCAAGAGTTTTAGCTCACACTTGAAAAGCATTTTTAAGAATTTTATAAGGAATTTTGCTGACTAACATTCTCTCAATAATCCCATGAAAAATCTTGGCCTCAGAAAGGTGAAGAGATCTGGGCAATCACAGCCAGTTAAGTGTCAGAGCTGGAATTTGAACCCAGATTTTAAGTCTATATTCTCTATACTATATAAATAATCATTAGGAAAGGCTTAACCACAAGATTTATTTATTTTTCTGACACTACTAAGAAAAGTTTTTAAGGACAAAGATTCTTTGAATAAAAGTAAGAATCTGTTACCTACGTGTTCAAAATTCAGAGTTGAATAACCATATTTTTTCATGCTATTTTAGAAGGCAGCTTGTCTAAACAGAGTTTAGTTCTTAACATCTTATTTGTAAACACAAAAACTGCTTTGTTACAAGAAAGACTTGGTAATTCTTTTTCATTAACAATTTACTATTTCTATATTGTATGGAGTAATGGGAGTGGTTTTGTAATTAAATAAAACATTTGAAGACATTTAGGATTATTCACAATGGACCCAAAGGACATTTCCTATTGCCAACTGCCTTCTAGGAAGCAGACACTAATCACCTGACTTGCTCATTAGCGGAAGGGTCGTTAGCCGTAACGTTTGAGACAATTCATCCTGATATTCGCTAATTCTCATAACTGGTCAAAAAGAAAACCTGAAGTGAAAGGAAAATCATGTGCAAGCCAGTCAGTAACTTCAAACTGAATCTGAAGTGCTTGCCCATGGCTACCACCTGACCAGTAGTGGAGCTGGTAAGTTGGTGTGTGGGAACAGGGAAACTCTCAGCTTCCCCTAAAACCCAGAATTCCTTTACAGAATAAAAAAAGTAAAAGAGTCGACCATTTCTAACTTTAAAGACTGTTTCCCCAAACCATGAAGTTATGAATTAACTATCATAGAAAAATAAATTTAAGTTTGATTTCTGAAAACTAATAAAAGAAAAAGGAATTTATATGGTTGTACGTATCATGACTTATAATAGAAGAGTTTGTGGTAAACTGTCAGTGTTATTCTTTTAAATCCACATATGTTTATCAGAATATTTTCCGAATGTGTAGTTTTAATGCACAAATTCACAAATATAAGTCCAGAAAAACACTAACATTTAGGTTCGAAGCTCTATTATGTGATCTTTCTTTTTAGGTACTTTAGTAGGGAGAAGTCAAAACATTTTTTATAAAGACTTTTCTAATTACCTCAATTCATAACTCAAGGCATTAATTCTTCAAGTTAAAAATCTTTAAAAGTATTTCAACTTGAAAGTTTATGAAAGCACATAGTAAAAAGTCCAATTCTTAATATCTAAGACATTCACAAACCAAAAAATAATTAATGTTCCAAATTGAAATCTAATCTTACTTTATAGAAAGGCAAAAAACATGCTTACAGTAAACATCAAACATTTTATTAAGTTTAAAAAGTTGAAGTTTAAAAGATAAATTGCAAAATTAACCTGAGCTGTGGTTTTATTTCAGTGAAGCTGAAAGCCACAGTGTTTTTAACTGACAACTTCTAAATCATTAAAAAGAAACTCCATCATTGAAGTATTTACACATATTCCTCTTGCTATACTATTTAGCCAGTCTGTTTTAAAATTCAGATTAAAAAGGGCTTACCTCGAGAATCAGTAAGTTCTTTGTCGTTTGTTAGATTCTTCTCTTGGGGAATCCGCCAGCATAACTTTAAGCCTGACTCCATTCAGGATCTTTCCATGTAGAGTCGTAATCGCATCATTAGCACTTATTCTATCTGCATACTTGGCATACCCCACATTTTTTCCTGACACAAGGTAAACTTCGATCAGGTTACCAAAACGACTGAAACAAAGTTAAAAAAAAAAAAAAAAAAATCAACTGATGTTGATAAATACAGCTGCTCGGCTCTAAAAGTTGGGGTCCACTCTGGAGTCCCTTTTCACCCCTCTTCCCATATTCAATCTCCAATTCGTGTCAATCTTGCTTCTTAGACAGCTCCTCTACCAGTCAGTTCCTCCTCTTTCTCACCCAGGCTTCTTTCCTCATGCAGATCACTCTGATCTTTTCCTTAGATTACTTTAATACTTTCTCCACTAGTTTCCCTGATGCCGGGACTTGTCCCTCTCCACTCCATTCCTGACCCTGTCTTCTGAGTGCTCTTTCTAAAACACAGATAGAATCATTTCCTCTCCCCAAATCCCTTCAGCAGCTCCTCAGGGCCTCCAGGGTGAGACAAACTCCCTAAACGCCCCTGAGCCTTTCCTGACAGGTCCTTGTCCTCTCCAGCTTCATCTTCCCTCACAGGCTCCAAGTCCAAATTCTAATGATCTCCTTTCACATTCTTTCTGGTAGGAATAACCACCCACACACCCAGCTTTCTTCGCTGGCTAAATTATTTTTAACCTTCAGGTCTCCAGGATACCTTGCTTCTTTGAAGGAGTCTTCGCAGAGTTTCTAAGATAGCTGCGTCTCCTGTGTATTTTATAGCCTGTCCAATTCCTTTCATAGCACCAATCTCACCAGGTTGCAATTTCCTATTTACTTATCTGTCTCCTAATTGAGGTCAGCTCTAAGAAACCAAGACTATCATGTCTTGTTTACATAATGTAATAGTTTGTGTATGTAATGTCTCTAGTTTTTAGCACAGTGCCTGCCTGGCACGGAAGACAGTTTCAAGAAATAAACAAAATAAGTCAGTTAAAGAAAAGTGAAAATCCCTGAACCACATCCCTGATATTTTGTACAGCTCTTTAACAAGCTTCCTATCTATCTTTTTAATTCACTAACATTGTTGGAAGGCAAATGAAATAAGACCAAAAAGAAAAACTTAAGAATGGAATTATATTAAAAACACAGAAGTAAACAAGAGCCTTCCCCTTTTATGTACTTATTACATACTACAAGCAAGTAACTGTTTACTCAATGTAGTAACTATAACATCCTTAAAGAGCCAACAGAGTGCTGACAAAATAGAAGATGCTTAGTAAACACTGTTCAGCTGAATTACAACTACAAAGGAAAAGATATGTGACAAGAATTCTAGAGGACAGGTGCATCTTCTATCAAACACGATTTGTCCATTCTGTGCATGCAATGTTTTAAAACAATCCTACACATTTTATGCTTTCAAAACAAAGTAACAGGAAATTAATTCTGTATGGAGACTTAGGACATGTGAATGATAAAAAAAGAGAAGGAAACAATCATACACTTTAAAAGGTGGTATCAATAAGGAGTTTTTTAAACCACAGAACAAATCATCTCTAGATTTCAAGATTGTAAGAGTACTTAAATTACTGGTTTAAATAAATTAAATTATAAAATGTAACTATGTGGAATTCAGATCTTACCAGAATATATCTTCTAATACATCTAAAGGTAAAGGATGAGGATTAAACACGATAAAAAGTCTTTCTTTCACAGGAGTTTCAGGAGGGGCTTTTTTTTTGCATGATGGAAGTACAACATCTGTCTGGATTTGAGGCAACTGTGATCCAGAACTTCCTCCAAATTGCTGTTGAAGAGTTAGGTACAAAACAAGAAAAAGAAAAACTACACTTTAGGGATCTTAAGCCAAGACCTAAAGAGATGTGTATCATGGCACCTGTGTGATCTTTTACTATAGCTCTGAAAAATATTTCTATAAACATAGACCACATTTCTTTTATATCCTAAAGATGTACTGTGAAGGTTAAATTCTTACACACTTACCAGAAATTGCTGCTGATTTGGGTTATTCCACACCATTGAGGCAAGCTGTGCAGCTACCATCTGTGTTGCCATTTTTCTAAGGAGACTGGAGATAACAACGGGTAATTTACAGAACACCAGAAATACTCTGTCTCTTAACAGTAACTTGTTTTGTGTCGTCCCCTCACTGGAGAGGTCAACTGTTTTCTATTTTTATTCTTCAAGTCATAATCACGTACCCAAAGCTTGGCTTTAGACACTCCTAGAATGGTACTTACTCTGTTGGATTACTCCCATCATCAATGAAGGAAACACCTATCCAATTTCCAGGAGGGTACTGAAATCCATGTAACTTGTATTTTGCATAAATAGCTGATGCTACGTTAAAATACTGAACCACTCCATGACCTAAAACAAAGTAGAGAATATACAGAAAATTAAAAGGAAAACAGAGTACCTAAAGCCTGTATTGCCACAGAAATGAAACAATATAGAAATACTCTAATATCATACTGCTAGTAAATACAGAATCAAATGTGTCAGAAAATAAAGTTCTTATACATACGAGTATGGGTGAAACCTGTGTTCCTACAAAGTAAAGCATAAGCCAGATTTTGGTAAAAATATGAACATGGTATTTTAAGGAAAATGGAATCATTAGCATAAGTTCCATCCAATGAGTTTAATTTTAGAATACTGGCTTTTCTTATATGACGCAAATATACCTAAAAACCAACCAGTTTTTCTTAAATTTTTATTCTTTGAAATTGACTTTGAAATTCTAAAAATTTCTCTATCATACTGAATAGGAAATGGAATGAGAAGTGATATCTGAAAGAGTATATAGTCATCTTGTCTTGCTGTATTGGTAAAGAGAGGACAGTGATTATGTATGAAAAACAAAATGTAGGCAACAGAGGGTCTCAGATGAGAAGTCATATAATTCACATGCCTTTGGAGAGCTTTCAGCTAAGGGGTAGATTTCAATTCACGAAAGCGATACTTAAGGAGGGGACTAGTTTTATACGGGAGTCCTGATATGGACACCCCAGGAGCTTGTAACACAACCAAAAGGTTTTCAGGATATTTTGTAATGTAAACCACTTTGGGGAAAACACTGTTCTGATTTAATGTTCCTCTCTATACTTAAGCATCCCAACATTTTAATGAAATTAAAATAAAACTCAGAAAGCAAATGAACATATAAAACTGAAATTCAAATAGTGTTCTAACTATATGATATCTCTATTAATACAAAGGTATTCCAATGACACATGTATTTATCAGGCACATCCAACCACAGAAACAATACAGAAGATAAAGAAACAAATACATCTCAACATACCGGATAAAAAGGAAAGAAAACAAAACAGAATTACATATGAATACAACAACAAGTGTGCCAGAAAACACAAAACGTGTGCCTTAGAATCAGAAAAAGAATGACAGTGTAAATTTGGGTGAAGGCTGGAGATGCTACCAAGTAGGTTCAGAGGGGCTGTTCTGCTAAAAGACCAGTGCTGGGGAGGGCAATACTGAGCATGTGGGGGTGTCTGTGGGAAGGGTGGGGGCACTCCAGGCCTGTCAGCCCATATGACCTGACTCATTTCCCTAATTCCACTCAACATTCATGACACCCTAAAAGGACTAAATTACATAGATCTACAGTACTGGAAAGATGCCAAGTATGATTGTTCTATACCACCCCTCACCTCCAATTTTCTAAAACAAACCAACAAACCCCATAGATTTATGGAGTGCCCATTATGCGCCAGGACTTACATTAGGTATTCCACATACATTATTTCTAATTCTTATCTTACCCTGGCATAGAGGGTATTAATAGTCCCACTTTACAGATGAGGACAGAGAGGCTCAGAGAGGATAAGCAATTTGCCAAGGTCTCAGAGCTATGTGCCACTGCTGGGATTTGCACCTGAGTCTGATGCAAAAGAGAATGCCAACCTTTTTCCATTATGCAACAATGCCTCCATCTAAAAAAAAAAGCCTTTAAAAGAATCAATAGGCTTAAAAAAATACAAAGACAGATTAAGCTGACACTAGGTAATAGGTTTAATTAATTAATCAATTAGTTAAAAGTTCAAATGGATGTTAGAGCCTTGCTTGTATTAAGAACAGGAAGAAGTAGAAAAAGAAGTAGAGCAATCAGGTACTTGAAACGAAGAAAAGGAGTTTCATTTTGAAGTATAAAGTTCAAGAAAAGAGACTTGGGATGAATAGGAAACTTTAAGGGTTTTAGAACTTACCTAGCATTAATCAAGAGTATAGAGAGAGACTCTACCTGAGGTATTTTTGTTGTACAACTAGAAACAGAAAATGGTCTATTTTGACACAAAGTATCATTGGAGAAAAAGCCATTTTAAAACACATTATATTTAAAAACAATATAGATATTATTTTACCATAATTTGAATAAGGATCTCGTTGAACTTCACAGTATTCCAATCCTGGTACTATATCAAAAATGCTGAAAAGCTGCTCTTCAGTGAAAGGAACTCTTGATACAACTGACAGGCGTTTGGAGATAGCTTCCTGGCCTCTGTTGTCATTCTTGTCAAAATTTGAAAATTCAGGTTGTTGCTCTCCAACAAACAATATACAAAAAAGTAAATCTTTAAATTTCTATACATTCAAGAATTCATTTAACATTTTATTACTAGAAAATAAAATGAACTTCTCATTAAGTCCATCGCATTAAACAAAGTCCCTACATTTTGAATGACCGAGGAACGCTCTTGGTCCTCAGCACAATCAGAAGGGACCAACGGCAAGAAAGCAGACAACTCTCCCCACTCCTCAGCCTTCAACACAGACATATAAGCAGAAATATGTAGTCCAACTTCACAGGAATATGTTTAATATGCAAAACTGCAAACGGTTGAAGTGTTTTACCTAAAACAAAGCTTATGCCAAATAACATTCACAGGTCTTACTTCCATCACCTATTTTTCCCTTTTTTCTAGCTTCCACTTTTGTCATTCCTCTCCTTTCTCCAGCTCTAATTTTAAAGCAACAGTAGCTTAGGGATAAAATTTTAGGATTCAATACTGAGGGGATATTTGTACAGCTCTTTCATACTTTTTGGTCCGCTGCGTACAGGTAGAAGCTCACCCAAAAAAGAGGCAGTGACATAGGTGAATATTTAGATCAGGCATGACTAATCAGAGAAAACTGGAAATAAGTGGAAATAAGTGTTAAATATTAAGGACATGAGGAGTCATGACCAACTTCTTAGAAAAAAAAAACAAACCCACTACAGTTAGACTTCTGGACACTGAGATTTATAGACTGCTAATAAAAGAGTATTTCTAAAACCTCAAAACAGGATTATATATACTAATACTATTAGTGTGAAGGTAGCCCACTTACCAAATGGAAACATATTTACTCTAGGTTCATGCCCCAAAGTCTCCTGCCTCATGTTACTATAATAATCTTGATCTGAAGATTCAGATGCTTTATTTTTGGGTTCAGCCAAGATTGCCCTAAAACCTGAAAAAGACAATCCATGAATTTCAAGCTTCATAGCAAATTTAACACACCTGCAAATATACTTGATTACTAGTGCTTGACTTAGCTTCGTAAATATACTGTATAAAACGAAGTCTACACAACCAGATCTCTTTCTTTGCTTTTTTTGGAAGATGGCAAAGAGAAAACGAGAAACAGCAAGAATCTCATTATGGGTCAGTGTAAATATGAAAGATCAGCAATTCTATGCTATTCTTTCCAATCTTCCCCCAACCACAGATGACATCGTGATTCATTCTCCCAGGCTCCTTCATAGAAGAATCCTGCAGGGCTTCTTCAGTCAAACTGTCTTCAAGATTCTTCCTTTGAAATCCATTTAGAATAGGTTATGTTTCACTCTAACTTCCCTGCTTCTGTTTTTAATTTAGATTCTCTTCAACTAATTACAACAACGCTTCAATTGGTCTCTGCCTCGGGATACAGGATTTAACCAGGGGTTCAAGGATGAGCTCAAAAGGTGGGAAGGTTCCATTTCACCTTCTGAAACTTTGAACAAAATTGTTACGCATGCATGTGCACCTTTCAAGAAAGAAGGTTCACAGTTTTCATCATATTATTCAGTGGCTCCAAAAAGAATAAAAGTAGCCATCTTGAATTCTTCCTCTGGAAATCCACACTTGGTGCTGTGGTTAAATCTACTGTCCTACAACAGTTTTTATTATTTTTCTCCATTTAAAACAATCTATAAGGGAATCCAAATGTAGACTCGGCTTGAACTCTTCATTACCTCCCACCTGGTTACGGTATACCTCGTTACCTCTGTCCTTTCTCAACAGAGACACTGCTTCACTCACACTGCTGCCTTCACAGTACTAAGCAAAGACATGCTTATGTGCCTGTGCCTCTGCTAACGCTGCCGTCACCTTCCGGGCTGCCTACTCAACACCAGATGGAAATCCTCCTCCAATGCAGTCCCGTGTTCATTTAGTGCATTTGTTTCTCACCAGTGATAGACTATATCACACACTTTTGAATATTTTCCTCATGTGGCCAATTTTTATTGAGCCTACTATCAATGGCAGTATCTTTGATTAAGAGCTCAAATCTTTATTGAGGGTCTATTACTGTACTAGGTACTTGAAGTGACAGAACAGACAAATAAGACATACTCCTTGCTTTCAAAGAGCCTTTAAGAGTTCTATATTTTTGGCCTGTTGGATCTTGGCTATACAATATAGCTATAAATTCCAAAACTGCTTTATATTCGTATCCCTCTTCTTAACATATTGATGAGTATACCATAGGTACACAATTAATACCGGCTGACTGAGAAATTTAGAAGACTCTGAGAGAAAATTTTGGTGTGCACTTTAGGGTTATCTAAGAATTCTACTGGTTAACAATAATTCTTTCCAGTACGTATAGATTTTTATAATATCCTGAAACCCACTAATTTAATGATTTCTTAATTCATTTCTAAAGGTCAATATAACTAAATGTATGAAAACAAAGGAAATTCTCCTTGGCTTCTTTATAATTCTTATTCTTCATTATGTACACCAGCAACAACAGAAGATCAAATTAATGTCACTCTAGCTTGAAATCAACCCAATGTATATTTACTTACCTATCTTAGCAAACCTTATAAACCCTATCCGTAACTTACATGTTTATTAGTATATTTAATTCTATTTAGGGCTTACGTCAAATATAAACAATTAAACAATTAAAGAAAACTTAAAGAGTTTTTTTAATATAAATAATTAAGGAAAGAAAAAAACAACCCTGAAAGGGTAGGTCAATTTTTAATACTTAATATTCTAAAAACACATACCAAAAAAAGCCCCCAAACCCATGGAATAACCAAAATATGGCAACTTTCATTACTAAGTTAATGCAGTTGCTCATAGTTTTCTTCAAGATTGTGTCTCAATGAAAGCTTAATCACAGCCCCAACATAATTTTCATCTGAGCACTATATATAGTATTTAAACTCTCATCGTTAAGATTAAATTAGCAGGTACGGTTATTAGCAAAAACCAGTATTTGATTCAGTTATTTAGAATAATTAGAATTTTAAGAAAAGTTTTTAACAATGTTAAATATATCCTTACTTCGATCACAGTTTTCTATTGCTTGGGCAGCTTGTGATGGTTTTAAGTATCGAACATAGCCCAAACCTTTACTTTCTCCAGTGACTTTGTTCTTAATAATGCTGCAATACTCGATATCTCCATACACCTATAAGAGTGAAAAAAATTATCTTAGAGAAGTCAAAATTAATAACTGAAGAGATTATTTGAGAACTTAAAATTTATTTTTACCTCTTGTTTGCAAAAAAAGAAATTAGAATTAGAATTTACTGCTATTTTAATAATGGAATCAAAATGTCACAAACTAATGAGGCACTAGAAAAATAACCATAACAATAATATAACCAAGTTACAACATAACCAAAATAATAATTTTTATTTACTGAGCATTTGCTTTACATATATTATCTTATTGTCACAACAATCACTGAAGGATATACACACATGCATCACATACCCATCTCACACACACATACAAATGTGTGTGTGAGATGTGTGTGTGATATGTGTGTGCGTATAGCTTACTTCATAGATAAGGAAGCTGAGCCTTAGAAAAATCAAAAAACTTGCCTAACTTCTGGAGGGAGAGTAAGAATTTGTACATGGTCTGAAGAACTCCAAAGTGTGGCTCAGTAGCGGTTAAGAGCAGAGGCTCTGGAACTGAACCTTCTAGATTCAAATCTTGGGTCAGCCAACTTATTAACTAGGTAGTTGAGTTACACTCTCTGTGCCCGCCTCCTTATCTGTTAAATGGGGCTAATGGCTGTACATACCTCAAAGGATTGTTTTAAAGGTTAAATGAATTAATACACCTAGAGTGCTTGTACAGAGTCTGGAACATACTTAACACTCAGTAAACATTAACTGTAATCATTTGTCTGTCTTCTAACAGAAGCACAAATGGTTGTGTATTCTTTTGAAGGAGAGACTCCCAAAGTATAACTCTAAAACACACTGGTTCACTCAGAAAGTTAATATTCTATGTGAGAAATGTGTCGTAAATGTTTATTTATTAGATGTTGGAATATGGGATATAAAGTCTTAGTATTTATTATTTGTTTTACAAAATTCTCATGTAACCAATTAGCAACGTAATTACTAGATAAAAATGTCTTATTTGTTCACTCAGAAAAAGATAACAATTTATAAATATACAAGGTAAAAACTTTTCTTACTATTAAAGGAGGTATGGGATATACAGAGGGTGCCAAAAAATGTATACACACTTTAGGAAAGGAAAACTGTATTAAAATTGTAATACTCAATATATACAGATAACAAAAAATGAATACAAGTCACGTCTGACTTCTGCAATTACAAGAGGTGCTCAAAGTGGTTACCATCAGCGTCCAGACACTTCTGATTATGGCGAACTACTGCTTGAGTAATGTTAACCAAAGTGTCCATTTGTATACATTTTTTTGGCACCCCCGGTATATTTCTGGTATTTGTCATGTCTGAAGTACGTGTATTTTATTCAACTCTCACTTGGGAATTTGAAAAATACTTTTTACCACTTGTTTCTTTTCTTTCTTGCTTGTTGCCTACCCAATTCATAGTACTAAGAAGAATACAAAAAAAGGATAAAAAAATTATCCTTTTCAAATTATCCAATTCAAAACGATTTTAAAATTGCTTTTTAATAATTTTTGTGAAAATATATCACTGCTTATAAAAGTAAATGGCTAAATAGAGATTTAACATTATCTTCAAATTTCATTTACTATAATTTTGATATAGTTCAGAACTATAATTTTTTTCTTTAAATATAACTCCCCCAGAGGCCTAATTTTAGGACAAAAAACTCTAGAAAGAATAAGCTTTTCTGTGAATAAGTACAATGTTAACATACCATAAGCCTGTGAAAATGACTAGATAATACAATTCACACACTCAGGCTTGCCTGACTCACCCTTACAGAAGAGGTAATAGAGAGAAGCCAGAAGAGGGTGCTTTGAAATTGTAAAGACCAAGAGAAGGCTCTGGATTCAGAGAGCCTAGGTTTCAATCTTGGTTCTACCACTCGGTGTGTGACCTTCCTTAAAACCGAGCTTGATCATTCATTTTTTTTGAATCTGTGTTTTCATTATTACTATTTTCCAGTTTTTATATATTCTTTAAAGTTAATTTATTCTAGGCTTAATATTTAAAAACCAGACTGAAATAGAGGACTTAAAAATAGTTATTTAATTCTCCACCACCAATCTAATGATCTATCTCAAACAACGCTTCAGATTTAGTAACTGTACCACCAATTTAGGATTGGGAGTTATCACAGATGCTACTGGATTAGAAAACTTAAGTACCTTAAATTTTTCCCGTAGATCTTCTTCTGTGTAGGATTTTGGTATCATCACAAAGATTCTTGTAAGTTCTTCATCTTCAACATCTCGGTGGCTTCCAGATGACCTGGACTGAGCAATGAAAACCTAAGAAACGAACAAAACCCACAAAATAACGTGAATGTGAAAAAAACCAGTTAACTGTTTTCCTATTCCTTAAGTATACTTCCTTCCTTATTAGTATGAGAGTCATGTTAGGTTAAATGCAATATAATAGGGTCGTATAAATTTTTTTAAATCTATCTTTATTGCAATGATTTTTTTTAATGAGATAATACCAATCTCTGTACTGTGCTTTTTCCAAATGTATTTTTACTTTCGGATTTTGGTTTACCAAAAGCAATAGTCAGTACATTGAAAAATAATATGTACGAAACTTATGTAATTTTACTAACCATTGTCACCCCAATACATTTTTTTAAAAAGAAAAAACATGTACTGTGCAGTTGTTGGGTACAATGGTCAATAAATGCCAATTTACAGGTGATTAATAGTGTTATTAAAATGTTACATCTTTACTGATTCTGTCAAATGCTGTTCTATCAGATACTAAGAGTATAAAATCTGATTGTGAATTTACCTTTCTCCTTTTAGATCTATCAATAATGCTTCACGTATTAGGTTGGTGTAATTGCAGTTTTTGCAATTTTTAACCTTATAAACTGCAATTACTTTTGCACCAACCTAGTATTTTGAAGCTCTATTATTGGCTGCATAAACAATAGGGATTATTGTGTATTTTTTCACTGACATTTGTATTCTTCAGAAAGAATCCTGTTAATACTCCTCCTGCTGAAGACCATTTTGTCTGATACACCAGCTGTTTCTATCCTTTTACTTTCAATTATTTTGTATCTTTATACTTAAATTGTCTCTTATAGACAGTATTTGTCTTTTCTTTGAATCTTGCCTGACAATCCCTGCCTTTTAACTGTTTAGTCCATTTGTTTAATGCGGCATTTGATATAGTTGGGTGTAATTCTAGATGGCCCTATTTTTAATTTTCTAATATTAATCTTTAAAAAAGGTAATTTAACCATACTCAGTATCATATTAGTGACCATCCAAATGATGTATGTGAGCAAAAAAATGCACAAAAATGACTTGAAGCTCTATATTCTACTATTGGCAATTTAATTTTATTGAAACATCATCTATGACATTAGGTCATTACTTGAAATTAGCTTCATGGTATTGCCTTTATTTAATTTGTAAAATTGTTTTGGTTTTTATGTTCCAGAGGAATGTTAAAATCTTTAAATAGGATTGTGGATTTGTTTATGGAGCCATAAGCATACGAATTTTAATGGCTATTTTATTGTTTATAACTTGAAAGAATGTAATAAACTATAAATCACCACACAATGGCACTTGAGGGTTTTTTCTTCTTTAAAGGGGGGCTGTATGTTATTCAAGAATGAGAAAGCCAGGAGCTATGGAATTTTATAGAGTATGAGGCAGCAACTAAAAGGATCCAGAACTTATAAAGCCATGAGATTTTAGGAATATTGAAAAAGAAGGCTTTGTTTGCTTGGAAAACAGCTGTCACAGAGGTGTAGAGTCTTGCTTACAAGACACAGCTGCAGACATAGCTCTAGGTAGAGTCTATTTCCAGTTTCAATAAATCTACACTATATGCCCACTATGTGAAGCACTGTATGAGACATTAGTAATAGAGTATCGAGCAATGCAGAAATGGCTCAATAGAAAATTTAGTCTGGTGGATGCGGTCAATAGGCAAAAACGAACTGGGAACCTTTAAGTATATGGGAAGACATTGGGGGGAAAAAAGGAGTCTCAGGCAAGATTTGAGATTGGAGGTGCCATCAGATCACACATTTCTAAATTTTAGATGACCATACTGTTGAAATTTTCTGATAAAGGAGACAGTATCTAAGTAGACCGTATGTCTCTTTAAATATCTAATGGTCAATTTCCCCTGAAATTTTATGTTCACAGACTATGGGCACTAAATTATTAAAGATATTCTTGCAAAGCTAAAAACCAAGATTTTTCTCTAGTTTTAACCCTTTCCTCCAGATAATGCAGCTGGTTACAAGATGACTTTTACTTGGACAATCTTTTCTGAATGTAGACCTGGTGCTTAAACTTTCTAATTTGTCTCGTAGATCCTCGGGAACTTCGCAAAAGTACATGAGAAAAATTAAAGCTGAATTAATTTAACTAGGAATACTGAAAAAATCAACAAAAAATCCATTGCAGTGAAAGACAGCCCAAGTTGCTGCTGCTGAAGAATGAACTCCGACTGTCTAGCTAGGCACTATAGTGAAACAACCCTCTGGCTGAAAATGAGTGGACAAAAATGTGAAAAACAGAATTTAACCTTTAATTATCTTTGGGAATAATTTCATTTCTCTGTGGCTAAAAGGGAGGGTACAGTTCAGTGTTGGGAATTTCACTTCTCTTCTAGGAATATAATCAAGGCAGAATGGGGTGGTCAACCAGTTTCAAATTTGGAGAATTTTTTTGGTTAGGATTTCTGTGGTTATGTTATATTCAAAAGTATAAAAACCCTCTCTGCTAAGATCGTAATTAGAAGGAGATGAAAAAAATCAGTCTAGTACAGGAGTTAGCACACTACAGCTTCCTGTTTTTCTCCGGCTCATGATCTAAGAATTGTTCTTACATTTTTAAAGGGCTGTTCAAACAAAGAGTGTGTGACCATGGACTGTATGTGGCTCACAAAGCCTAAAACATTTACTATCTGGCCCTATAGAAACCATATTTACAAACCCCTGACCTAGCATATGCTGTGGCCTTCTAATTAATTCTATTGATGATCTGTTCTCACCCACTTCAAAGGGTTTGGGAGCTAGCAGGAGAAAGGATGTCCACTGTCTACTGTGTTGTTGGTATAGACCCAGGCTCCTTCTCCTTTGCAGATAGAGGTAAAAGACCCCCAGAGACTGAAATATCTCTGAGTCTTTCATTTATATAAGCCATATTTATAATATTCTTCTCAGTTTTCTGTAGGTGGGAAAAAAATGAAAAATTTTGGAAAAGAGACTTTGTGGAAAGCTCCAACAAAATTACAAATACACCAACTAATTTTACAGGACAGGTGAAGGGTACAGTTTAAGCAACCGTGAGATTCTCAAGATTAGGCCCTGAACTGAGTTCACAGAAAGTAAGGAATGATATCTTGGCTACTACTAACAAATAATAGTACATACTGAAGGCTTACCTTGTGCCAAGCACTGTGCTAAAAGCACAAATTAAGTCACATAACCCTCAAAAGTACTCTTTCTGCCATGTGTCAGTTATCTTAATTTTACAGACAAGTGCAGAAACTTAATATAAACACCACCGGGGTGAACTAAGTATACAAAGAAGCATTTAATACAACTACACTGCCATCACAATGACTTGGCTCTACTTAAGGCTATTTACCTTCGTGTGCTTTCAAAGAAAAGTGGCAGTAACAAAATGTATGGCATTGATACCTTCACAAATAGGCTTATTTAAAATGATTTTAAAAATCACAAAAAAAGTGATGAATCTGTAATAGCAGCCATTTTAATCACCTGCATTAAATTTTATATACATGAAAACTTTTGTCAGGTAGTGGGAAAAAGCCCAACACCAGAGGGCCACAGTTTAATGTACTTTTATCATGTTGTTAAGCCCCATACCTACCTGAAGCAAAGTCGGATTATCAATTATGATATTGATAAACCGGGGGGGTCTGAGAGAGGGTCACATAAGTCCTCAAATCAGGCCAGGGCCAGAGTTGGGCCAGGAGTCCAGAGCTCTGATTTAGAGGCGGCGTGGAGGGGGCGGAGGGAGTGGGGCCGGCAAGCTACTGCAGCTCTGCAGCACGAGTTGCAGCAGACGCCTGGCCTGATATTTTGTCCGCATCCCCCCACCAAACACTGTACCCCGGTGTAGGCTCGCGGGCGGGTCCTAAGAAACCCTCTCCCCAACGCCATCCTCCCCTTCCCTCGCCCCCACAATGCTCCAGGGAGCAGGTGCTGCGGATGCAGGGAAGCCCGAGAGACCCATTCCCGTCCCCCCCGGACACCGTCCTCGCGGGTACCCGGATTCGGGCACCCGCACCTTGATAGGCTTTGTGTCGTTGGGGCCGAGGCACCGGCCGTGCATCTCCTCCATAGCCCTACAGGCCTGCGAGCTGCGG
Organism: Rhinolophus sinicus; assembly: GCF_057876585.1. Taxonomy (NCBI): domain Eukaryota; kingdom Metazoa; phylum Chordata; class Mammalia; order Chiroptera; family Rhinolophidae; genus Rhinolophus; species Rhinolophus sinicus. The sequence goes on along the minus strand of NC_142517.1, from coordinate 165,717,579 downwards.
GCGAACTTGACGAAGGCGATGCCCTTGGACTCCTTGGTGTGCTTGTCCCGCACCACCCAGATATCTTGGATCTCGCCGAAGGGTGAGAAGCGCTCCCTCAGTACCGACTCGGGCGTGTATTTGCTGATCACCAGGAAGATGCGGCTGTTGGGAGGCTCGTCCAGGCTGTCCACGCCCAGGCGGAAGCCTCCGCCACTCGCACAGCTGCCTGCTTCGTCCATGGTTCTCCAGCCCAGGGCTGGAGTGAGGCCCCCGTCCCCTTCGATCCTCTTCGCTTCCGCCGTGCCCACCACCGCCGCTGTCGCAAATCCAGCAGTGGCGAGTCCGGGGCTCTGTTTCCGGAAGACGTAAGACTCTGGCACTGTCCGGCCGCGCCGGGTGCCGGCTTCCGGAGAACTGCCTGCAGCGCCCCCTGGCGACCCGGGGGAGCCTTGTCCAGTCCTTGCCTTCAATCCCGCGGAGCCCAGGCACAAGTACCTGGTGTGCAATGCTAACTAGTGCCCTGTGGCCAGGACGGCCCAGTCTGGTGCACAGGCCTTTCCAACTCTGGCTTTATCTCCCATCCCCCGAACCACCCCGCCAAACAGAAGCCAAGGATTCTTCCCCCAAAATTTGCTATCTTGGTCATAAACTCAATAGAGGACCACCACCATAGGACAGAATTAAAACAGAAAAAGCCTTAAAGCTGAAAGGAACCTTTGAGCTCATCCAAAACCAGCCTCATTTGTTGAGAAAATGGAGAGGAGGAAATTGAGGCCCTTGCAATAGCCAAACGGTAATAGAGATAAAAGTAACAGAGCCAAAACTAGAACCAACCCCACCTGCTGATCTACTCCACTCCGACACGCACCCCCGAGGGACTGAGAGCAGAACGGGCGGACTGCTCAGCTGTGGAACTAGGAGACATCGTAAGGTGCAAGCAAAATGTGAAATGCATACTGACTTCCAAGGCTTATTGTTAATAAGCCTTGAGGAGAGGTCAGTAGAAAACTAGCAGAAATCCAGAAGGCTTGGATTTAGCAGTGGCGTTGGAATGAAGTGAAAGGAATAAATCAGAAAGTGGTCCAGGAGCACAGCTTCTTGAGTGTTCAAGTCCAGACTTCTAAGACCTGGGTCAGAACTCAAAACAGAGAAACACATTTATTGTGTGCCAACTATGTGCCCGGCTCTGTGCAAGGAGCTGTACATGCAATGGGTAATAGGAGGGATCTGATCCCTGCCCTTAGAGAGGTTTTCATCTGTTGGGGAAATCTTACATGTAAATAAGTAATGCAAAGTAATGTCAGATTGTGTTAAACAGTTCTGCCACTGAATTGTGTGAGCTTGGACAAGTTACCTCAGATATTCAATTTCAGTTTCCTCAATCTTAAAGTAGAAATAATATTACCCACTAACTGGGTTATTTGTCAAGCTTACTTAATTGACTCATCCATTCACTGAAGCAACAAATGTTTTTGACTTGTCTACTATGTGTTGGGCACTGCACTTTACTGAAGTGCTATAGTAGTCAACAAAATGGTCACTCTGCTTCCCTCATGAGTTCATCGTTTGGGCTTGTATAGTTAGGATTATATGAGATAGTACACATACCGTGTTTCAACGAAAATAAGACCGAGTCTTATATTAATATATTTTTGCTCCAAAACACGCATTAGGGCTTATGTTCAGGGGATGTCATCCTGAAAAATCATGCTAGGGCTTATTTTCCAGTTAGGTCTTTTTTGGGGGGAAACACTGTAGAACTAATTGCTTAGAGATCAAATGAGATAATATGTGTACCAAGGCACAATAGAGAGTAATTTTCTTTGTCTCTTTGACTATGGTATCCACTCCCCAACTCTTGATATTGTATAGTGGGATGGCAACTAGGAGTCTGGGATTCTGGGTTCTCACCCTTGATTTAGCGTAAGATTGTGACACTTTCACCTTGCATTACATTCCACATTTGTAAAATGTAGGCTCTGTTTACCCTGAAGCTTAGCAAGTCAAGGAAGTATTTTATCTTAACTTTCCACTTCTCTTTATGTTTTCCAGACCAATCAAGGTGAAGGAAAACAATGTGGTAATGTAACAATTTTATTGATGTGTGAGGAAGTGCAAAGAGTCTAGCAATACTATTTGCACACCAGTGCCATCTAGTGGACAATGTGTAATTTTCTTAAACTGCACTGACGGCTTTTTCCACTGTTTGTAAAACGAGATTACTGATTGGTATCCTGAAAATTTGGGGCTGATATTCAGATCAGTTACTTTTTTTTTCTTAAAGAAAGGATGAAAGATTGCGTAAAGCAAAACCAGGAATGTAAATAATGGGAAATGCTAGGAAAGCAAAATTTCTTTACCACCCAATTATGTGAAATACCACATATTCAAGGAAAACAAGAAATTTACTTATAAATTACTAAAATACCGTAAATGTATTTTTTCCTATGACATCAGTTTACTTTAAATACGTTTTTTATTGAGATGTAATTCAGATATCATAAATTCACCTATTTAAATTGTGCAACTCAATGTTTTTTTAGTATGTTCACAGAGTTGTGCAACCATTACCGCAATCAATTTTAGAACATTTTCGTCACTCAATAATGACTAGTTGTCATGTTTCAAATAATATAAAATCATAACTGAACACAAATCACATGTAACTAAAACAGCTGAAAATTCTGAGGTTTGAAAGAATGCTTATTAATTGATTTTGTATTAGAGAAAAGATGTGCTGGGAACTTGCAGATTAAAGTTTTCAAGGCTTTAAAACATGCAATGTACAATGCACAATTATTAGAATTATAAACACATGTTTATTTCACATGAAATTGAGATTTTCCTTGACATTTTTTCTTCCGAAATTCTTATGAATTTCTTTTTAAAAAAATAAGAGATGACATTGTGACTTATTTTTGAAATGCAAAAAGAAAATAGTAAATTCTTCTCATTGTTTTTCAAATTTCCTTGACATGATGTAATGGAAATGAGGTTTACTGGTTTTCAATATTAGTCTTCATACGTTATATTTAATTAAGTAAAAATGTTACGCTTTATTTTTAGTAGATTTTACCAATGATATTTATTGGTGATCAATTAGTAGCTTTCATATTGCTCTGTAAAAATATGGTGCAGAGTCTCCATTTTCCCCTCTGTAAGGCTACTGGCTGCTAATGATGTATGCAAGCACCTACCCTGACCTGTGTGTGGTAGGCATTCAAAAAGTGGCAGTCTCTTTTTTCTTGAGTTTGCATGCCTTTGTTAGAGTTTGGGAATAATATTTAACTCCTGATTCCCCCCCCCCCCCCCCAGTAGCCCTGTTCCTTTTGATTCAGTTTGAAGACATCTTTTAAATATGTATATCACAGGACAGAACTCATAGGCACTGCTTAGAATAGTTTTATTCAACCATCGGGTAATTGTGGTTATTTAAATTACAATGAGTTAAATTAATTGAAATTAACTATGATTAACGTAATTAAAAATTCAGTTACTCAGTCAGATTAGCCACATTTTTATTTTTATTTTCTTTTTCTTTGTCAGATTTTTTTAAATTAAAGTTTATTGGGGTGACAATTGTTAGTAAAGTTCTATAGATTTCAGGTGTGCAATTCTGTATTACATCATCTGTAAATCACATTTGGTGTTCACCACCCAGAGTCAGTTCTCCTTCATCACCAAATATTTGATCCCCTTTACCCTCATCTATCATCCCCCCCCCCCTTACCCTCTGGTAACCACTAAACTATTGTCTGTGTCTATGAGTTTTTGTTTCTCATTTGTTTGTCTTGTTCTTTTGTTGTTTTTGGTTTATATACCACATATCAGTGAAATCATATGGTTCTCTGCTTTTTCAGTCCGACTTATTTCGCTTAGCATTATAATCTCAAGATCCACCCATGTAGTCACAAATGCTCCTACTTCATCTTACTGCCGAGTAGTATTCCGTTGTGTATACATACCACAACTTCTTTATCCATTCATTTATCGAAGGACATTTTGGTTGTTTCCATGTCTTGGCCACTGTAAACAAAGCTGCAATGAACATTGGAGCACACGTGTCTCTATGTATAAATGTTTTCAGATTTTTTGGGTAGATACCCAGGAGAGGGATTGCTGGGTCATATGGTAATTCTATTCGTAATTTTTTGAGGAACCCCCACACTGCCTTCCATAACGGCTGCACCAGTCTGCATTCCCACTGACAGTGTATGAGGGTTTGATGCAGTTAGACTGGCTATCATCAACTAGCTACATTTGAAATGCTCAAAAACTACTTGCTGATAGTAGAGAGTGGACACAAAGAACATTTCTCTCGTGGCAGGAAGGTCTTTTTGGACAGAGCTCTATAGAAAAAGAATATTGGGTAAACTTCCCACTTACCTAATTCACAAAAATTTCACTGTGACTTTCCCAAATACCTTGCTTGTTGAACAATTTAAAAAATGATTTTAATATTGCGATTTCTCTGTCATAGTTTTACCACCCACACCTCCCTGAGTAATTATGTAACCACAGATAAGCTACTTTCCCTTCTCATGTTTTCCTAAACACGACTTTGACGTTTTCACCTGTCTGCCTTCAATACCTTTGTCTTCTTAAAGCTTTCTCAGTCTTTTCTTCCATATCTCCTTCCCTTGATCTTTCAGGACTCATTCTTTTTCTATTTATACTCCATTCCACTCTTTCAGTGATTAGCAGGCAGCTTGCAACCTTGCTGTCAGTTCTTGTATTAGTGTATTTTTGTGTAGCTAATTTATAATGATTTAACTTTTAATATATTTAAATTTTGCCCCAACTGGATTGTAACTCATAGAAAATTGGGGCAGTGGTTTGGTGTTCGTATTTCCAAGTTGCTTGGCACAGTGACTGCTCATAGTGAGCTACTGTTTTCTTCTTTTTGATTACCTGATTTGGTTACCACGATCAAATGCTAATAGGCCATTCATAAAACGTCAAGTTCCTACTTCAAGCAAGAACTGGTACACACTGAATATACATAGATAATTTAACTCTTTGGTTAGGTGAAAGTTATACGAATGAAAAAGGGCTGGGTTAGGGACATTCACTTTGTCACATTTAGACTCAGCCAGTGGCTGCCCAGCGGGTCCAAGCCTTTAAGCCCTTGGAAAAGTTGCGATCCCGCTGGATCTGGAGGCCAATCAGTGGCGTGGATGGAGCCCAGCCTGCCGTTGGCTGGGGTCCCCTGGAAGCACATGCCTGGCTGGGCCTGCTGCGGAGGTCTTTGAGGTGCTGCTGCAGGACTGACAGTCTAGAAATTGATGCATGGGCTCTGGCCCAGCCACCGCTGGGGTGACTACTAAGGGTTCACTGGACAGGAAGAAGGCTGATCCGCCAGCCCAAGCTACTGGACCTGTGGTCGGGGTGGGCCTGGCTGGGAGGGAGTGGGCCAGCCAGCTATGACACCTGAGCACAGTGTTTATGTACCGTTGCAATCTGGGCCTGGGTCCACCCAGAGGGGAGTATCTAGCCATCCTGCTCAGAAGAGGCTTGCCCTAACTTCAGCCTGGTGGGACCCAGATGTCCCTAAGAGCAACAGAAGAGTATTTCTAGGGAGCCTTTCTGATTTCTGGGTGGGACTGATTCTGAGTAGAGACTTCTGCCCACAGTTGGCAGAAGTTATCCTCGAAATGGAGGTGTTGGTATGGAAGAGCCTAGTTTGGGTGTTTGGAAAGCTGGATTCATGTTCCACCTCAGAGGTTCAATAGCATCCGATTAGAAGGGGGAAAGGTCAGAGACACCTGTTGGGTTCATAGACGTGAAGTGACTTACCCAGGATCACATCGTTGTGAGGCACCCGACTTACGGTACTTTCGACACTGTAACACACAGAATCCCGCTTAATTTTTTTGAGTCTGTGTAGTGTTTACACTTCAAATAGTCTAGTGAGCTTCCCCTTCCTCTTTCATCACTTCAATTTTGTGGGTTTTGTAAATTTGGAAACAGATTTAAAGAAATTGAGAAGATACTAATTTTGCAGGTCATTGTATATGAAGTACTAACCTCTATCTGAGTAATAGCTAACTTTAAACAATACTGTATTTTTCAATATTGTCAGAATAACAGAAACATTTTCTATTCCCTGTAGTTATAAAGGTAAAAATGTGCTTAGAATTATACTGTCAAAGAGCTAGGTATTTTCATAATTTCTATAATAATAACTTTTTTGTTCAGGCACTTCATTCATTAGCATATCAAACTACATTTTTTTCAGTAAGTTGACATTATTTTAATTCTTACATCAATTTAGTTGGAAGAGGCATTTATTTAATTATGTAACAGAATTTTTGGCAGTCTGAACCAAAATGTCTTAGTACAAAATTTATTTTATATACTTATCACCATATAAAAATCTTCTCTATTTAGAACTATACATTGCCCATTACAGTAGTATTAAATGGATACTAATGCTGACTGAACTCAATAATGTTATTTAATTGCTTTCAGATAATGCTTGATTTAGCCGGATAGATTTGTTTATAGCTGCAGGTATAAATAAATGAGAAATGATGTGTTACATATAACTTACTGTGGCCTCATTTTTTTCTGTATGATTTTTAATTTTACAGTTCTTTTTGCAAGCATATAAGTACACATAATAAGTATCATATTTAAACACATTTTCACTTTGTTCTATCCTTATTTTTAAGTAAGGGGATACCAAATTAGACCTATATGCTTTGTATCATTTTTTGCAAATGCACTTTTTGGGAGTGAAAACAAAAAATGGAATATGATTGTCCTAAATAAATTACTATAATTGTTTGAAGTCTGAAGTAAAACCTTATACCAATAGCACTTTCTGAAGTAGCTATAGCTAGAAATGTAAAAATATATATAAACCTGGTAAATGAGATGATTATGTCTTTATAAAATTGGATGCTATATGTTTGTGTTTTTGAGCACTCAGACTTTAAAGCAAGCATGCTTTAAACTATATTTTTTGTTTAGTATCATTAGTATTCACTTCAAAGTGATGGAATTCCTTTTCTTTAGCTTTGCAAATCTGATGTTTTCTTTAATCTGCTTCATTGCAGAACAAAATGGGAGATGCTGAGGCAGGCAAGAAGATCTTTGCTCAAAAATGTGCTCAGTGCCACACAGTGGAAAAAGGTGGAAAACACAAGACTGGTCCAAATCTCTGGGGCATTTTTGGCTGACAGATGGGACAAGCACCAGGATTTTCTTATTCCAATGCAAACAAAAACAAAGGTAAAAACTAGGCAATTGTGGGAGAGAACTGGAAACTTTGTAAAAAAGAAGAAGGCACATAATTTGATATTATAATAATTTCCTAATTCACAGCATTAAAAATGAAATCCCCATGTTTATATTACTGAAACATTGATTTGTATCATAAGAACTGCATTTGGATAACTGGTCATCTTGATCAGAGGAATTAGCTATCCTCTGTGGCATAGGTTTTTGCATATACAAGGTATTTAATTATATGCAGTACATTTATCTTGAAAAAGGATAAGCTAAATTTTAAAGGTCAAATTATATTTTAAGCATAATGTTAGTTTTCTATTTAGTAGTGATTCCTAGCAGGGTGGAGGGAATGTTACATAGTTTGAAAAAGTATGTCGACGATTTCTGTGTTGGTGGAAAGTGGTAGATGGCTGTGAAAGTGGGAAAGCATTTTAGAGTTGAAATGTAAAATGGACGGAGAAGATTTTATATCGTTGCAAAGCAATTTATTATTATTGGATATACATGTACGTACATACATACATACATACATACATACATGTATATCATTAGCATTCACTTCAAAAATAGGGTACAACTCTAAAATAGAGTGAAACTCTATTTTGAGTTGTTCTTGGGAGCCTAGCATTTTTTACAGTCCCAAATTTCAGATCACCACTACACTACTCTTTGGAAAGGTTTTTGTTTTATTTAATTTTTTATTTCTATTTTTTTAAAGGTGAAATTCACATAACATACAATTAGCCAGTCAGTAACATTTAGTGCATTCACGGTGTTGTACAGTGACCACCCTTCTGTAGGTTCAAAACTTTTTCATTACCCTAGAAGAACCCCTGGACCTATTAAGTAATCACTCCTAATCTTCTCCTTCCTCTAGCCTTTGGCAACCACTGATCTGCTTTCTATTTCTATAGATTTGCCTTCTCTGGATATTTCATATAAAAGGAACCATTTAATATATGACCTTTTGTTTCTGGCTTCTTTTACATAGCATGATATTTTCAAGGTTCATTGAAGTTGTAGCATGTATCAGTACATCATTACTTTTTATGGCTAATACAATATTCTATGGTATGTACGTATCACATTTTGTTTATCTGTTGATGGACATTTGGATTGTTGCCACCTTTTGCCTATTCTCTGTAGCGCTGCTATGAATATTTGTGAATACGTATTTGTTTGAGTCCCTGTTTTCCGGTCTTTTAGTTATTTAACTAAGAGTGGAATTGCTGGGTCATTTGTTAAATCTATGTTTACTTTTTGAGGAAAAATCAAACTGTTTTTCATAGTGGTTGTACCATTTTACATTCCCATCAGGATTGTAGGAGGATTCCTGTCTCGTACTCACCAACACTTGCTCTTTTCTTTTCCTTTTTTTAAATTGCCATTGTAGTGAGTGTGAAGTGTCGTCTTGTGATTTTACTTTGCATTTCCCTAATCAACCATGATGTTGAACAGCTTTTTCTGTGTTTGTTGGCAATTTGTATATTTCCTTTGGAAAAAATGTCTATTTCTGTCCTCTGCCTATTTTTTATTTTGGTTCTTTGTTTTTTGTTGTTGTATTGTAAAAGTTCTTTATGTATTCTGGACTCTTATCAAATATGTAATTTGCAAATATTTTTCTTATTCTGTAGATTATCTTCATTTTCTTGGTAGTGCCTTTTAATGCACAGAAGTCTTCAATTTGTATAAAGTCCATTTATCTTTCTGTTGTTGATGTTGCTGTGCTTTTGGTGTCAAGTCTAGGAATCCATCTCTAAGTCTGATGTCATTAAGATTTATGTTTTCTTCTAATAGTTTTATAGTTTTGGCTCTTTGATTAAGGTGATTGATCCATTTTGAGTTGATTTTTTATATAGAGTGAAGTAGGGGTACAATTTCATTACTTTGCATGTGGTTATCCAGTTGTCTGGGCACCACTTGTTGAAGAGACCATTCTTTCCCAGTTGAATGGTCTTGACTCTCTTGTTGAAAATCATTTGGCCATATAAACTAAGGTTTCAGTTCTATTCCATTGGTTTGTATGTCCTTGTAGTAGTACCACACTGTTTTGATTACTGTAATTTTGTCAAAAACGGCCCTTGGAATTTTATAGAGATTGCATTGTATCTATAGATTGCTTTTGAGAGTATTGCCATCTTAACAATATTAGCATTCCAATTTGTGAACATAGGCTGCTTTTCCATTTATTTAAATCTTCTTTAATTTCTTACAGCAATATTTTATAACATTCAGTGTACCAGTCTTTCACCCCCTTGGTTAAATTTGTTCATAACTATTTTACTCTTTTTAGATATTTTTATAAATAGAATTTTCTTAATTTCGTTTTCAGCTTGTTTGTTGCATATGTATAGAAACACACTGATCTTTATATCAGTTGATCTTGTACCCTGTAACTTTGCTGAATTAATTTATTAGCTCTAGTAATTTTTTTGTGGGTTCTTTGGGACTTTCTATATGTAGAATTATGTCATCTGTGAATAGAGATAGCTTTACTTCTTCCTTTCCAATTTAAATAGCTTTTATTTCTTATTCTTCCCTGATTTCTCTGGCTAGGACTTCCAGTAGAATTCTGAATAGCAGTTGATAAAAGCAAGCATCCTTGTCTTCTTCCTGATATTAGGGGGGGAGATTTCAATTTTTTTTACCTTGAGTATATTAGCTGTGGGTTTTCCATAAATTCATGTTAAGCAAGTTTCCTTTAATTCCTAGTTTACTCGTTGTTTTTATCATGAGTTGTTGGATTTTGTCAAATGCTTTTTCTGCATTTATTAAGATAATCATGTATTTTTTTCCTTGTGCTCTGTTAATGTGGTGTATTACATTAATTTTTCTTATGTCGAACCATCCTTGCATTCCTGGGATAAATCCCACTTGTCATGTAGTAAATCTTTTAATGTGCTATAGAATTTAGTTTGCTAGTATTTTGTCGAGGATTTTTTTGCATGTATAGTTATGAGATATTGGTTTGTAGTTTTATGTGGTAGCTTTGTCTGGCTTCTGTGTTTGGAGAAGTTTTAAATATAGATTATCGGCAGCTATAATCCTCTTCATATATGATTAAAATTTAGTATTTTTAAATTTCTTAATGGGTTTCATAGTGCTTTATAGGCTGTAATGCACCTTACTTGATTGAGATTTGCAGACCATGTTGTAGGAGAAGGGCTTTCATGAGGGGAGTTGGCACCATTTTTTTTTTTTTTTTTTTGAGTGTACATGTAATAGCTTATACTTTGTCAAAAGAGGGATTCTGCATTTTAAAAACTGTTCCTAGTAAGACAGTATTTTGGGTTGGTTTTAGCCTATCCATAGTGATGCTACTGGCTAGAAATGTCTGGGGGTGCTCATTTCGGCTTGTACTACTTGTTTAGAGCCCCCACAGACATTTCTCCCAACAAAACCAAACTGGCCCTGTGGTTCTTATTATGATTGCAAGACACATCTCAGCAACACCCATTAGGGAACTTTAAAAAGACAAGGCGTATTATTCACAAATCCTGGAGGGAACATGGCATGCCTGGGGCCACAAGGTGAGGTTTGGGAAAGGTGGGGGGTGGAGGGAAGGACAGAGATAGCACCCATGCAAGTGAGCAAGCACAGGCCTGAGGGTCTGCTTTTTGGGGAGTCAAGGGTGGAGTGCCTAGGATTTCACAGGTTCACTTTTTATTGGTGAATTTAAAACATAAGAGCAGGAAACAAATCAGGGGAAGGGAAAAGTAAATGGTTAGCCATATGGTCAGCTAGCTCTACCAGAGCTTTCCAAAAAAAAAAAAAAAAAAAGTTTATGGATGGGGTGGCCTGGTTCTTTATCTAGTCCTGTAGCTTGCAATGTATTTATTTCAGATTAATATCTTTCTTTGAAGTGGATGCCTGGCAGTCAGAAGCTTGTCAGGCACTTAACATTACAATAAAAAATGCTAATTATACTTACATTACAGATAGGTAAGATATAGTGAAATTTTTGTTATGGGGTGTTTTGGGGAAATTAATCTTGGGGATAGTCATATGGTTTGGTTAAAACAAAATTCACACATGTAGAGATTGTCAGTATTTATGTATTTATTAATTAAAATAAGATATTTTTTATTTTCCTGTAACTCTGAGAGCCATACAGTTTAGTAGGATGGAAACCTGGCAAAAACCTTGGTCTCTAGACTTCTCTTAGATTTCTATGCAGGGTGTGGCTGGGTAGGGAATATATGGTAAGTTTAACTACTTTAGAGTGCTACTAATAGATCTGAGTATTTGAAGTTTCCTGGGGCTGCTGTAACAAAGTGCCGTATACCAGGTTCTTTAAAATAGCAGAAATGTATGGTTTTATAGTTCTGGAAGGCAGAAGTGTGAAATCAAGGTGTTGGCAGGGCCATCCATACTCCCTCTGAAGCATATAGGGACATCTTCTAGCTTCCTTGCTTCCTCCTAGCTTCTAGTGGTTTGTCAGTAAAATATTGGTGTTTTGGCATATAGCTGCTATCTCCAATTTCTGCCTGTGTCCTCACATGGTCCCCATGTGTCTCCTCACGTAGCTGTCTCATAAGGAAACCAGTCATATTGGGTTGAGGACCCATCAATCTCCAGCGTGACCTGATTTCAGTTTAACTAATCATCTGCAATGACCCTATTTCCAAACAAAGCCACATTCTGAGGAGTTCGGACCTCAACATACCTTTATTTAGGAGACACCCATAATAAAGGACCATATATACATATAAAATAAATACCTAGGTAATTGATAAAATACTTATATTCAAACAAAATAGAATGAAATTTAATCTTTGTCGTGTCAAGGGTTCTTTGGCATATTTTTAAACATCAACACAGTTGTTATTAACACAATACCATTGTATTTAGTATGTACAGAAAATGCTGGTTAGTAGGTGTTCTGTAATAAAGAATTTGGTCTTTTTCCCAGTTTCCTGGTAGGGAATCTTTAAAACCATGGAATTTCCTGAGTCATAGTAGTATCTTTGTTATTCAAGGTTGGGCCCTGGGAACCTGGCCTGAGATTTCTGTTAGATGCTAATAAGATGATTTCTGTTAGACTCCCCGTAGATAGTTTCAGGATGGGGGCTGGCCAAGGACAAAAGACCAACCATAAGACTAGAGAATTGGGGCTTTGGGCTAGGTGATATCTCCAGGGACAGGGGATAAAAGCTGGAAACTGAGTTCAGTTACATGGGTATTGAGTCAATCAATCATGCCTATGTAATGAAACCCAGTAAAAACTTGAGTTCCTGGGTGGCAAACACATCAGTGTCCTGATAGGGTGATTCAACAAGGGACAGAATCCAGAAGCTCTGTGCTTGGCACTTTCCCAGACCTTGCCATATGTTTCTCTTCATCTGGCTGGTCCAGATTTGCATCCTTTGTAATAAAATTGTAATTGGAAATACAGTGCTTTCCTGAGTTCTGTGAATTGTTTTAGCAAATTATTGAATTTGAGGTGATCCTGGGAATCCTCAAATTTATAGCCAATTGAGCAGATGTTTGGATGACCTGGGGACCCCGAACTTGGAGCTGGTATCTGAAGTGAGGGCCGTATTGTTGGGGACTTGTGGAGTCTGTGCTATGGAGTCAGAAATGAATTGCATTTATTGCAGTAGGATATCCAGTTGATAGAATGTTGAATAAATCAGTTTTAAACTTACGTTTGTTGTTTGCATTTTTATAGCTCTTTAATTCTTAAGGTAATATTTCTCTATAGTGTCATTTTATTATTTTATTATCATATTACAATAGCAGTCAACTTTTGAAGTCCTAATTTGTTAGCTAGTTATAACCTAATATTTGTTACTCTAGTAGCCAATATGTTGAGGATTTTATTGCTTATTAGCATTGATTTGAAATCATATTAAAATTTACTACAAATATATCTTCTGTTATACATTGTTGTCAAGGATTAAAAGCCGTGTAGAAATAGTAACAAGTGTTGGAGAGGCTGTGGAGAAAAAGGAACCGTGATACACTGTTGGTGGAAGTGCAGACTGGTGCAGCCGCTATGGAAGGCAGTGTGGAGGTTCCTCAGAAAATTAAGAATAGAATTACCATATGACCCAGCAATCCCTCTCCTGGGTATCTACCAAAAAAATCTGAAAACATTTATACATAAAGACACGTGTGCTCCAATGTTCATTGCAGCTTTGTTTACCGTGGCCAAGACATGGAAACAACCAAAATGTCCTTCAATAGATGAATGGATAAAGAAGTTGTGGTATATATACACAATGGAATACTATTCGGTGGTAAGAAAAGATGATATAGGAACATTTGTGACAACATGGATGGATCTTGAGAGTATAATGCTAAGCGAAATAAGTCAGACAGAAAAAGCAGAGAAACATATGATTTCACTGATATGTGGTATATAAACCAAAAACAACAAAAGAACAAGACAAACAAACGAGAAACAAAAACTCTTAGATACAGACAATAGTTTAGTGGTTACCAGAGGGTAAGGGGGTTGGGGGGTGGGAGATGAGGGTAAGGGGGATCGAATATATGGTGATGGAAGGAGAACTGACTCTGGGTGGAGAACACACAATGGGATTTATAGATGATGTAATACAGAATTGTACACCTGAAATCTATGTAATTTTACTAACAATTGTCACCCCCATAAATTGAAAAAAAAAAAGAAAAAAGCTGTGTAGAATGCTTGGCTTTAATGTTATTTAAGAATTAGAAATAAAATTTCTCCAAGTCAGATCATTTAAGTATTTGGGACTATAATATTATTTGTTAGTTCTCATAAAATAAGAATAATACATAGTAGAATTAAATCAGACCCCTGTCTTACACCACTGATAAAAATTAACTTGAAGTGGATCAGAGACTTAAATCTAAGGCCTGAAACTGTAAAACTCTTAGAGGAAAAAATAGGGAAAAACTCCTTGAGATTGGTCTTGGCAATGATTTCTGGCTATGACAGCAAAAGTATAAGCAACAAGAGCAAAAATAAATAAGTGAGACTACATGAAACTAAAATTTCTGTACAGCAAAACAAATAGTCATCAAAATAAAAAGGCAACCTATGGAATGGGAGAAAATATTTGCAAATCGTATAACTGATAAGAAGTTAATATTCAAAATATATAAACAATTCCTACAACTGAAGAGTGAAAAACAACCCAATTAAAAATTAGGCAGAGGAATTGAATAGACATTTTCCCAAAGAAGTCATACAACAGCCAGTAGGTGCATAAAAAGGTGTTAACATCACTAATCATAAGGAAATGCAAATCAAAACCACAACATCACCTCACACCTGTTAGAATTACTATCATAAAACAGATAAGAAATAACAAGTGTTCGTGAGGATGTGGAGAAAAGGGAACCCTTGTGCACTGTTGGTGGGAGTGTAAATTGGTGCAGCTACTATGGAAAACATGAAAGTTCCTAAAAAAATTAAAAATAGAACTACCACATGATCCAATAATCCCTTTTCTGGTTATATACTTAGAGAAAATGAAAACAGGATCTCAAAGAGATACCCACATCCCTGCGTTCATTGCAGCATTATTCAACAATAGCCAAGATACGGAAATGATCTGTCTGTCAATGGATGAATGGACAAAAAAGATGTGGTATATATATTACATATATATATATACATATATTATATACACATATTAATATGTTACTTAACCATGAGAAAGAAGGAAATCCTGCCATTTGCAACAATTTGGATGAAACTTGAGGGCAATATTGCTGAGTGAAATAAGTCAGACAGAGAAAGACAAATACTGTATAATGTCACTTATATGTGGAATATATAAAAGCTGAACTCAGAAAAACATAGTAGAGCTACAAGGGCCTGGGAGGTTCTGTAATGGGGAAAGATTTTTCAAAGGGGACAAACTTTCCACAGTAAATCATTCAACAAGATTAACAAGTTCTGGGGCTCTAATAATACAGCATGCTGAATGTTAGCTAATAATACTGTATTATATACTTAAAAGTTGCTAAGAGAGTACATCTTAAATGTTTTCAACACAGAAAAAGAAATCGTAATTATATTATTAGGTGAAGGTTTTAGCTAATGCTACTCGTGGTAATTAATTATTTTTCAGTATATAAATGTAACAAATCAACACATTGTACACCTTAAACTTACACCACAATGTTATATGTCAATTATATTTCAATAAAGCTAAGAAAAAAGAATAAGTACCTTACAGCGTTAATTGAGCTGCGGTTTTAAAATAAAGTTATTTAGAATAAAATAAGGATTTAAAAAATATTTCAGCACAACTTGACCAAAAACAGACTTGAATAATTAAGAACCATGAAGGAAATAGTTCACTTTTAATAAAATTGTGGGAACCTGTTCACCATATTTTATTCTCTACATATAATCTTTCTCTTGGAAATAATTACACTATTTTAGTTTTTAAAATAATAAGGAACTTCTCATTTTAAAGATTCTTTATATGACTTGCTTAGAGTTATAGTTTTACAAAATTCATGATTATAACAATAATCTTATATTGTGTGATTTTAAAAAAAATTGTGGCAAAATATATAACACAAAATTTATTCTTTTTACATTTTTAAGTGTACAGCTCTGTAGTGGTAATCACATTCACGTTGTTCTGCAATCATTACCAACATCCATTGCTAGAAGTTTTTATCTTCCCAAACTGAATCTTTACCCATTACACGTGCTCTGGCAACCACCATTCTACTTTGTTTCTAATTAATTTGACTATTCTAGGTACCTCATTTAAATATAATCATATAGTATTTATCTTTTCTGTGACTGGCTTATTTCACTCACTTAGCATAATGTCTTCAGTGTTCATTCATGTTGTGCTGTGTATCATAATTTCCATCCATTTTACAGCTGAATAATATTCCATTGTATGTATATGCCACCTTTTGTTTATACATTCAATGTCATTGGACACTCAGGTTGCTTCAACTGTTTTGCTATTGTGAATACTGCTATGAACATGTGTGTACACATACCTATTCATGTCCCTTCTTTCAGTTCCTTTGGGAACTGAAGTGAAATTGCTGAATCATATGATTTCTGTGTTTAATTTTTTGAGAAATAGCTGTACCATTTTCCATAGTGGCTGCACTATTTTATGTTCCCACCAGCAATATACAAGGGTTCGAATTTCTCCACATCCTTGATAATACCTGTTATTTTCTGTTTTTGTTTTTAATAATGGCCGTCCTAATGGGTGTGACATGGTATCTCATTGTGGTTTTGATTTGCATTTCTCTAATGATTAGTGAGGTTGAATATCTACATTGCGTTTTTAAAAATATCATTAAGTGCATAAAGCTTTTCTTTTGAGAATAATGCCTTTACATGTATTATTAAATACCTATATGGCATTTGCATTTTGGAGGTCATGATAATTGAAGCAGATTTTAGTAACAAATTGGTTGAATTAATTCATGAGCTGCCCATATCATTTCTATGCTAAGAAGTGATAATACTAAGATTCAGACTCACGTCTTTTGGGGCCTTTAGAGAAATCATATCATGGGGCTAACATATTAGCTAAACTAACTGATTATTAGAGATTAATCTTTATCCTTTGCCTATTGTCAGGTCAGATCTGTTAAGAGAGGCAGTAAGACACACTGAGTCATAAATATGTTAATAATTTTTAAAATATTTTGAAATCCATGTACATTATATGAAAATTCAAATCATTTTAAAGGATGCTTCCCAGAATCCTTCCTTTAAAGATGGCATGTCTATGTTTTATTCTTTGATGCTGGCTCTCCTGGCCTTCCATGGTGTCTAAAATTTAGGGAAACTTTCACAGCTAATCGATATATACGCTACTCTTTGGGCTAGAGGATTATGACTTTGCCCCTCAAAATTTTTCACCTAGTTTGAAAAACTTTTCTCTTTCAAGATCATCAGTGACTGGTGTCCTCTCACTCTAGTTCAAGTTTTCTGACCTTGGTAGCCTTCTCATTATATCAAGTTGGGGAGTTATACGTTCTTCTTCAAAATTTTTATCAACAGTGGAATTAGCATTTCTATTTCTCTTTGTCCATGTTCTGTTCAACTGGTTTTAGAAAGGAAAAATAGTAGAGACAACGTTTTCTTCTCATCATAAAACTGGATTCCTGAAATTATAGGTTTTTGTAGAGTTCTGGACAGAGACAGCTTGGTATGAGTGGCAGAAAAAACATGGAAATATGAGTTCGTAGTCACAGATTCTTGATTCTGCCTAAGACAACACCCTTGTCATCTTAGGGCAAGTTATTCTCTTCTTTTTGGGTCATCATTTACTCAGCTGCAAAATGATGGGTTGGATTAATTGATCTCTAAGATCTTTTCTAGAAGAAACTTTCTGTGATTCTAGGAGGATGGGGTACTGCTTAGGCACAACATGTCTGGGTTGGTAGTTCACTTGGTGTACCACGGATCATCCTAAAAAGTATGTGAGTGTTGGATTTCTACAGGGAAACCAAAGAGTAGAGCACCAAAAAGAATAATTTTGGAATTTTCTTGTAGGTCAGTATAAATTACATATATCATGTCAGACTAAATATTGTAAGTATTCCCAGTCATAATAAATAGCCTTCTTATTGAATCCAAGAATACTCTTGTTCATGTAGGTGGGTTACATCAGAAACTAAGACTTGCAAATGTAACTACAGAAACTTAAAACTTATTTTCACCTTTATAGGTATTATCTGGGGAGATGAAACTCGGATGGAATATTTGGAGAACCCAAAGAAATATATCCCTGGAACTAAAATGATATTTGCTGGTCTTAAAAAGAAGATTGAGAGAGAAGATCTTATTCAGTATTTGAAATGGGCAACATCTTCATGAAATGCTCTTGAAACTTAAAAAAAAAATAGTTATAAGCCAAATTTTTCCAATTTCAAATATTGTATGTTTAAAGAAATCATATTTGATCTTTCTTGACCAGCCTGCAGTAAGTTTAACATTTTAAAATAACAGGTATTTTTGATTGTGTGTAATCTACTGATCAAATACCCTTCAGAGTCAGCACTTATTTTTGTCCACTCATTAAGGCTGTGGGCAGGTCAGGATAGAGGAGGAGAGGGAAGGAAACTGAAATCTATTGTGCTTCAGTGGCCTCTACATCTGCAAAGTATTTTATAAGCCTAGCAACTGCTACTGATGGAGAGAACTTCCTCATACTTATTTCTCTGTAATTTAAATGTAAATATAGCAGACATTAGCTTTAGTTTTTATTAAGCTGTGCTTGGTTATGTGTTTGTCTTTTATTATAAATAATACTTCAGGAGCAAAAAGTAGGGAAAATGAAGTCAAATATTTGATCTTACTTTAGGAATATTATTGGGCGAAAAAAGCCAATTGTTGACCATGTATAAAATAAAACCTAGTGAGAAACAGAAAGTATGTTCCATAGTAGTAAACATTTATATCACATAATAATCTTTTTGCAATAATCTTTTTATGATACCCTCTAATCTTGAGTCATGTAAAGCTGGATTGCAGGGAGGGATAGCAGAGACCCTGAGAGAAAAGGAGAAAAAAATATCCCTCATCATTAATATGGAAAGACCTCCCACTTCACAGTAAGTGGGAGAGAAGCATGGTGGAACAGGTCCACAACAGGGCCTGTGTAAGGTTTGAAGCAGCCCCTGAAGTGGCTGTGCAATCTACAAGTACTCAGTCACCCAAATGGTATGATCGATGCAAGAAGGAGAAGCTGTTTCCTTACCGAAGAGGTGGGTAATAGACTGGTCAGGGGTCAGTATGGGTGAGGATGGACATCCATTATTTCATTTCCGCTTTACTACTAACACCCATATTAGGAGGATTTTTACCTTCTAAATTGAGACTATATAAAGAGATCTCGTACTAAAACCAAAACTTGGATCTTCTACTCTAATTCCTGGTGACTTTTCACCATATCATGTTATGGATAATATGTTGCTAGTTAACTTATTAGGAAATGCCACCACTGAAAAGAAATTTCCGAACTGAGGGAATGTAGTTCAAAAAGCTGATTTCCAGAAGGTTCTATTAAATCAACCAAGTGCTGGGCTCAATTTTAATGCACCTGGCAAGTGGGAGAGAATGTACCACTCCTGGAGCCCAGTGCCAGTATGGTATAAGGAGTGTGTGCCCAGGGAGCCAAGGGACTTCAGGCAAAGCTGGGCTTGTTACTCTTTCCCTGGAGGAATTCTTTGATGGTGCAGAGACATCTGTAGGGTGTATTAGGGATATTGTCAATCTCAGAGCTGAATTGGGTTTGCAAGGACCTAGAATAAGGTGAGATACCTCATATGCTAATTTACATGAAACAGAAAATTGCGAGAAGGAACTTGAATTTAATTCATAGTCATAGTTACAGGTCAGATTTATATAACCCTGACAGATGAGCTTGGTGGCTTTGAGAGAAAGCCACATTGCAGGGAGGAGCAAGAAGGCCTTGTATTTGGAGTTCAGATACTTGTGATTTAGGAGAAGTAGAAAGAAGATAGTACGAGGAGAGCTGAGATGATAAAAGGCAGTTGGGTGGAAATGGAGAAGTATTAAGTAGATTCCTTTTATTGTAAAAATTGTTTGGTTAGTGATAAGATATTGCATGTTGATTTGCATTTATGTTTATCCTAGAAAGAGCAAGTAAATATATATTTTTTTGGTTGGTAATGATGTTTCTGTTATTAGAAAAACATTGGAGGAAGAATTGCAAATAAATGCAATAATTACAATTCTATATTATGATAGGCTTTATTACTGAATGAATATATGCCATCTCTGAGAGATTTAAATCCATTTAGGATCAATTTGCACGAAGGGACTTCTGGACACTGCTAATTTTATTATGTGCCAGTTTAGCTCAGCTGGAACTGTTTTTGTCAGAATTCGTTTCTCTGTATGGTTACTGGTTAGGGCTGGTCACCTGAGAATTCTGCTTGAGGTTTGGAAAGCAGTGGCATTATGCAGACGCTTTTACATTTGTAGGGTCCATGCAGGGCCCCAGCCGCCACTCCTACTTGTCACTAACCTGTTGACCGTAGCCTTCATGAGGTGGGGCAGCAGATGGGCACTCAGCTTCTTCAACTCTTACCAGATTTCTCTCAGCTTCTCTGAGTCCTGTGTTGCGTCCCGCACAACAAAAGTTGTGGGAATCGAGAAGGGCAGCGCAGGGTTAAGAAATATAGTATTCAAGAATAGAGTGCAAGCGGGGTCAAGGGACTCCAGCCTCAAATGACTGAGCCTAGAATCGGGCCACCGCACAGCTTTTATTGATTAACAAATGCGGAAGTAAAGCTTGTTAATCTCAGTGAATCTCACACATTATATTAGGAAACTGATGCAAACTAATCACCCTTGCCTGCAGACAGTCAGAACTGTAAGTCTCAGGATGTATGTACCTCCCCAAGGGACAAAACCTTTATGCATATGAATAGACGGAGAGCTGATGTTATCACATCATTGAATCTCTTGCCAAGCAGGATGTGGGAAGGAATGTAGCCACAGAGGCAGAAGCTCTCCTTAGCGGGGGACGATGGGGGTCTGTGCCCACCTCTGTCAACCCCGTGAGTTCTCCAGATGGCCCCCATGTGTCTGTGCCTGGCTTAGGTTGTTCCTTCCTTGAGGAATTTTACCCGTCATTGACTAGCCAGCCATCCTTTGGGGCCAAACAGGAAGACATAAGGTGTAAGCACAAAGGTGAAGCAAAGTCCCTGAAAGGATCCGTCTCACAGATTCTCCTTTCTTTAGAGACAGGTACGAGGGGACAGATGGGTAGGCTGCTGCGTGGCAATAGTCCTGGCCCAGGAGTAAGTGCAGTGCTGAGAGGGAAGGACCTGGCTTCCCTCAGGTCATTCACATAACCAAGGGTTACAATGGTGAGAAGCGGAGAACTTGGGTCCCAGGTTATCCTCACAGGTGTGTCCTTGCTCTTCCTACTTTGCTCCCTGCTGTGCTTCCTGACTACCAGCCCTGCTGACCTACAGCAACTGTAAGCTCCCCTCCAGATGCAGTGCAAACAACCTTTCAGTCTTCACCAGCTCCCCTCGGTGGTCTTAGTGACCTTTGCTCCGGTTCTTTATTTCCTCAGCTTCTCCCCAGGTTGTGTAGGGTCTAATCCTTCTAACAACTCCCTCATTCACATCACTCATTGTAGTCCTCTTCCCTGGTCAAACCCTAACGGATACAGGCATCCTACTGTGTTTCACCGAAAATAAGACCTAGCCGGACAATCAGCTCTAATGCGTCTTTTGGAGCAAACATTAATATAAGACCCAGTGTTGTATTGTATTGTATTGCATTGCATTGCGTTGCGTTGCGTTGCGTTGCGTTGCATTGCATTGCATTGCATTGCATTGCATTGCATTGCATTGCATTGCATTATATTACATTATTATACCCGGTCTTCTGGTAAAATAAGACCAGATCTTATATTAATTTTTGCTCCAAAAGACGCATTAGAGCTGATTGTCCGGCTAGGTCTTATTTTGGGGGAAACACGGTATCTATGCAACGTACCTGCTTGCAAATGCATAAATGGAACCTCAAAGGGGATTGCATGCTCAGCCTAAATTTGTTACACCTTGACAGAGCAAAAGAAAGACTAATGAACTTCACAACGATCTAAAGTTAATTTATTTAAGACTGCCAATGTCTCCTAAACTTTAATTAAAGATTTATTAGGAAGAAGATTCATGTTAACCAGAGAACAGTTTCCTATAAACATAAAATCTGAAAGGAAAAGTAAATATCCTTGTTTATGGGACTATTAAGAGGAACCAGGAGACTTCAGTGGCTAGGAAGTGTTACACATCCACAAAATGTTATATGTCAACAAAAATATATTTGAAAAGTATTGCAGACAGATGATTATATAAGCTGTACAGTTAGTGCTTTTAGCACAGGCAATTCTTATATCTTGATATGGATCTGGAAAAATGAAGTATTTCATTTAATTAAAGTGAAAATGTGAGATCAGTCAACTTGGCAATTATGTGTGATTCAGAAGAAATAGAGAGAACTCTTCAGAAAACAGTGTAACATTGTTAGTTAGTGTGTTCTTAAAATTTTTCATTCACACTAGCAAGTAAAGTCCTTCCGAGATGTAAATCTCTAGTCGGTGGTTCTTGTGTGTGTGTTTGGGGGGGGGGGGGGGGGAACCATACCACTTATTTTTCAAGAAGAATATATTTTTTAAATTGAACCCTGGGTCCCACAAGAAGTTGTATATAATGCAGCATGATTTTAGAGTATTTTATTAGTTTATTCTCCCTTATTATCACATTCTTTTAAAATATTAACATGGGTAGGAATTTAGAACCAGATTTTCTTCTCTGTATTTTTCAGTCACTGATCATTATCATCAACTTGGGAGTTTGAAGCCACAATTTCATGTAGTTCTTCGGCTTGAATTCCTCCGTCCCCACAAAGTGGGGCCCCGCTAAGCACAGAAGAGTATGGTAGTAGGGCCGGGGCAGGTGGGA
Source organism: Rhinolophus sinicus (assembly GCF_057876585.1). Taxonomy (NCBI): domain Eukaryota; kingdom Metazoa; phylum Chordata; class Mammalia; order Chiroptera; family Rhinolophidae; genus Rhinolophus; species Rhinolophus sinicus. The sequence goes on along the minus strand of NC_142517.1, from coordinate 165,694,923 downwards.
GTGGAGCACCACTGTACACATGGGGCGTTGCATGAGAGCACAAAAGCTGATGGAGGGAGAGGGAGGGGTGCAGGAAGGGGCAAAGTGTGGGGGGTTGGGCCAGATCTCTCATTTTCAAAGATATTTTATTTGCAGAACATTTGTTTAAATGCAATTCTCCTACAAAGAAGATTCAGTATTTAAAACAGAATCACGCTGATTGAGGAAGGGTGGAACACCCTCCCTACTTCCCCACATCCTCCCTCTCTACCTCCTACTTATGAGTAAAACTACTTTTGAGTGAAGGATACAGAGGCTTAAAAATGTTTGAAAACTGATGATTCCCGTACTCTCATTTTATGGTTGAGAAAACTGAAGTCCAGATACTTTTGAGAAAAACTGAAGTCCAGATAACCTCCTTATGTTAGCCCTCAAAACTAGGACTAGAGTCTGGGTCCTAATTTCCAATATCTGATTTTCCTGCTTTTTATGTGGGGTCCTGGCTAGATCCATACATTTTGAATTCATGTTGCCTATAAAAACTACAACAATCACGGAATCAAAATCTTTTAAATGCAATCTTTCTTAAGCCTGTCAAGAGGTCTATTTTTGGTTCATTTTCCTTTTTTGGTATGTTATTTGGAATATTATGTGAAAACCATGGCTAAAGAAATGCTATTTGATAATGAAAATAGGGTGATAATTTAAAACCGTCATGTGCCTGTCTCTACCGTAATAAGAATGTGGTCTGCTGCAGTGATTAATCAATCATTAATTAGTTTATTTAATAAATATTTGTTGTGCATTGTGGTAGCTGGTTTCCAAAGATGGTCCTCAATAAACCATACTTCCAGGTATTCACACCACATTGAATCTGGGCGGACTTTGATTCATTTTAACCAACAGAGGGTGGTAGAAGCGATGTTATCCTTGTGGTCCTAAGCCTTAAGAAGACCTGGCAGCTTACACTTCTGCATCTTTGTAAGACCAAAGCCAACATGTAAGGAGTTTAGCAATCCTGCTAGAGAGACCTCATAGAAAAACCTTATGGAGAGTGAGAGGGCCTGAGATTGTAGAGAAAGAAGTAAAAGGGGAAGGAGAAGAAGAGGGAGATTAATTGATTTAGCTGGGAGAGGGAGAAAGACAGAGCAATTTCTAGAGTCCCATTGAGTACAGACTTCTAATCATCTTCGTCCAGGGACCAGACAGAGTGGGCCATCTAGCCCAGTCAAGCCCCCAAATGACTGCAGGCCAAAAATTGTTTTAATGTGTTTAACAGTCACAGTCCTTTTTATACCTAGGATGGTGATGCTTTTGACAGTACAACTGTCTCCAAAAATTTCTTTAATTTTTATTATTTTTGTCAGTGGTACTTCCCAGTGCTTATCAGACTTTCATGGAGTCACATTCTTTTTCTTGAGCCATTTATCTCCCCCAAGATTGAGTCTTATTTGGCCTTTGTTGCACAGAGTATTTTTACATTTCATCTGAAGTTAAGATGAGAAACAGTTGTAGCTTTTAGGGTGGCAACTCCCAGGATTTCTGGATTCTCTATTTTCCCTTGCATCCTGCTTATTCATAGGCCAGTTCTTTTCCTGAGCTCATCTCTTTTGTAGAATCTTGTTAAATACAGGTAGTAATGATCAAGGTACAGTAGCAACATTTTGTTTTGCATTCTCTTCACCCAAAGCCATAAATTCATGAAGTTTATTACCTGTTGTTCAAGTTATCACAGGTGACAATTTCACCAAATATTTGATCTCTCTATAACATGGGTCACCATTCTTCTAGCTCTGAGTAACAGTTTCCATGCCACCTGCTATCTGGTGCTGAAGGCTACAAAGCAGCACCCCTCTTCTAGGTACCAATTTCTTTATTAGTCAACTTTGCTATAGTTACAAAATCTTGGAGGCTTGCAACAACAAAACGTTTACTTCTCATTCGTATGGCATGTAGCCTGCGGTCACCTGTGGCTCTGTTCCAAGTGTCTTCTCATTCTGGGACCCCAGTTAAAGGAGAAGTACCCATATATGACATGTCTATTCTTGTGGCAGGAGCCCTGCAAGAAGCTCCTGATGCTTCATAAAGCTTCTGCCCAGAAGTGTCATACATTCTGTGTGCTCACAGTCCAAAGATCAAAACATGTTAAGTGGCCAGGCCCAGTGTCAATGAGGTGAGGAAATACTCCCTCTGTAGGAGGAAAGGCAAGTCACATATCATCAGTAGCATGTCACCCTTTTAGAAGAGGGTAGTGAATAACGGCAAACAAAATACCATCTACCATAAACATGAATGTGCATTTCCTTTGTTCATATTTCCACTTTGGACAGTTACTCTGTTGAACCCAGCCACTTTTCTCTTCAGTGTACCTGACCAGTCACACTGAAGGTGTTAATTTTCCTTTGTTCTTTTCTTAAAAAATCATTCTTAAATTTTATTTTTTATTGATGTATAATTGACATATGACATTAGTCAGGTGTACAACATAACGATTCAGTATTTGTATTGATTGAGAAATAATCACCACAATATGTCTAACAACCATACATAGTTACAAAATTTTTTTCTTGTGATGAGAACTTTTAAGATCTCCTCTCTGAGCAACTTTTAAATAAGCAATACAGTATTATTACTTATAGAATCCATGCTGTACATGAAATCCTATTTATTTTATAACTGGAAGTTTGTACCTTCAACCATTTTGCCCACCTCCAACCCTTGCGTCTGGCAACTACCAAATCTGTTTTCTGTATCTAGGAGCTTGGTGTTTTCTTTTCTTTTCCTTTTTTTTTAAATTGCTCGTATAAGTGAGATCAACCAGTATTTGCCTTTCTCTGTCTGACTTATTTCACTTAACATAATACCCTCAATTTTCAACCATGTCACAAATGGCAAGATTTCATTCTTTTTGTGTGGCTGAATAACATTATATGTGTGTGTGTGTGTGTGTGTGTGTGTGTGTGTGTGTGTGTGTGTGTATATATATATATATATATATATATATATATATATATCACATTTTTTAATTCATTCATCCATCGATGGGCATTTAGGTTATTTCCATATCTTGGCTATTGTGAATAAGGCTACAATAAACATGGGAGTACAGATATCTCTTTGAGTTAGTGTTTTCATTTTCTTTGGATAAATACCCAGAAGTAGAATTTCTGGATTATATGATAGTTCTATTTTTAATTTTTTAGGAAATTCCATTCTGTTTTCCATAGTGGCCACACCAATTTATAATCCTAGCAACAGTTCTTAAAGTTCCCTTTTCTCCACATCCTCACCAACGGTTGTTATTTTTTGTCTTTGTGATAATGGCCATTCTAACAGGTATGAGGTGATATCTCCTTGTGGTTTGACTTGCATTTCCCTGATTATTAGTGATATTGAGCATCTTTTCATGTACCTGTTGGCCATCTCTATGTCTGCCTTGGAAAAATGTCTATTCAGATCTTCCGCCTACTTCTAAATCAGATTTTTTTTTCTATTGAGATGTATGAGTTCTTTATGTAATTTGGATATTAATCCCTTATCAGATGTATGATTTGCAGATATTTTACTCCATTCAGTAGCTTGTCTTTTCATTTTGTTGATGATTTCCTTTGCTGTGAACTTTGCTCTGTCTTGTTTCTGGTTTCTGTATTTGCTTGCAGCCTGCCCTCTCTCATTTCAGACTTGCTCATATCTGCATTCTGGCTGGTGACATCAATAGCTTTGTTCTAACTATCCCGGTCTCCTACTACTTTTCTAATTCTGATATGTGAGAAAAAAAAACAAAGCCTTTGAAAATTCAATTTTTAGATTAAGTATAGGCTAATTATCAAATTATTGTGCAATTTTACTTGAAGCCTGAAAAATTAGTTAACTGAGATTCTTAGGTAGCGAGGGCCAGATGATTCTGTTTCACTATTATATATCTAAAAAGATAATTTATCATTAGAGGGTAAATTCTGATTTAGAAGAGAATAGATAATTCTGGATAGAATAATTCTGGATAGAATAAACATGGCCTTCCTTCTTGGAGTGTTAATTTTACTTGAAGATAAAAACCTTTTTTGAATTTTGAAGGTTTTATTTGTACTGATGTGGGAGGATTTCTATAATTCACTGTTGAGTAAAGAAAGCAAATTTCAGATCAATGTTATAGAATGGTTCGATTTTATATATGATTTTGTCTATGCACATACTAAAACATGTACATGTATGTATATATGAAGGTATCCATATAGCTATTTGTCTATTGCTATGTACCACACTGATAGTTACGTATTTCAGGGGACTGGAGGTGGAAGACTTTCATTTTTCCTTTGTACAGTCTTGTTATATTTACATTTTTACAAGCATATATTATCCTTCCAATAAAAACAGAATAAAAGATAGTTCAAAAGTCACTAAAATTTGGTTACAGATGCAAAAGCAAAATTTGTGTAACTTTCTTTCTGTGTCAGTACATTTCATATTATTATCAGAAAATTCAGAAAGAAGAAGATTTTCATGCATGGTGAACTATTGGAAAACTTATTTTGTATGTATTTTGGGAATGTGGTGTTACTAGTAGTACAGCCTGTCAGGAGACATGGTGGCTACTGTAGCAGGGAGAAGTGATGCAGTGATGCTGACACTTCTAAGAGGGCTGGCTCCCCTGAATGTACTTTCCTGGCCAGTCAGTGGAAAGCAACCAAGCCAGTTCTTTTAAAAAGCAAGTGTATCACGTTTGTAAGCAGTGTTTTTTGTTTGTTGTTTTTGGTTCTTGACTCCTCAAATGGGTTAAATTTCCTGCCACAATTGTGTTCCTTCAAATATTTAGTTCTGCTAAATTCTACCTTTCTCTACAGTGATTTCTCAGTTGTCCCCAACTAGAAGATCATGGTTTTAAAAATAATTATTCATGTCACCATTTGCTTTCTTTAAAACTAGTATTTAAAAATTATATTTCTTTAAGGAATGTAACAACAACAATAGTAATAGAATGGCTAACATTTATTGAGAGCTTACTATGTGTCGGATACTGTTCTAAGTGCTGTATAGAAACTCATTTAATCCTCACAATAATCCTATTAGGGAAATGACGTACATTCTACAGAGGTAGAAACTAAGGCATAGAGAAGTTAAGTAACTTGCCAGACCATACCTTGACATTAGTGAGAATAAATAACATAGGGAAGCTGAGACCAACCTGAAATCATTAAGGGTGGTGACAGATGGCCTTGTCCTGGAGGATCCCCACGATGGCCTTCACTGTAACCATGATGATGATAGATGGCACCACTCACACTTCGCTGGGGCATCCACTAAAGGAGAAGAGCCAACAGACAAAGTGTTGGATAGTCTCTCATATATATTTAAAACATGAGTTTGCAACTTAAGAAAGCAAAGACTGGGTGAGAAGCAATACCATGAAGTCACTACCACTAACAAACAAACAAACAAACAAACAAACAAACAAAAAATGCTTAAAATTCCCTCCAAGGTCAGTGTCAGAACATTCTTGGAGGGTGGAGCTCCTTTAATGGGGAAAATTTGGTGATGCCCAATCTGAAGAGATGGATGAAAGAGTGCAAAAGGCAGCCAGGCTGAGAAAGATGCCGTTTTGGTCATTGTTAACAAATGATACATTTTACTGTGCTCAAAAGTGTATTTGGCTGAAAGACTAAAATTTACCACATTCTTTCTCTTACGATTGTGAATTTAATAATTTGGTTGATTTTTTTTTGTTTTTTTCTTTGTTTACTATACTTATAATATTGATATCTGGAAAGACATTTAAATTGGTCTATTTCTTGGTGATAAAATAACTGGTAAAGAAATATTCTATGCATATAAGAGTCTCATTCAGAAGCAGGATTTATGCTGAAAGTAATATACACAAGTGAGAAAATCTTTCAGAGGCTAAATTTCAGGAGAAATATCCAGCATCGGGTTTTATTTTGGATTGACTGGTTGCACACACACACAGGACTACATTCATTATCTATTTTTACAGCACATAGCAATGATGTAAGCAGAGTTTCCAGAATGATAACTAATTATTTCCAGAATGATAACTACTATTTCACAGTATATCCTGTATCAGTAAGATTACTTTGGCAAGAGATTCATAGTTTCTCAAAGTTAAAACTGTCTTCAATTTCAATGTATTTATTTTGGAAAAGTAAATTCTGACTTAAAGCATTACAAATGCTTTTATAAAGCATTTACGAATAATGTAAACAAATTTATGAATAATGTATAGTATATTTTTCAAAAGGCTTGTTTGAAACTTATAGCTGCTTGGCCTTGCTCTAGTCTCTCATTTATTACTCAAAAAATAAAATAAATAATTGAGAGGTGACATGTTTATTTTTTTATATTAGTTGCTATAAAAGCAACCCTTGAGGAATATTTCATCTTTGAGTCAAACCATAAATAACAGATGAAACAAATGAAGACTGTCTTGTAAATGATAAGGCATCTTTATTCTATTCTTATAGTATTTTTCCTGTAAGCTATATAGAGCAATACCTAGCATGATTAACTACTTTTGATTTAGTGAGTGAAGGCATGGCAATTACGAAGAAAGGCATCAGTATTTAATATTTATTCCTACCCTTCTTGTTATATATTAGTTTCCTAAATGAAAACAAAATCATCTATTGCTGAATTTCCCTCCATTTTTTCCTTCTCTTGTTCTGATATTTGTAAGGTCTATACTTTCAGTATTAATACTAATTATGTATTATTATTGAATATAAACAGTATCATATGGCATTTAAGGATACTTCTGATTAATTTTATAGATTTTCTTGACTGCCATACTCTATCTATGGCATCCTGTACTGTCAATTGTATTTTAATGTAAGTATCTTATCTCCCTATCTAGACTGTAAATGTTCTTTGAGTAAAGAGATGATCCTTACACTATTTTATATTTTCAGTGTTTAACTCAACAGTTGATTGATTAAGATATTTTTAGAAAGTTACATTTTAAAAGATTCAAGCAATTTTTAAAATATTGAATTTGTCCATTTTCTACTAAGTTTAAGTCTCCAAATTTAGACAAAATGTTTTGAAACAATTAAAAGCCTATTAATTTATTTTATCAACAAATCATTCTTCAGTAAGATTATTTCTGATTTTTCTTCAGAGATAAAATACTCTACTGATTTTAAGAAGAAAACAGAATATCTAAAACATTTTTGGTATGATATTCTCTTTCTGTACCTTCATGGGGTATTATTCTTCACCTAGATATCTTTGATATTTTAGAAATTTACCTTCTAGGAACTTATATTCTTTAATGTAGTTATAAATGCACATGGGCTTTTTGCTCATAGTGGTTTTAATACCTGAATTGAAAAAATAAGAGATAAATGAAAGAATAATGTGTGCTTTAATGTAAAAAAAATGTTTTTAAATGGAGAATTAAATGCATCATGTTGGGTTGAATAAATACCAGGTATTAAATGATTTATAGCAGATATTGGACCAAAATATGTGGAAACAGGAGGACAGATCACAGAGGAAGATAAAACACAGCTTCTTCTTTTTCTTTTTTTAAACTTTTTAATTTATTTTAAATGTGTGTTTCCAGGACCCATCAGCTCCAAGTCAAGTAGTTGTTTCAATCTAGTTGTGGAGGGCGCAGCTCACAGTGGCCCATGTGGGGATCAAACCGGCAACCTTGTTGCTAAGAGCACCGCGCTCTAACTGAGCCAACTGGCCGCCCCCAAAACACAGCTTCTTACTGTGGAAGCTTCTTGCTATGTCCTATAGGATATGACATTTTAAATAACTTTTAACAGAAAAGTTTGAGAGGCGGGAATGGGAAGAAGGGTATTTCAGGCAGAAGCCCAGAAAAGAGAAGGGATCTGCATGCTTGTAGATAGACTACATGGCAGGGAATAGCAATAGAATAGAGATCAAAAATAAAGGTGCAATAATAAAGGATCTTATTTATATTAGTTTCCCAGGGCTGTTGTAACAAATTACCACAAACTTGGTGACTGAAACGAACAGGAATTTATTCTGAGAGTTCTGGAGGCCAGGACTCCAAAATCAAGGTGTTGGGAAGATTGATTTTTTTTCTAGAGACTCTGAGGGAGAATCTGTTCCATGCCTCTCTCCTGCTGGCAGCTGCCAGCAATCCTTAATGTTACTTGGTTTGTAGATGCATCACTCCAATCTCTACTTCTGTGTTCACATCTTCTCCTCTGTGTCTGTGTCTTCTCTTTTGTATCTTACACAGAAAAGTGTCATTGAATTTAAGGCTCACCCTAAGTCCAGGCTGAGCTTATCTTGAGATCCTTAACATAATTACATCTGCGAAGACCCTCTTTCCAAATAAGGTCACATTCACGGGTTCTGGGAGGACATATCTCTTGGGAGGCTGCCATTCAACCCACTACATGTCTTTGACAAGGACTTAATCCTGTAAATAAGTTTCTGTGCAACACCGTGCCATTATTGTACTTGTTATGTGGAAGGCAATACTGTTTGGTAGAGAATGGACAGATAATGAAGGCTTCAACTAAGGCAAGTAGGTTTGGAGAACAGAAGCTGGACTCAGAAAGAAATTGCTGGGGAAAAATATATACGACTGAATGATTTAAGGTGAGGAGGAGTGAGAGTGAGCTTGGAAATGATAAATTTGGGATGTCTGTGAGACAGTTAGGAGCAAATATCTTATAGCAGTTGGCAGTGTGGGTTGGGGGTACAGGAGAAAGCTTGCGTGATTGACTGTTAAATTGGTGGCTCCTAGTGACCTATACTTGTGAGTAGTCACATACTTGTACCTCCTCTAACTGACTCTGTACTGGGCTATGTAATTGGCTTTTGGCAATGGGACATTAACAAATATGATGCAAGCTTGATAAGCTCCTGCATGTTGGGTTATCTTCTTGAAATCCTTCTTTTGGAACCCAGGTGCCACACTGTAAGGAAGGACAGGCTGTCTTACTAGAGAGAGAAGCCATGTGAAGAAGACCTGGAGAATGTGACAGTATGTGAAAAGAGGACTCCTGGAGGAGAAATGAATGGTCCCAGCACCGAACCCTAGGTGTGTGTGCAAGAGGCCTTCTTGGACTTTCTAGTGCAGCCCAGATGTCAGCTGAATTCAGCCACAAGTGACTCCTGCTAGTAATACCAAGTGGGGCAAAATAACCACTGGTCAACCTACAGAATTGTGATAAGTTAAAAAAAAATTTTGTTTTAAGCAAAATTTTGAGGTGGTTTGCTATTATCTGTTATGGACTGAAGATTTGCATCCCCACAAAATTTATACGTTGAAGCTCTTACTCTCAATGTGATGGTACTTGGAGATGGGGCCTTAGGAGGTAATTAGGGTTAGATAAGTTCATGAAGGCGGGGACTGGTCTGATAAAATTGGTGCTTTAATAAGAAGATACCAGACAGCTTGCTGTCTCTCTGTGCCATGTGAGAGAAAGCAACCATCTGCAAGCCAGAAAGAGAGGTCTTACCAAAATCAAACCATGAGCATCCTGACCTTAGCCTTCCAGTCTCCCGGAAGGTGGGGGGAAAATTTCTGTTGTTTAAGACACCTAATCTATGATACTTTGTTATGGAAGCCCATCTAAGACAGCATCTGCTGATAGAAAACTGAATCACCTTGGAACATAATATATGGGTTGGGGAGTATAAAAACAGCAGATGGCAATTGAAGTCTTGGGACTGGACCTTAAATGAATAAACTGCAACAATTAGAGAAGACCTCAGGAGGTGGGCAAACTAGTGAGATAAACTGAGGAACAATGGTTAGTTACCGTTTTGAGAGAATTTAATTCATGTCCATTGAAATAAAGAATCGGGAAATGGTGCTGTTGAGAAAAAGTTTCAAGAAGAGAGTACTTACTATAGAACTATGATGGATTAAAATGGGCCATTAGATTTGGCAGTTAGGAGGTCATTGATGATATTGGTGAATAAACACAGAATCTTAGGGCTCAGATGATCTTAGAGCAGCATTATCAAATATAACTTTCTAAGGTGATAGAAATGTTGTATATCTACAGAGTCAAATATATTAGATTGGTGCAAAAGTGATTGCGGTTTAAAACTGCAATCACTGTTGCACCAACCTAATAGTAACCACTAGCCACATTATGGCTATTGAGCACTTGAAATGTGGCTAGTTTTCCTAAGGAACTGAATTTATAATTAAATTTAATTTCAATTAATTAAAATGTAATTAGTCACATGTGGCTAGTGGACACCATATCAGACAGCCCAATAGGGAGCACTAAACCCAAGGAAACTGAGGTCCCTGAAGGTTAAGTATGAGAACTAAATATTGTTCAAAGATAATTTGGGGAAAAACAGCTCAAAAATGTTAGTAGTGAGGGAAGGGAAAGAAAAATACAATTGAAATGGAGTAAATAAATGGAGTAATGAAAAAAGTCAACATTTAAAATATTTTAAACAATAATTATACCATTATAATTTACTGTACATGATTATTGCCAAGAGCATAAGAGCTATTGAATGGAATTTGTTAATTTGGTTAATGATACTAGGAATTTGGTGAATTGTACTTTGTAACACAACTATATTTGTCCAAGTAGCATGTAAATAAATACATGCTTCAGAATTTACAGGCACAATTTCTTCTCCTGCAGTGAAAGAAACATACTTCATTCCCAAATGCCAAGCTGGAAATGCTAATCTAATTTGCCCTGCCTGGCATATGTTGATCCACACAGTTACTTTATATATTTATTATATTCTTGTGAGTTACAAAATTTCACTGGATTAAGGTAAACTCACTTCTAGGATACGGAATGACAATTTAAACAGAGACACGTTGAGATTCTCCATAAAAGAGTGGGGGAAAAACTTGCTTACAAAATTTAAAACCAGGTAAGGCACCTGTGATAATTGATTTTATCTATCAACTTGAGTGGGTCATGGGGTGCCCAGGTTAAATATTGTTTCTGGGTTCTTCTGTAAAGGTGTTTCTGGATGAGGTTAGCATTTGAATTGGTGGACCCAGTAAAATAGGTTGTCCTTCCCTATGTGGTTGGCCACGATCTATTCCCTTGAAGGCCTGAAGAGAACAAAAAATGTAGAGGAAGAAGGAATTGACCCCCTTTTCCCTACCTTATTGATTAAGCTGGGACATCTCATCTCATCTCCTGCCTGTGGACTGGGATCTGCCTCATTTGCTCCTCTTGTTCTCAGGCCTTCACACTCAGACAAAATTACCACTGGCTTTCCTGGATTTCCAATGTGTAGACAGTGGATCATGGGACTTCTCAGACTCCATAATCATGTGAGCCAATTCCTCCTTGTCTGTCTCTCTGTCTATCTATCTATCTATCTATCTATCTATCTATCTATCTATCTATCTATCTATCATCTATCCATCATCATCTATTTATCCTCTCTTTCTCTATAGTCCTAGTGGTTCTGTTTCTTTGGAGAAACCCACTATTACAGCACCTCAGGTTTGGTATTTGGCACAGACTATAACCATTTCTGATATGAAATTCCTATAAAGATAAACATCTCTGTGGAACTTACAGTTCAGTGACTTTTAATCTTTTTGTAATTGGAATAACCCATCTTTTGTTTGACCCTGTGCACTCCTATTTCCTAAAATAATAATATGTCAATTTTAATTTTTTTTGAAGTGAATGCTGCATTTTGAAAATCGCATCAACTTTTCTGATGATGCCTGTTGGTCCCACAGTGAAAGCCTGTTTTAGGAGATGGAATAGTTAGGAGAGAAGCTTGGGAGACAGAAGTTCATTAGGCTTCAAGGGGTTGGTATCAAGTTATGAGATGTTGGTAAGGGTGGGATGAAACCAGGAGCAGATAAGAGGTTGTGCTTGGCAGGTGACTTTGTAGGAGTTATGTGTCTGCTCTAGATCTCAATTTCCACATGTGCAAAATGAAATTGAAGTATTAAATGATCTCTAAGTTTCCATCCGGTACTAAAATTTAATGGGGCCTCTTTGAAATAACAAAAGTCATTGTGCATGTAACCCAGTGCTTTACACATTGAGTGCTCAATAAATGCTAATTGACAATGGCAGTGATAAAGTAATGAATACTTCCATCAAAAAGAAAGCCTTTATTCTTGAAAACTACAAATAAGAAGCCCCCTTTATCTTCTCCAATGAGAGAGAGGCTACTTGGTCAATATTTACAATTTGATGGAAAGGGGGAGGGATAGATGGGGAGGGAGTCTGCAGAGCTTCTTCCCTGAGCTGACTCTTCTACACAATATCATACCTTTGCAGAGTTAGTGCCCTTAGAGGTTCTGTTACAGACTGTAGTGTAGACAGTTTTGATGGAATTAGGTGAGCAGAAGAGGGCAGAATTACACAGAAAATTCTTTGGATTTACAGCATCCGTTATTTCCTAAGGGGGACCTCTTCAGAGTTTCATACTGGGCCAAGTATTTTTCATTTGCCCTCCAGATCTAATACAGATCTTCGCCACCCCCACCCCCACCCCACTCTCTGCCTAGGGAGGACAACCTATATGGATTCCATGAACAAGCTCCAATATCCTCTAGCTTCTGGTTGGGTCTGGTCAGGATAGGGGGGAAGGAGGAGACTGGGATCAAGGTATTTATTCCCGATTCCTTTCCTTGGAGGTCAACTTGAGTTGTCGATGTCCTTTGACAGGCTGTCACTGGTCCTCTCAAGGCAGTTGTCACTACACAAGCCTCTCCAGGGTCCTGGTGACCTTTTTCTCCCTCGTCCCATCAGATCTAGGGGTGGTGACTTCTCTGCTGCTGCGAGTCCCAAGTTCCTTCACTATCCCTGTGGTTTATCTATACTTCACTTTTATAATTAATTCCTTTGTAAATTAACCCTCTTGGAATTAACTTTGAGTGTGCGCTGTTTCCTGTTAGGACCATGACTAATACATACACCATTTTACATATTGAGAATGAAGAGGACATGGTAATTGGGGCCATATCATCACACATCTTGTTATGCAGCCCTCTGTCACAGCGCCCTGGACTATTGTATGAGTGCTCTCTGTTACCTTATTTTCTTCCCCAACCATCAACTTCTTCAGTAAACTCATGAACCAAGGAGGGAACAAAACTATAGCCAGTTTAAAACCACACCAGAAATGCTTAATTCATTTTCCTACCCTTCCCAGTATTCTTCTCTACTCCCACTCCTCTTGGTGCCTTAGACTGTGAGGTCTCCATTCAAACGCAGATGCTTTGTCTTAGTCTTCTTTTGTCCCCAGAGCCTGAAGCAAAATATATGCTAAACAACTGCTTGTATAATGAATACATGAAGGATGGAATTAAGGAAATGTCTATATATTAAACCTTCTGTTTCCGGACAGCTCAGGGCTGATCTACTTCTCTCCCTTCCTTGAAGATGCTCGGTGCTTTTCTTGCTTCCACGTACAACAGTGCTGCTCTATTCTAACCAGTTGTGTGCTGGTAAGTGGTTTTTGTTGTTGTTTTATAATAGCTTTACTGACATATAATTCACATATCACAAAATTCACCTATTTAAAGTGTAGAATTCTATGGTTTTGATATAGTCACAGAATTGTGCAGTCATCACCACAGTCAAGTTTAAAACATTGTCATTATCCCCCAAAGAAACCCCATACTCATCTATGGTTACCCCTCTTCCTCTTCATCTCCCCTGTCCTCCATCTCCTGACAACCACAAATCTACTTTCTGGTTCTATCAATTTGCCTATTCTGGATATTTTATCTCACATCACCCTGACCATCTCTACTGTTGGATCACTCGAGTTACCAGAGATATGGCCACATGCAGCGAGGTTTCCATACACTATTACTTTAGGATAACAATAATGATAATAACAAAAGCAATACAGTTGGTGCCAATTTACCAATATTCTATGCTTCGTTCACTGTCTTCTAGCTGGTCTCCGTGCTGGCTCTTAAATAGTCCAAATACATTTTATCTCACAACGTTGGCACTTGCGTCCTCTACCTGGTACACTCTTTCCCTCTTTCCTCCAGATATCAACCTGGCTCATTTCCACCGGATCTCTGCTTAGCTGTCCCCTTCTCAGGAAGGACTTCCTCCCTTTATTTAATCCTTTGCCAAGTTTTGTTTTTCTTCACAGCAGTTATCACTGACGATTCCTTATATTATATATATTTATTTTCTTATTTGTATATTGGCTGTCTCCCCACCATAATGTAGGCTCCATGAAGGCAGGGTCTTTTTTCACAGTAGCATTCCCAGTGCCAAGGCCATGCCCTTGATCATTTTTGAACAAGTGCCTCTCTTCCCCCTCTCTGTTCCTCCTGGTGCTGTCAAAGAAATGCTTAGAGAACATTCTGCCCCAGTTGCTGCATCTCCATTACTGGCCCAAATCCTAGTGCACATAGCACTCAGCTGACACAGGTGGGAGACAATCCAGTGATGCAGCTAAGTGTGTGCCTCACTCTGAGACCAAACTAAGTGTACCCATATCCTAGCTCGGGCACAGACCAACTGTGCACCATGGGTAAGTTACTCAACTTCTCAGTTTTCACATCTTTCAAATGGGAAAATAAGGGTCCCTACCTCATAAATCTGTCGTGAGGATTAAGTTAATATGTTAATTTAAAGTGATCAACACATAGCTAGTGTTCCAAACACCTTGTCTGAGGACACCTGGGAGTAAGCTTTACTTACTACGTAAAGTGGCCGGTCTGGTGCTCGCTTCTGTGTTCCCACCACATTGGAAGCCTGTCAAATCACTACCTTGCTCTGCAGCTCTTTTCTGTCACCCTCTTCCCAGGTATCCTGTAAGAGCACTTCTAGCTTGCCCTGCTGAGCCAGGGAACTGGATGGCTCTCCAACTGCTTTTGTTTTTCACATAAGAGGAGACCACTGGGTTTCAAGGGGGTGTTATCAGCCTGCTCTTCTTAACTGGCAAATCACTTAACATTTAACCACCAGGTTTGGAAAAGGCGCAAGGGAAACCTGATGTTATTCTCAGCCTAACTAGCTGAGACTAGTGGGATCTAGAGCATCCCTAGGGCAGGAGAAAGAAAAGCTTCCCACAGAGGAGAAATCTGACCCACACGCCCCAGGACACTGAGAGTAAAGGAAGCACTGGTGTCCTAAACAGACTGAGTGGAGAAAGAAGGAGATGGCAAGCCATTCATGAAAAGAAGAGAAATCACCCAGTATGCAGGACTGGCGTGGAAGGAAGCCCCTGAGACCCTCAAGTCCACTTTGCTATATGCCCCAGCTGGGAGGGTCCCTAAGCCAAGGAAGTGTGTTTTACTTGTACCATCCCACCCCCCTCCCCAACCCCAGGTCCCTGACTTTGGTTCAAGTCATGAATTGCTCAGATGGGGAACTTCATTTACTAATTTTGGGTAAACCCCATTCCATTAATATTTACTGAACACCCACAAGGAGCTGGGCAATGTTAGCTGGCAGTCCCAGGAATCCTAGGAACCAACATTCCACAGTCACAGCCCAGAAAAATAACCCTGCCTGTCTCTGAGCATCCTCGTTTCTTCGGAGTCAGCTTCTGGGTCTGTTTCCCGCAAAACCTCCACACTTCCTTGCACTTGGGGATCCCAGTAGGCTCCCGCGGGGCCTCCTTGAAACGCTGGAGGATTAAGTGTCCGGGAATAGGAAGGGCTGGGGAGGTAAGGATGGAATTAGGGGAAGGAACAAGGAGTGGCTCCCCCTCAGTTCGTGTTACAATCAGAAATCCGCGGTGTTCTCCAGTCCCCGATTCAGGCGTCTAGAGACTCTTTCAGGAACCGCCTGGCATCCTGGGCCGTGGACTTTGGCTGATCTGGCGCTCACATCTCCCTCCTCCCCCCTCTCCCCTCCCTCCCGGCTCGGTGCCTCACTCAGGGGCGTGTCCTGCCCTACCTCCCTTTCACAGTGGTCCTCTCATCCGGTTACGGAGGCGGCGGCGCGGGCATCGGCGGCAGCTGCAGCTAGAACAAGAGCAGCGACTGCTCCGGGTTTCCAGAACGAGAGCTGTGGCCACGGCACCTGTGCAGAGCAGAGTAGCAGGACAGGGGGTGGGGTTCGTGCCAACAACTCTCTGAGCCGGAAGGAAGGGGCACCTCCCAGCCCCTTAGGAATCACTGCTCCGCAGAATCTCAACACAGCTGGGAATACTGTTGGGGTAGACATGTGCAAGACCAGCTAGAGGGCTGGGACAGGTGAACATTTGGTTCAAGTGTAGAGAGGAAAGGAAAGCTTTTCTGGGACCATGACAGCTTCCCGCCTGGACTTTGGGGAGGTGGAAACTTTCCTGGACGGGCATCCAGAGTTGCTTGAAGACTACTTGATGCGGAAGGGGAAGCAGGAGATGGTGGAGAAGTGGCTGCAGAGGCACAGTCAGAGTCAGGGGGCTTTAGACTCAAGGCTGGCGCTGGCTGGCACCAGCAACGTGGCTCACGGCTGTGGCAGAGGCAGCAGAAGCATTGGCGGTGGCACTGGACCAAATGGCTCTGCCAACAGCCAGCCCACTCCAGGTGCGGGGGACTGTGGTGGGGTTCCCTTGAGCCCCAGCTGGGCCAGTGGCACTCGGGGTGATGGGAGCCTGCAGCGGAAAGCGTCTCAGAAGGAGCTAAGGAAGAGTTTTGCCCGCTCCAAAGCCATCCACGTGAACAGGACCTATGATGAACAAGTGACCTCCCGGGGCCAGGAGCCCCTGAGCAGTGTGCGGCGAAGGGCACTGCTCCGGAAGGCCAGCTCCCTGCCCCCCACCACAGCCCATATTCTCAGTGCCCTGCTGGAATCCAGGGTGAATCTGCCTCAGTATCCCCCTACAGCTATGGACTACAAGTGCCACCTCAAAAAGCATAACGAGCGTCAGTTCTTTCTGGAACTGGTCAAGGATATCTCCAACGATCTTGACCTTACCAGCCTGAGCTACAAGATCCTCATCTTTGTCTGCCTCATGGTGGATGCTGACCGCTGCTCTCTCTTCCTGGTGGAAGGGGGTGCTGCTGGCAAGAAGAGTTTGGTCTCCAAATTCTTTGATGTGCATGCAGGAACCCCACTGCTCCCCTGCAGCAGCACAGAGAACTCAAATGAGGTGCAGGTCCCCTGGGGCAAAGGTATCATTGGCTATGTCGGGGAGCATGGAGAAACAGTCAACATTCCTGATGCCTACCAGGTAGGACTTTGCATTGTCCCCCTGCCAGAGCCCCATTGGCCTGGGAGCCAAGCCAGTTACCCTTTGGCATCCAGGAACATATTAACTTAGACTCTTTACAATAGAAATCTTGCTATTGAAATTCCTTCTGAGTTTAGACTAGTGAGAATGTTACTACACCATCTTTGATGTCATGGTCTTTGCCTAATACACAGTGGCTTGTGGCAAATTTATACAGCACACCGGCTGCATTTTGCATCCAAATAATACCACGTGTTTCTCTGTCAAGATACTTTGTCTTTAAGAATATCAGTGTATGGTTTTAGAATGCATTTGTCAGGTGCTAGAAAAAGATTCCTACTCCAGATACCAGTCGTAGCCTGAAGAAAATGTTGGTGTCTCTGATGTCATTTTTGGGACAGTAAAGCACTTCGTTCTCATTCAAGGTTGGAAAGGGAACAAAATGCCTATTTCCCTGTCCCCTTCTCTAGCTTACAGTTGCATGAGTTCCAAGGTGGGGAAGAAGAGGAAGAGAGGCAAGTCAGGGGAAGAATGGGCCTCTGACCCATTTTTATCTATTTGACCCTTTTTAGCATCTATTTTAACTGGTTTTTTGTTGTTCAGTGTATAGAGGTTGGACAAATAGAGGGGTTATTTATCTTTGGGCTAGAATACAGTATTATCTGCAGTCAGCTTTTGACAAGAGTGAGCAGGAGTTTTTCGTTTGTGAAACAAATAAAAAATTGATAATTTTTTAGCAACTCCGAAGGCAATGAGCAGGATAAACATTCCAGTTTTAAGTGGAAAAGGAAACCCAACATGCTGTCATCTGGCATTTCTAAGCCTTTCATTTTCACAGTGATTTGAACTTGGTATTAGATCCTGAATTCAAAAACCAGTCCTAATTTCTTCAGTATCTATTCCAGATACTCGAACGTGGTGAAACTGGATGGCACTTTCTATGAGACTTCTACAGGGTTCATAAGAATTGAAAGTTCTTATCCTTGGTTATGAAAGTATGAGATGAGCACTTCTTCCATTTATCTAATAGAGCTACATGTTTTTCTAGGGCTTGGTTGCTGTTGATCAGAATAGCAAAAGTGGTGGGAAAGACAATAAAGGTAAAATTTTCTCTATTTCATCTGAAAGTTGACAATTTTACTTGACTAGCTTGTACTAAAACTAAGTTTCAGGTTTTTGTGAGGTGTCTGTCAATATAATAATTTCATGTTAAGGGATGCCTGTCAAAATACCATTTTGGTTAACCTTTTGTTATTTATTAGGTGCCTTATTCATTATATCTTGAAGGCTGATAGGTTTAGGTCCCATGACCAATGAGTGGTCTTTAACAACTGACTTTCTCTACAGTCCCAGAAAGCAATGAGAAGAAAGAAAAGCATTTAATAATTGATATATTGAAGATTCTATAAAACATTGAGCAAACTCTTTTCTTTCCCAGTATTTCCAAGTCCTTCTTGTGTGTTTGGGCCGAACAAAATCCCTTCCTCGTTGGATGATACTTGTGATAGCCTGGACTTGCAGTATTTTCTCTTTCTTGCCTTTTCTTTTTCTTCACCAACTGATTTTCTCCCATTTATTTAGCTTTTATTTTTTACTCCCCTCCTTCAGCTCCTAACTTTTATTTAATACTGTTCATTCTTCAAGAGCGTAATTCCCAGCTTCCTCAGCAGTTAACTTGTTTTCCTGCTGACTAGAGCTGTAGCTAGAGGTATTATCATAGGCATGAAAAAATCAGATTTTCAGTGGCTGATGTTTCTTCTGGGCCCTATGCTTACTCTGAAGACAGAATATCAAGCAAAGTTGCCTTTTAATGTTTGAAAGCTGACATTGGGAAAAGAGAGTTTGTTTGTTTGTTTGTTTGTTTGTTTGTTTTTCCTCCTAGGGTAATAATGATGGCTGTAAAGATGGAGTTGTTGGGAGGACGGGCAAAGTCAGAGAGAGGAAGGGTGTCATGTGGTTGAAAGCTTAACGTCTTAGTTCACTCCTTGTCTTCATTTCAATCTGCTTAGAAAGTTTCTTTCTCCATTGGCTTTGACTGTATCTTTTTAACCTGTGTGGTTTTCTTCATTTTATTTATACTACTCTGCTATAAAACTAATTTTTTTCTTTATTATGGTACATCACAGTTACCACTACTGTGACCTAGGGAGAATTTCTTGATCTCAATTTCCTCATTTGCAAAATGAGAATAATAACACCTATGTGGCAAAAAAAAAAAATATTATTTTGAAAATAAAATAGGAGAGTACATTAAATTCTCTAAAACAGTACCTGACACACTGTAATTACTCAGGAAATGGTAGCAGTTTATGATGACTATGATGATATCTAGTTTGCTAGTATTCTTTTTCTTTCTGTTTATCTCATTTTCAATTGTTTTTCTCCTTATCTGGGGCTGAGATACTTAGCACATTTTGACCAGCCTAATCTTTCTCTAAGCCATGCTCTACCCTTAAATTAAATATTTTTAAACCAGCTTTACATTCACGGAATAGACAAATTATCTACCCTTCTACTCTCTGATTAAGATTTCTCTAAATGTGATTGATAATACTTGACCACAGCTTATCCTATCAAAAGTTCCTTTCAATAACTCATGCAATATAGTAACTCATGCGCTATAAACTTTTTATAGAGTTGTATGAATGTTGCATCCTTCCCAAGCTGTAATATTTTCCCCATCCATTTTCTACTATTATAGATGTCTCTTAATGAAAACTGACAATTTTCCAAATGCATGTTCTTTTATCATGATGTTATTATAATTCTGATCATATAGTGTAAACATCTTGAAGTTTCTATGTAAAAAATATAACCATCCTCCCTGATTCTTTATTAACTACTATATTTTTAAGGTGTTTCTTGTTCAGTTTCAACTAGTATACTTTTTTTTTCTTCAAGAGATAAAATTACCACATGGAGTTTCAAAATGTAATCACTTGATAATTAGATCGATGATCCTCTTGGAGGTTCGTAGTATGGGTGAGAGAAAGGCATTGAGACTCCTTGAGAGAAAGTGTGAGAATCCCACACTTGTGGGATTGTGATAACAAACATGGCACTCTGGAGTCAAGGATAGACTATTTAATGAAGTATTAAAGTTGAAGAAAAGTTTTGACAGCAAAAATAGTCCTCAATTTATCTCATTATTTTTCATTATTTTCCTCAATTAGTCCTGAAAAACAAACTTGAAATTTGGAGACAAATAAAGAACTACAAGTGGAAAAAAATTTCATTTCAGGCACTCAGTATGGATCCCAGTGGCTGCAATTTACCTTTTTTCTCTGACAGTTATAACTTATTAAACAGCCCACTTTAATATAGTAATGAAAAAATTGCCCTCAAGAGATTGAAAAGAAGAGCCCTCAAGTAACAGGTGTTCTCTTTGAGATTATTCTAAGCATATAGAACATAGCACTTTAAACATTAATAAAAAGTGTGAGATGATATTTTTGTTAGTGTTGATGATAATGATACAGGTGTTTGATGGGCTTTGAGTTTGAAAAGCAGCCAGGATGTTTTGTTAGGTGAACTGAGGGGAGGGACAGGGATGACGCAGAAGGGTTACAGGTGTGCCAGGCTTTCAGAAAACCTGATCTATTTACACAACAGATTCATTTATTCATTAGTTCCAACAAACATTCACTGAGTGCCCATTATATGTAAGGCTCAGGTCGGGGCCTGAGAGACATGTGAGAGGACATGCTTCTTGCCTTCTAAATGCTTACAGTCAAGAGGTATGTACAAGTCACAATTAATGCCAAGCTGTACTTAAAGATGCAAACTAAATGGCATCAGTCTTAGAAGAAAATAGTGTCACATAATGAGTGGGCTCATGATGGAAGACTTCATGGAGGAGGTGCCATGTAAGCTGGGAAAAGGGTTAGATTTTACTGTTGAAGATGGTTGTGGCATGAGGGTAAGTGATCCAGGTACGGCAAAATGGCTTCAGCAGAGACAATGATGAGTAAGCCCAAAATATATATAGGAGACAGTGAGTGGTTTAATTTGGCCAAAGTATTGCATATGCTATATACAATGAATACTCAGAAGTAAGGTGAGGGCAAAAGAAGAAGGGACCTTGAATATGTGACTGAAGAACTTGAGCTTCATTAATAGTAGGCCACAGGGAGCCCTTAAAAACATTTTAGTATGATCAGAGTGATGTTTTGGATAACCTGGTGGCAGTGGCTGAATAGATTGAACAAGAGAGGTTCAAAGCTGTGAAAATAATTAGGAGTCTATAAGGATAGTCTGGTGGAACCACTATGAATAACTGAACTAAAGCAGGAACAGTGGGAATGGACAGCAGGGGACATATGGGAGTTGCCCTGCACGTGTGGATTGGGCTAGGAGAGAAGTCCGTGATGACTCAGAGATTCTACACCCGGGTGATATGGAGATGGGTAATGCTGTCATCAAAACCAGGAAGAGAAACTGGGTAACTAAAGGTTTTAAGTAGAGCCAGCTCCATAATTTGTGGAGCTCAGTGCAAAATGACAAAGCAGGAACCTGGCTGGAGGTGGAGAAGTCAATCTTCCCTTCCTAAGGGTCTGCTGCCCCAACCCACAACAGATGTGCGACCCCCAAGTGATTTCAACCTTGATGCTGAGAAATTCTCAGTACCTGGATTAGGGGTCAGTGAGAGGCTCCTGCTGAGTTGTCTGCAGAATTTGCCATAGTGCTGGCAGCTCCGGGTGAGATGACTACAGCCTCGCTCCTCCCCTTCATGGCCTGGGGCACACACCTGACCTGCCTCCCCACCACATACACACCTTAACCGGGAGCAGAGGGCACTGGCAGACATGGGATGTGGGCCCCTTTCCCCAAACCAGTGTGACCTGGTTGTGGCTCCTGGTCTCAGAGCAGGGTTATTCAGGGGGTAGTGTGGGCAGGGCCCAGGACACCCGGGATCAAGAGTCAGTGGCCACGAACCAGTCCTGGGCTGGGAGGGGAGACTGAGTGTGAGCTGAGGCCCCAAGCTCCAGGCTCATACACCATTGTCTCAGGGGACTTCAAAGCACAATTCAAAGATAAAATTATTAAGAATTTCACACAGCACAGCATTAAATCTCAAGCAGAGGGCCCATATGCAACCGTAGTGGTCACATGCCTGATTCTGAGTCATGCTGAGGCTTCGCTGGAGAAGTTCATTTTATTTCAGCTTGGTGTCTACAGCTTTCGTGTGACCTCAGCTCCATCCTAATTAAATTACGTGCAATTTTTAGTGCCTGGATAGTGCTTTTGTATTTCTGTGTTTTTCATCCTTTCTCCCAGGACTACTCTTATTCCATCTTTGCTCATTCAAATCTTGCTCTGCCTTCTCATGATGTAAGAAGGGAGAGCTGATTTCCTTGAAGAGAGGAGATGGAAAACAAAACAAAAAATTATACACAAAGTTGTATTTAACAATGCATGTGCTATACTGATATACATTGAATAATAACATTTAACAACTCCTTTTCACTGCATTTTATTTTTCATTTTATTTTAGAAAAATTTCCATTGAAATAACTACACTTAAAAGTGTTTGGCATCAGGAAGGATTAATTTCATGTATCTAGAAAATCAGTGACGAAAATGCTTCATTCCCTGATGAGTCAGTGCTGACAGACATGGGTTCACAGTCCTGTAGTTAAATTGCCGAGATTTGCTTAAAAGGCAGCTGTTGATCCCACTCCAATACTAGTATTATAGAGGAGTTTCATGAAATCTTATTTCAGCTTTGCACATAGTGTTTTAAAAATTCCCCCAAGCCCACCACAAACATGTTCCCTAGCCCAGAACCAGAATTGATTTTGTGCTTGAAGCAGGAAACATTTGCTGTTTCAGCCCTTCTTCCTGACAGACACATGATCATGATAAACAGTGGCAAATTGCATTCGCTGCTTCGTACATGAGGATAGATTACAGCAAAGTACAGTTCCTACAGAATCGTGGGAAGGTAATTTAAAGTTAACTTAATTTTTTTCCCAAACTATAAACTAACGCTTACTAATCTGACCAATTTATTTTGGTTCCTGAGGTTTGGATCACCTGTTTATTTACAAGCCTGTCTTAATTTGGAACTTAGTGTTTCGTGTTTAATATAGTGTCGAACGGTCATACGAAGCTCTCCTCTGAAATAGCTTGAGTTGTTTTACAGGAAAGTCAACAAGATCCTTGAGGTCCACTGCTTGTTACCTTAGTCACTTATTTTAAGGGTGGTGCTTTGCAATATGACCACATTCTTCTGGAAAGTGGAATTTGAATCATAAAATAAAAGAAGCACTGTAATCATAAAACATTGGGTTGGATTTCTAATATTTAAGGAGAAATTTTGGTTCCTGGACATTTATAGTCATTCAGGCTAAGTTTATTTATTTTCGGGATTAAAATAGTAAAGAAGGTTTCCTGGCATAAGAAAGTGTATTTTCTATAATTCCAAGGGTTTCTTATTAATTGGTTGGTTTCAATGACGGAAGAGTGATTTCACAATTTAATGATAAATTCTGTTTCCTACCATAAAATATAGCATTAGGCTGTGCAAATTTAGTACAAGAGATCTTTTTCACCTGAGTGAGAAAATGAGGAAACCTCTTTAGGGTGTCAATTTTTAAAAAACTTAAACATAATGATAGTCAGAAGGGAAACAAGCTCCACTATTGATTAACATTAACTCCAATTATGAAGGAGTAAACTGTGAGCCAGGCATTAGCTCATTAGCAAGCATTGCTTCTTTTTTTATCCTCTCAACAGTCCCTGGAGGTAGCTAATTAGCACCCCCATTTTACAGAAGGAGAAACTGAGGCTTGGACAAAGTCACTCAGCTGTTAAGTGGGGGAGCTGGGATTCATACAGGTTTTTGGATTACAGAAATTTCATGCCCAGCCACGCCCCTTAACTATCCCTTAACTATTGCATGCACACTTATGTCTGCCCCTTTGCTTTCCTTTCTCTGCCACTTTAAATTCTCTCAACCCTCAAAGCCCATCTTCATGAAACTCTTGGGAACCCCTGTCCCATCTCACCCAAACTGGACATGATCTCTCCCTCCTTTGAACTTCTGTAATGCTTTAATGTACTCCTTTCTATTTTCATCATATTGTAAGTATTTAAATGACCTCTTGACTGTGAACTCAAGATCAAAATCATGAATTTTCATTTCTCTTTTGCTGCAGTGGATAGTATGGGGCTTAATGCAAGGTTGTCTATTCAGTTGAGTAGTTACCACTACTACTTTTGTATGTGGTCAGTTCAACCACCTCCAAGTAGAAAGTTCCACCTAGTCAGGCAATATAGACAGCTAAATCAGGAAATTCATCCCCTGAACACATCTTTTAACTTTTGGACCTTTTTTGTAGACTTTGTTTTTCTTTCTTTTAAATAGGGCTTAGGAAGTCCAGATAACTGGTGAATTATCTGAATTGCTTTTCTGCATCGATCAAATCTTCATGTTAATTGCCGGGCTCCTATCTCCCTGCCGCCTCCTTTGCTTTTATTTTTTGTTTTTCTTTTATTTCTTTCTATGTGGAGACCATGTTGTAGAGAAAGCAGACTGCCACTGACCGAATAGGAACAACAGGGAGCAGCCCACTGCCAACTCCTTCTAGGCAGAAGCGTAGGTTGGAGCGTTACTGTCCTGGCTAACTGCCTTTTCTGGTTTCCTATGACTGCTCTGTTCATATAATACAACTTATTGAAGGTAAAACAATCCATCCAGCATTAGGCCTTGCAGACGTGAAGAATTTTTTCTTTGCAAATCTTTTCAGATATGGGAGATTATACTGACCAATCTTACAAGTATTTATCATAGGGTTAATGAAGCCCTATTATTACATTGGCCAACTTCATAATCATTTATTTTTTCAGGAACATTGCTCTTTCAAGTTTATTGATTATGTATCTTATATTTCACATATTCTGAAAAGGTCTCATAAAAATTCAAACTTCTGAGATGTTTTCATTTCCATCCTACTCTTTCCAAGATGTAGTTATTAGATGTCCATGGGGCACGTCCAAGGGAGAGCAATCTCTTTCCCTCTGATCCTTGCTGTACTTGCTCCTCATCCTACCTCCCAGAGGAAATAATAAGGTATTTAAGGATAAATAGTACAGCTACTCTTATTATGTAGAGATTAACTGCCACACCTAGATTGAAGAGAGGGGTGCAACCACCAGAACCCTGAGAGCTAGCGCTGTGCTGCTGGGGGAGAGGAACTCAGCCATTGGCAAACCACGACCTAGGTGAGAGGGAAACATTACCCTCCTCACACCTTCTGTTTCCTGCCAATGCCACTCGTTGGTAGAACTCAGCCTTGGTTGAGGCCAAGAGGGCAAAAGGAGGAATCAGACTCCAGACACAGGACAGGGTAGTGAAAGGTGGCAAGTGCATCTGGAGAGCCAAATGGGGACTATCCAGAGTCACCAGGGATATTAGTTTACTCGCCAGGAATGCAAGTCTCTGCAGAGACTAAGTCAAGTAGGAATATCCTTCTTTGATTTCAACACTAAGTTCCATCAGTATATAGAACATAATGATTGAAATCTGTTGAAAACAAGCTCAGAAATGCCGTAATGGTATTCGGCTGTCTTATTCTCTTCAAGTAGTTCTGTTTATTCCCGATATTCTTATTTCCCAGAATAAACTCCATAAGGGTAACCTGGGCCAAACACACATACAGGGAAGAGATGACTTTGGTCTAGCTTATGGAATGTTTTCCCTACACTACCTGGTTATGCACATTTGTTTGAGAATTGAATTTTTAGATTACTTTGTTAAAGTGTAAAGGACATCAGAGTGGACTAGAACATGCCCTAAACTGGGAGACAGAAATCTTGAATTCTGTTTCCAGTTCTACCTTAGTTTTTTCAGCTACAACATAGGGATAATATGCCCAGACATGTCTATCCCATATGGTGTTGTGTAAGGACATACTCATTAAATCTAATCATTAGGTTCTAATGGGATAATGGGAAAGCATATTCAGAAGGATAAAGTAAGAAATGTAAGACTTTATTCATACTTTTAAATGCATAGTCCAGCAGGCTTTATTCACTGGACCTAACCCTGGGAAGGGCCTTACACATAAAAGGAGAACTTTGTTTTAAAATGTGGTAGTACCTGTACTGACTATATTTTTAAATTTTCTATATTTTTGATATTCTGGCATTTGGGGTCTTGCCTCTGGAGAGACTTCCCCTCTCAGGGCTAGCTAATAACTGGAGATAGCATATGACTTCCCTGAAAGCACACCTTTGATATACAAACCCAACCAATCCAGTGCTCAATCCCAACTATTTGCTTTATCAAATCCTCACACACCAACCTACGATTTCCCCCTGGCCTAACTCAACCCAGGACCAGGTACCAGACAACTGGGGATCACCTCTATAGCCCAAAGCCTGTCGAAATTATTCAAACTATCCAATCCTAAACTGACTCAGGGAACTGGCCTATCTCACCCATTCCTTCCCGAGAGAACCCCAGTAAAGGCTCTGGGCCGTGTCTGCTCTCCCCTTCTGCCTCCTGACTGACCCTGGTTTATCCCCATGTGACCCTGTATGGCATGCCTCCTATTTCTAGGGATCTGGAGCTTTGTTCCGTTCTTTCATTTGGGACATTTTTATTTGTCTCCCCATTTTGGTTGTCTCTCTCTGTTTGTTTCTATGTATTAGATACAGCTGTTATGTTCTCATAGTATTAATAGAGTGGTCTTAAGTAGTAGGTGTCCTGTGGGCCTCAGGGGTAGAGTCTCCCTGGTCACCTGAGCTGGGTGTCCCAGGTGTGTTCCTTGTGTGGGTTGTGTGTGTCCTCCTGTTGTAGTTGACTTTTGTTTGCTGTTTGTATGTCAGTGGGAGGGATTGACCCTTGGGCTGACTGGTTGTAAGGACTGGTCATGACTACAATGGAGGAGCTGTTGTGCAGGTGCTGACCCTATAGAGCAGCATTTGCTTTACAGGGCTCTGGTTTCTGCTCAGTCTGCCCTTTGAGTGTTGCCTGATGAGGCAGGTGGGTGGTGCTCCAGTTTGTTGGAAGCCACTGGGTGTGCCCCACTGCAGGCCAGGTTCATCCATAGCCTATGCCCCACCCAGGGCCACCTAGAATCAGCCACAATGCAATCTGCAGCTGTCTTTCACCTGTGCTAAGCTTGGAGGTGCCTTGGAGACTCTGAGCTGAGAATTAGGCTGGCTGATGCTACTGCTGTGGTTGGGGCTCCTTAGCAAGAGGTACGGGGCACACTGAGGCCAGATGCTGCTTGTTTGAGTTTTGTGAACCTTTGAGAGATTTTTGGAAAGTCTGAAGCATGAGCCAAGACAGGCTATTTGTATGGAAGTGGCTTGGGGTGGCCCTGCAAGTTGGGTGGGTTGGGCTCTCAGAGAATTACTAGGGCGGAGCAAATGGTATCCACCAGGTTGAGTGATACTCAGATATCACGCCCACCTGTATCTGCATGCTGGGAGGGGGAGGGCTCAACACAGGAACAATGCCTTCTGCCAGCTCTTCTGTCTGGGAGAAAGCTGGTCCTCCAGCCCTCACCCTGAGGCCAGACAATTCAGTTCCTCCTCATACGTTCCTGGCACTTTTCGAGCTGCTGCCCCAGTGATGGAGCTCAGAGCGAGTGAGTTCGTCAGCAAGTAAATTTGTGTCTGGGCCCTTTGAGAGGAATACCTGGGATTCTAGCAGCCTTCCTTCGCACTCAGCCACAATCTTTGCTGGTTTTCACAGCCACA
Organism: Rhinolophus sinicus; assembly: GCF_057876585.1. Lineage (NCBI taxonomy): Eukaryota > Metazoa > Chordata > Mammalia > Chiroptera > Rhinolophidae > Rhinolophus > Rhinolophus sinicus. The sequence goes on along the minus strand of NC_142517.1, from coordinate 165,667,131 downwards.
AGTTGCGGCACTGCAACCCTAGGCTGGGGAGTCTTGCTCCTCCAGGGAGATTTCTGCAACCGAGATATCCCTTCTAATTTTTACCTGCCACTAGGGGTGTGGGACCAGTCTATTCCATATCTCCACCCCTCCTACCAGTCTCGGCATGTCTTCTGTACTAAGTTGTAGGATTTCTGTTCAACTAGACTTCTGATGATTTTCAATGATGGTTGTTCTGTAATTTTGATGTGGTTGTGAGAGGAAACAAGCACAGTGTTTACCTTCTCTGTCATCTTGACTGAAAATCCAGAATGTTTTAACCTTTACTCTTTTCAATTGAATGAAATTTGATGGTTCTCCTTTTTAATTTAAGTGGTTGTGCATTTTAATGAGCTAATAGTTTTTATGAGTATTTGGCAACTTAACGTGCATGGTTATATATTTAAAGTTTTAATAATGTCTCTAATGGAATTAAGAACTGTAGGCTTGGGATACTGTGGGAAAGATTATCCCATGGTTGCTAGGGAAACAAGTCTACATTTTTATTTTTTTCTGCATAAGGTCCTTTGGAAAAGTGAAGCTATAATCCCCTGTCTCTAATGGCCACCATTCTGGGTACCCACATTTCTCCCTTAGCCTCTTCATCTTTTTGCTTCCAGAGGACCACTAAGTGATGGGGTATATGTGCTATGCAGCTGTTAAGGCTGGATTTTTTGTTTTCCTGTAGCTATGTGAGACTGGAATGAGGTTCTTTTCCCACTTCCTCTTCTTTAAGCATTGTCTTTGAAAGCCCAGGACAACCATAATATCTCCTTTTTATCATAATCCAAACATAATCATGCAGAGAAGGAAGGAGGAGAGGAGCCAGCTGCAGTGAGTTTTCCAGGGACTGATCAAGCAGGAGAGGAGAACATGATCTCTGGAGAAGAGGCTGTTAGCATAGCTGGGAGCTGAGGCATCTCTACCCTCTTTCCTTCACCATCCATTTCTTAAATGAAGAAACAAAAGGAACAGCTTCTCATTTGCTCCCTCCTTTTTACCATGCCTGCTGTGAGTCCAGTCCCACTGAATACCCACAGAAGAACTGGCACGCAGGGAGAGTCTACTAATTTAAAGTAGAAAGGGCAGGAAAACATTTTTCCATATCTGAATTAACCAAATTGAGATGATCTGTTGTGTTAAAGAGCAAAATGGTCAACTGGGGAAAGAGGAACCAGTCATTGTAGGGATATTTTATACTTAGAACCTTGGGTTTCTATGATAGAAACCACCAATTTTATTCTTTAGAGATGGCCTCGTAATAACCAAGATCAAGCATTCAGGTATGTAGCAACATAACAGTATTAATCATTTCTTGTGGCAACCTTAGGAAGGGAGTGTAATTTAATGCAGAATCATAAGGAAATCATTTAATGCAAAATGATATGGAAAGATATGAAGACACATAATTTGTGGAACCCAGTGAAAAATCAAAATTGAGGTATTGGCAGAGGTCAAGAAAGTGAATCCCCTCAGGCCATGACACACGGGCAAACCCAAAGCATTGCAAACTCTGTGCCAGAACATGGCCCTTACATGGATCAGGGGTGGGCTAGAGGCCACCGCAGAGTTAGTTACTGAACCTATATACACCATGGTGCTGTCATCCTGGGGGGTGGGGACAGCCAGTGCCTTGCCCTACCCTGAGCTACGGCAGGGCCCCTGACTCTCCTCATGCCCATGACCTCACTGGGAATGGAGGGCAACAACAGAACGTGGGCACCCCCTCTTCCCATCCCCTGGCAACCTGACCCTGTTGTAACCCTGAGTAGAACCCAAGGTTCTAAGTATAAAACATACTTTTTATACTTATGGGGGTTTGGGCAAGAAGCGGGAGGCTGGGAACCCTCAGGAGGCTGGACTGTGTGTGAGCCCCTGGGGCATGCTCCATCCGACTTCACATACAAAACACAAATGTGGCTTAAACTTCAAGTGGTGCTGGGGCTTCTCAGCCTGGGGCCCTATGTACCTATGATGCCATCCCAGGGTGGTGCCTAGAGCATACTATGACTTTAAGAATATGTAAATAGAGTGGCAGACTCCCCGTGGAAGTTTATTATTCCTCTATTTACTTCCATAGCACTTTGCTCATATGATTCTTGCTATTTATTCCATTTTTGGTAATTTAAATTTTGGCTCCCTCATCTTGCGTTAAACTGTGAGCTCCTTGAGGATAGACACTATGACTTTCTCAGCTTTGTAGCACTCCCTGTGCGTGGCACAATATCTGGCACATAATACTTAGGTCCTCAATAAGCATTTGGTATATGAATAGTGAGAAAAAGGAATGTAATTGAGAATTCGGTCAGAAGGGCAAGTGGCCTATGTACTACTGCTAGGTTACAAGGTCAGATTAAGACCAGGAGTTTTGCTAATAATGCTGAACTAGGTCACTTATAGGTCAACAGTCCTTTCATTTTCTTATACATGGGGATGGGTTGGGTTCCCAGGTCAAGTGGTCAGGTACAGGGCTATCGTGTCCAGGCTGTGAATATGTTAAGAGAAATGAAGGCACAGGGAACCAAGCAATTCATCTACTACCAGTAGAGAAGAGGAATTAGCAGTGTTGGGAGGATGAAAGCAAGAGAAATAAGGTATCAGCTATGATTAATATAACAGGCCTGGGGCTTCGGGAAAACAGTGATTATGTAGTTAATAACGGCATCATTGGGTGTATTCAAAAGAGATGTATTCTCCTTTTCATATGTTTGCTTAAGTGGCAGTAATGATGTCTTTTAGACAAGGCAGAATGATTTGCTAGGGAGAGGATGAAAGGTCTGACTGGGCGCTCTCTGATTTGGGGGTGGTGGTGGTGATTTAAACCAAATTAATGTGTGTAGAGAGCCCAGCACCAAGCCTTTGATGAAAGCAAAGGCAGAAGCGTCTCCATCACCACTTCCATTTCCCCCAAGGACCAAAAGTATTTATGTTTCTCTAGTCTGTACTTGTTTCCAGGAACCATTCTTCAAAATTGTCAGATTCCTTTTTGGACTCCTGATATATTTATTTGGATTATCTATCATTACCCTAGAAAATATTCAGTCCTTTCAGAAGTTTGCAATTCTTCTAAAGTCATCTGTGACCTGTTGTGTGAAATAGTTAAATGACGTTTCCAAAGCCAGTGATCACAATTGTCAATGCTTCAAACCTCAATGGAACACGAGTGGCAACAAACGCCTTTACCTAACGTATTTCAGGATCCTTTGAACTGCTGGCTTGCCTCAACCTCTTTCTTTTCCTCTGTCTTTCTGTATCTCCTTTCCTCTCTCCATTTCTTTGTCTCGTGCTTTCCATTTCCTCTTTCCTGACATTCCACATCTGTCTTCCTTTGTGTAATTGCTTCCCCTTGTTCCTCCCAATTTTCTCTTCTTCTCCCCTTTCCCATCTTCCCTCCCACCTCCTACCCTTCATCTCACCTGTCTCTCTTTTTCCTTACTGTTTCTTCTCTTTTTGTCCTGTCCTCTTTTTGCCCTCTCTGACATTAACGACCTTAACATAAACTGGATATAACATGAAAATAAGTATTTGCTCCTAGTTTTTAATTTCAAATCAAAATTTAAAATCTCATAGGCCTGCCTTAGAAAACAACTGAGTTTCTTTATTGCTTCCATGTGGCCTGTGATTGTACCTTTCTTTTTAATTTTAAAATCAGGTATATGAAATATTTGTTTTTCTTTTAAACCACACAGATTTTAATTACATTTCAAACTGTTACCCCATGTGGCACTTGTTTGTAATTTGTTTTCTGTGGATCCATGCCTTGCAATATGCAAAACACCTTACCCCTCAAGTACATTCTAAGTAGAACAAGTGACAGGGAAATTATATTTTAAAACTTGGTATCCAGCAACCAGGCTTTTACTAAAATGAGAACAATGATAAATATTATTTCTTTGCTATATCTCTTAGCCTAGTATCCACCAGGAATTCTTAGCAACAGTGGCACAGAAGTTTCCATGCCAGCAGTTCTCAGGCTGATTGATTGTTTGAGGTCTTGTCTCAGTTAACCTAAAGTTCTTGATGGTGAATGTCCCCTCGAGGGTTCTTTTTTCCCTTTTGTACACAGAAAAGAAATATTTTCCTTCCTCCTGAATCCACCAGGATGCATGTGGAATTTAATCACCTCTGTTATTATATTGTTTCTCCCTCAGTGTATTAACACTCCAGAACCTGCCTCGTCATTTGTAAAACTCAGCCACAGGACTTGTTGCTGCCCTTCTGTGACAACTCATCAAAGGGAAAATCAACCAAACTATAAGCTGCGTGGCTCTCTTTTCTGGAGCCGACATTTTCTCTTGACTGAAAACCACATCAAATCTTAACATCTGCATCTTGCTTCATTATTTCTAGCAGAACATAATGCGTGGCGTGTGTGGAAGTGGTTTTTCTTTTTTCACCATTCCAGCTTTATGAAAGATAATTTTTTTCTTCTTTGAGAGAGGAATCCATTTATTATGAGCGCGTTTCTAATTCTCAAATTTTCTATAAGTGTACAAAGTAAAGAATAGACCAGTTTTTCAACACTTGAAATAGGAAAATTTGAATAAATGAGCATTAGACTACATTTTTTTTCCTGCATGGCTGTCACCTTTGACAAACCACTATTTGCCTAAGGAGACACGTGTAGTAAAATATCTACAATGATTATTATTATAATAGAAATATTAGTTTGTCCATTTTTTATGTGTGTTCTCTGAAGAAATTCCATCTTTAGTTTCCTTAGTCAGTGCATTTGGAACTAAAAGTAATGTTTCCTATATTTGGTATTAATTTGAGCCTGGCACTTTACAGAATTATCTCATGTGATCTTCATACTAATCTGGTGAGAAAGGTGGAGGGAGTGCTATCCTCTCCCCTTTATAGATTAGGAAGCAAGCGCTGAGGCCTCTCCTTGAGGCCACAGGGTCATATGTGTTAGAGTTAAGGCTCTGTATTCCTCCACCCCTGTTTCTCCCACTCTTGAGCAATGAGTACCATCTCTCTTCTTCGCCGTGATGTGACTGAGATGAGAAATAAGAAAATAGGAAACAGGACATTAAAATATCACATTTATAACTTATTAAGCAGACACTGGAATATGGGCTTATCCACCCAGAGTTATATAGACGTTCCCTCCCAGATACAGACAACGCTGGATACCTACTGTCCTCCCCACACGAGTGGCCTATCCCTTAGACACTTACAGCATTAAAGAACAGCGCAGAGACATGCTTCCTGTGAGTACCCTGACTCTGGAGGATTAATGGCTGGGCGACACATGCCCAGTTAGTCTCCCTAGCACCCTGATGAGGTCACTTACCCTACTTCCATTGGGAAGAGCAAGAGAGGTTAAGGGAAATCTCACCTCATGGAATCCAGAAAAGGGGAAAGAGCCGTTTCTCCATTCACTCACTCATGCTACCTCTTAAATAGATTGTTACATCTGAAACATTGAGAGAACTCTTTCTTTCACCACCTTGCCCGGCAACATTCTCCTGCCCCTATTTTATCTTAGTTGTCAGTTACCCAAGCCAGAAACCGAGGCATCATTTTTCGATTCCTTCCTTTTATTCACCTGGTGTATTTAATCTATCAGAAAGTTGTCTTGATTCACTCTTTAAAACAAGTCTGTGCAATTTTCTCCATCTCCGCTGCCGCAACTCCAGTCCAAGTCACCATTATCTTTCACCTCGGGGATTGAATCTGCATCCTAAGGAGTCTAATTCCACTCGTAACCATTTCCCACGTAGAGTGTTTATGAGGCAACAAGGAGTTCAAGCAGTGGATAGCAAGGTGGGGCCAGATTGTTTGAGGGATTTGCTCTTCTCGTCACCTTCACTTTGAAGACAAAGAACCTTGGACGGCCTGTGAGCAGGAAGGGGACAGATGTGGGCTGCTCTGCACTTGTCACCCATGGGAACTTGGGTAGACAGGCTGCTCTCTGTGGACCTCAGAATCTTCATGTGTAACAAGAGAGGGCTAGGAAAATGATTTATCAGCCTCTTCTAGCTCTAAAATTTCATCTTACTTATGGAATCAAAGAGCAGAAACCTTACAAAACAATTCTCCTTGAGTTGTAAAATTAGTAGTTTTGTAGCAAGATATGAGCCTCCTGTCTGAACCACTCATAGTGTTACCAGTGGCTTCTCCAGAATGTTATAGGAGGGACTCAGGGCTGCCATCTGGCTGGCAGTGTTGACTAGGGGACTTGTACTAAAGCTCTATTTGCATAGCAACACGTTGTCTTTATATATCTTTGGGAAGGCTGGGGATAAGCCATTGGATGACATCTTTAAGAAAGGAATGATTTGGGTTCAGGTTTGCTTCTGGGTCTTCCCATTAGTTGCAATAGAGGATATAGCCAACTATTGTGTTATAGCATTTAAGTCTTTTTGTCTCCAACTCAAATATTGAAGAAAGTTCTTATATATAATTTTTCCAATCTGAGAACACTAATGAGCTCACAGGAACAAGATAGGCCCTAGATATAAGAATCCTGGGCAAAAGAGATCAGGCAATAGTGTCTGTCCCAAACTAACAACTTCACAACCTATAGTTCTGCTATTATAACTTAATTTCCCTTGCTATTTCTGCCTTTTCCAACTGAAAAACCTCCAAACATCTCTGAGAGCCCATCTGCAGTGAACAAGTTAATTAGCAGTTAACACTAACAGAAATAAATTGCCCACTTGTTAAGAACAGTCATGGGACCAGGATAGGGCCAAGACCTGAGAAGAGTAAAGGAAAGCTACAAAGGAAGGAGAGATGAACAGACTAGCTTGCCTTTGCCAAAGGCAAACTCACTTGAATAGGGCAGTCAACTGCTTTCGTCAACTAGGTATCTTCTAACTTTTTCACTCTATGATTTTATCATTCTGAAGTTCTGATCCCAATTCCTAAATTATAAAAATACAAAAATTTAAGTAGAAGGAAGCATTGATGATTCTGTTAACAGAAGTCAACCACTTTCTCAATGTATTTTTACACATTGCTTAGACAACTACTCCAGGATTGTTCTACATTGTAAGATTTATAATAAAGTCTTCCAAAAATTCCTCCTCAGGTGAACAAAACCTGACATTATAATGGCACAAGAAAAGACTTCTAGTAAAACTTCATCCTTGCATTTCATAGGCCTTCCTAAATCAACTGCTAATATAATTTGTTTTTTTTGATTAACACACAGGCAAAAACTCATATCAACTGGACTAACCAAACCAGAAAAAAATTAATAGTGATAGCTAACATTTATTGAATATATGCTATGTGCTAGACACTGTGCTGAGATTTAGTTATCCCATTTAATCTTCGCAAAGCTCTATGAGATAGATTCCATTGCTTTCCACATTTTACATAGGAAGAAACTGGACTTGGAGAGGTTTAGTAACTTACCTAAGTTTACAAAGCCAGTGAGTAGCAGAGCCAGATTGCAAACCCAGGTTGTCTGACTTTGTCTAGACTCTATGCTTTTACTACTATGGGAAATACTAAAGCTTATATGCATGCTCTGCTTACATATTCAAGGTCATATTAGCCCTATCTGTGAAAGAAGGTGGCTCCTTAATAGTGATGGCTAATATTTATAAGGAGCTTACTATATGCCAGGCATTAACTTAAGCACTTTTATATGTACAGAGGGTGCCAATAAAAATGCATGCACATTTTAAGAAAGGGAAAAACTGTATTAAAATTGTAATACTCAATATATACCAATAACAAAAGATGAATACAAGTCACGTTTGACTTCTGCAATTACAAGAGGTGCTCAAATTGGTTACCATCAGTGTAATTTTAATAGTTTTTTTTTCCTTTCTGAAAATGTGTATACATATTTTTGGCACCCTCTGTATTAACGCATTTATTTCACACAATTGTATAATTATCAATCCATTGTACAGGTGACAACACTGAGATACAGAGAGGTTAAGTAATTTCCCCAAGATCACACAGCTAAAAAGTTGGAGTACCAGTGTATGAACCCACATTATTTGGAGCCACAATTTGTGTTCTTAAATTCCACAGCATAATGCCTCTGTCGTGGTGTATAAACACTGAGTCATGAGCTACATCTTTTCACAATGCCCTTCCCCAAGGTTATAAGACAACTTCGACCTGGACTACACAGTTGATATTTCTGGAAGCTGGGTTGTGAGTGTGCAACATGGATAGTTCCTTTAAAAATGAAAACAACTGGTCAGTACTAAAACTTGCTGAGAAAACTTGTTTACATCATTATGAATTAACTGGAGGAAATTGTTAACAGATTTCCCATGATATTTTAGAGATATTGATCATTTTCAAGGCAGAGCTAGAGTTATTCTCTGCAGATTTTATAATTGCACATATCCATTGTAAAGTAGGAGGTATACAGTTGTGTCTGAGAAAGGACCTGGAGCTCTGGAGTATATAAGCAAGCAAATTATCCTAGAATAAATTGCACATTTCTCTTTACTGTGAAACTTTTTGGAAACTATAAACTGTAAGTAGGGCATCGAAGTGGTAGCTGTAATAGTGATTTATTGGTCCAACAGCTCTTTGCTGTTTGGCTAGAGGGGAAGTCCTTTGGTGGCATTTGTTGCTTTAGTCATGGATTGGTTTGATTACTTCAGACACCCACTGAAGTAAACAAAAATAGTACGTGGGGTGAGGAATAACATCCCAGAAATAACATCTAGGGAAATCTCACAGAACTCAAGACAGGAGGAAAGTCAAGCCTTGTACGGACAGAATATGGGAAATGGAGTATTCCTAATGCTTCTAGTCTGATTCCTGTATTGTATTCTGAATGTGGTGGTATATTTGCCCAGCACAATACATAAAATGCTTCAGCCTATATGATCTCAGTTCATCCTTACTGCTGTGAAAAGTAGGATCATTATCCCCATTTAGAAGGTGAATAAACTGAGGCTTACAGAAGTTAATGGCCCAGAATTTTGGAGCTAAACAGTAGCAGATCTGGGACAGGGAATTCAGGACTTTTAGCATCATATCCCGTGTTTGTTGCACTTCCCCAATAACTTCCTATTTGACCATGATCATGAGAGGTTTAATTCAAGGGAATACGAGTATATCAGAAAACCATACAGTGTACTTACATATCAACTTTCTAATTTTGAAAAATAAAGTAAAATCAGGACTCTAGCTTCACTTTCTTTGGTAATTTCACCATTTCTATGAAATGAGCTGCACTTGGGGAAAATATTTGCAATTCAGAGGTGCCTACTCTTCATGAAGCAAGAGCTGCAAGGTTTTAGGGTGTGTGTGTGGGGGACATACTTGATTTCTTCTGCAGAAGTCAACTTTTGCTAATATATTTGACCATAGACTGGAAAAAAGTGAGCATGGTGTTGAACTGGCCAACAAGAAGAATGACAAACAGTGTCAACTTGTTACAATGTTCGAGTACATTTCATGAACATACACTACTGTTTATTACCACAGACAGACCTATTTATGGTTTTGGAGCTGCATTTAACAACATGGGCAGTGACCCCAAACAAAAATGGCCAACTCTTCAAAGTAGCATAATATGGTTATAAGAGCCCACGCTTTAGACTCAGGTCTCTCTGCGTTAGCGCTCTAGCTCAGTTAATTAGTAAGTTACCGACTTTCTGTAGGTTGCTTACTTTCTCTAAGCCTCAGTTTCCTCCTGGATGTAATGGCGCCAATCATAGTGACTTTGCATAGCTGTTGTGGATATCGTATGTAAGTAAAACACCTACCACAGATACCGGGTCCGTGGTAGGCTCTTGTTAAATGATAGCCATCTTTTTATTATCTGGAGAATCAATCAGTTCCAAAATTACCTTAATCCTTAACAATTTAAACAGATTACAAGCCTCATTTAGTATCACTCTTAAAGGCTAACTTAACCACATGCAATGCTGGAGTAATTGGTTTGACACTGTCTTTATGCTTGTCTATTGGCTTAGAAAACCAAGATCGAAAGCCCAAGTCATGAACTGTCTGATGCTACAAAGCCAGATTGTGTTGCTGTTCTTTTTGAAGCAAGTTTTAGTGTCAGTAGAATCTTGACCTGTTCTTTTTGGGTCTCTCTCTCTCTCTCTCTCTCTCTCCTATATCGAGTACTGCAGGATTTAGCTAATACCTTGAATTTAGTGTGAAGGGTGGGCCCAGTAGAGAAATTGCCTAAGGAATTCATGCTATTTATAAGGCATTAGTGTGAATCATCTGCTCATGACAGATACTGTCTGTGAGGAAAATGTCCTTGGTTCTTATCAAAAAGCATACCACTCCTTAAATTCCATTTTACAAATGTACAATGAGTACTTGATAGCAACCAAGTATGGTTGTAACAGCATAAGGCCACATTGCATGAACCACAACTAGAAATTGTCTTATTGGCAATATTGGTTAGAATCTATGTCTAAAAGCTAGAATTCATCTTTATATTATAAAAGAAAAGAAAAAAAACTATGAAAGTTTTCTCTCCAGCATCTTAAATGGATACCTCACCACCCACATCCAAGGGGGCTGGTAGCTCCTAATCTCAGGAAATTGTTTCAGGAATTGTCTCCTACCATTTTCTGACTCCCACCAAACACTCTACTTCCCAGTCTTCTTTGAAACAGCACATCTAGATTGTTCCTCTCTTGCTTGCCCCTCTGATTGACTGCGTTTTACATTCTCTTCTCAGCTTTCTGATCTGGCCTTCCTTTTGAATGCTAAATTTAGGAGAACAAGACAAAAAATGATAGGGAATATTTTTATTCCAACTGTAAGTATTTGCTAGTTGCTACGGATCTGGACCAAAGTGGGTTCAAGTTTTTATAATTAAAGCTCAGACCATGTGGCATATAAAATCTGAATGTGTTGTGTGGATTTGGAAAATCAAGCAGGCTGCACCTTGGGTGTATTGCTTAACTGCTCATCGCCTCTGTTTCTGTATGTGTAAAATTCCTGCCATAGTTCCCAAGGTGCTCTTCCCAATTGACAAGAACAGACATTAGAGTCTTCTGTCGTTGGCGTTTTGAATATATTTCCTTAGTATCCTGAACCACAAAATAGAGGAAGCCTAAATCCTTTGTTAGCCCCTGCTTTTAAAGTTGATTTGTAATTAAGCCCACAAGATACATCCTCAATAATACAAAAGCAGGATCAAAAAAGGTACCTCATTCCTGCTTAAAGTACTGTGATAGCCAAGGGGGAGACGAGTGATAAGACTGCTTGGAAACTCTGGGGTTCAATGTTGGTGAATTGTTGATTTTTTTTTTCTCTAGTTTCCTGCTACAATGATTTGGTACAAGGTCAGTGCAGAGCAGTTCTGCAGCAAGAAGAGATGTCTTGGTTACAGCCCTCTTGCCCCTAACAGTTATTTTTAAAAACTTCTGTGGAACATAGTAATAATTTAAGAGACTTCACTGCAGAATATCTGATATACTTTCAGGATTTTAAAATCTATTTTACCATTCTGAATGTTACTTAACAAAATCACATACTGAGGCCTATTGTGGAGAGAATGGAAAATATGTAAACCGATGACCTACACTTTAATATCTTCCAATATGCATACAAGTTTCTTAATTTTGGTTAGCCACCTACCTTTAAAATTCTATATATATAGTGAAAGTTCTGTTAAATCTTTTATAATATAAAATAGCTAAAATATATAACTAGTGTGATTCTAATTATATGTATCTTTAGAATTATTGCGTATTTTGCAGTATGTGAAGCCAGCTGAGCCTACATAAGAAAATTACCACGTTTACTAATTGTCCCCTTTGCTCATACAAGAAAGCATGCTCATCACTTAGACCCCTATAGAAAAAGAAAATCAGGTAGTAATATTTATACCATTTCTTTCAAATTTTTTGAAAAGAAAGCAAAAACTTCTTGCATGGGTAAATTATTTTTCTGTGACCATCTAAAGTTTTTGTCAGATAATAGATATGGGTCTTATGAGAAACTTATGCTTAAGGGAGTCCTTTAATTCACAGGCAGGTTTAGCTATTTGTATTGTAACATCTAGGGGGATAACGCTTGAAATCCTGTCTTTTTTTTAGAGAGAAGGATACAGGGCAGGTGTGAAACTGGACAGATAGCAGTTCAAAAGGGGAATTAAATGCTTTGGTATCTTGATAATATTATCTGTCATACAAAGTATTATGGGAAAACTGGAGCACTATTGCGATGTGGACTGAAAATAAATATTGGGTTTTGTCATTTTTGAAAAAAACATTCTTTGGTTTGAAAATAGCTCATTGTAGGTTTTATCCAGTTAGTGGTTAATACTTCTTTGGAGAAATAACATTGGGTTTTTTTGTTTGTTTGTTTTGTTTGTTTTTTTTAAGTCTGACTGCTCATTACAATCAAACTATATTTGTTGATTTGATTATTAACTCGAAATTACATGTCAGTATTATCAAAGTCATAAAAGTTATTTGGACAAAACAATGTGGAAAGGACTGCAGAGAAGGAAGGGAATTTCTTTTAGTAGATTACCTGTAATGCATGGTAATATCAACACAGTAAAAGAGCGAAATACATGAACAAATTGAGATGTATAGTTCTCTGAATAAACATTCAGTTTTAGTACCAATGACTCCATGGAGTCAAGTTTTAGTTTAGTGGTTTAGCCACAGTGTTCCCATTAACACAGTGAGAGTTGGGTTGTTAATTACTCATGTATGTTGCTAAAGAATAACCCTTAGAACTCTACAAATTAAAAACAAAATGTATACTGAACACATTGGCAATGACAAGATCTTTGACCCTTTAGTTTTCATTAGATTGTCCAGTGCCTTTTTTGAAAATTGTGAAATGTATCATCTATCCCAAGGAGAGAAGAAAATACATATGTACAGCATAAAGAATAGTTATAAACTGGACATCCTTTTACGTACACCAGGTTAAAACATAAAACACTGCCATTACCACTGACATCTTCTGCTGTCCCTTCATGATTATATTCCTTGCTGAATCCCACCCCTGTTATACCATTGAGTCTTATGTGGTTATTCCCTTGTGTTTTTTTGTTTGTTTTGTTTTATGGTGTTGCCACCTATGTATGTTTTTCTATACAATATGCAATTTCATATTCTTTGCTTTTGAACTCGTCATAAATTGAGTGATTCTATGTACATTCTTTTGTTTCTTGCCTTTTCTTCCCAACACTGTGTTTTTCAGATAAATTCATGTTAAAATGCAGAGTCACAATATCCATTGCTGCATAATAATCCCTAATAAATATATCAAAATAATCCCTTTGGATAAATATATCACAGTTTTACCATTTTGAGTTATTTCTAGTTTTTTTTTTTCTTTTGCTATTATAAATAATGCTGTTATAAACATTTTGTGCATGTCTCCTGTTTACTTGGGTGATATACTGAATAAGGGCTTTCTAAAGATGTCTGCATCCTAATTCACAGAACCTATGAATGTGTTACCTATGTAACAAACGGGATTTTGAAGATGAGATTAAGCTAAGGATTTTACTATGAGATTATTCTGGATTATCTGTATGGGCCCAATATAGTCACAAGGCTCCTTATAATGGGGAGGTAGGAGGTTCAGAGTTAGAGAGAGATTGAAAGATGCTGTGCTGCTTTGAAGTGTGTTTGAAGATGGAGGGCTGGCCATGAACCAAGGAATGCAGAGGGCCTACAGAAGCTATTATAGAAAAAGCAAGGGAATTAATTCTCCCCTAGAGCCTCCAGAGGGAACACAGCCCTGCTGACCTTGATTTTAGGACTTTTGACCTGAATTGAAGAGAATAAATTCATGTTGTTTTAAGGCACTACATTTGTGGTAAATTTTTACAACAGCAATTCTTTGGAGTATATGAGTATATGTTAGGAGTAGAATTATTAGGTCATAGGTTATGCATATGTCAAATTTACTATTAATGACAAACTGTTTTTCAAAGGATCGCTGCACCAATTACACTCCTTCCAGCAATATGTGTTGGTTTCTGTTATTCCACATTCCTGCTAACATTTGATATTGTCAGACTTTTTAGTTTTTGCCAGTCTGGTGTGTTGAAAATTGTATCTCATTGTCATTTTAATTTGTGTTTTCCTGGTCATAAAAGAGGTCAGTTAATCACTCCACTCACCAGGAGATGGTGACATAATTAGCATAATTTACCCAATTTTTAAAAACAACACATAAAATCATGCACAATGTTGAACCACTTCAGGAACTTCTTTTCAAAATTATGTAAACTTTCCCAGTATTAAAAAACTCCTCAAAAAATGCATGATAATACTAAACTTCAAAATCAACTTTGGAAAAGTAGGGCGTTATTTTCTAATTTCGGCTTTAAGTGGTTTTTTTTAACCTTTTTAGAAAATATGGTGGAGAGTATGTTGGGAGGGTAGAGACAAAGGAGTTTCCAGTTGATGGAGTCAAGATATCTGAAAATACAGAAGTAAAATAAAGGAAAAACTTTAAGAGCAAGAATATATTATAAATATATTTATTTATATTTCAACAATATGAACAGGTGAGTAGTTCTTGTATCAGTTTCTCCTGTGGGAGAGAGATGTTCATGAAAAATACTAGTTTATAAAATCTTCTGTAGAATAGTATTGACTGCCTCCAATGAGTACTAACTTGTACTAAAACAGTAACATAAGAGTCCAGTTACTTTCTCAAAGTTTACTCATTCTATCATTGAGATACCCCGTTTTCTGAATATGTTCAAGATCACCTCCTTGATCTGCCAACAGAATTATGTTGCTGTTGTATTTTAGCAGATTGAAATATTCTATTTTTGTTAAATATGTGTATTAATTCCTCTTTATGTACTTTGAAAGCCCCCTTTTCATCAAAATCCATGAAGTTGAACACTACTTTGACATTTAGATGATAAAACTAGATACATTCTCATATCCTTCCTTGAATATGACATCAGATTCTTCCATAATTTTTTTAGATTTAGCTTTTGATAAGCCTTGTGCACCAAGTAAATTATGTAACTTAGTGTACTATTCTACTATATAAGGGTACTTCTCTTCTCTGGAATAAGATCAACTTCAACAGCATAACATTTTTTTCTAGTTGAATATCTTTTTCGACATTTATTTGTAACCAGTTTTCAGTTTTCAATGATATTATGACATGTTGGGCACTTTTTCCCTTGGTATCTACTTAATGACATATCAAAGTCTGTTATCTGAAGTATGGCAGCTTCTCCTTTGACAAGACCACAGATAATTTAATCTACCTTTGTAGAGTTCTTGATGCGAACTGAATGTTTCTGGAATTTTGGCATCATTTTTCACAAAGACAACAGACTCTTGATAAATCGTTTCTTAGCTATCTGAGATTCATCTCAAAGATCTTGATATTCTGTGTGTCTTTCTCTTCTAAGAGAATTCGTTTTAGGCCAGCACCACCACAGCCACCAGGGCACAAACTCTGGCACATCCTACTGAGCCTACTCTCTCCATAGCCACCTCATTTGCCACCCAACCAGGAAAAGAAGAGGCCAGGTATAGTGGGCAGCAAGCCCTGCATGCACATACTCCATGATAAGCCCTGCGAATATCCCCTTGATCATCTTTTCATATGTTTCTATTATTTGTGTTTCCTTTTCTATGAAATGCTTGTTCATGTCAATTGCCCATTTTTCCTACTGAACATGCCTTCTCTTGTTGATTTGTAAGAGTTCTTTATATATCTTCTGAACCCTAACCCCCTTACTGGTTACATATATTGCAAATATCTTCTCTGTTGCTTGATTTTCATTCTTATTGCTGAGCTCAAGTTCTTAATTTTAATACAGTTTAATTTATCGATCTTCTCATTTAACTTTGCATTATTTGCTTGCTTAATAAACAAGAGGTTATAAAGAAAAATATTCTATATAACTATATATTATAATATTTTATAATTTGGTGTTTCCTATCAAGTATCTAATCTAATTTCAATTCATTTTTGTAGAAGAGTGTAGGCTAAGGATACAACTTCATTTTTTTTCTATTTGAATAAACAATTGATCTAGTGTCATTAATTGAGTAGTTCATCTTTCCTCATGATCTGTAATGTCTGCTTTTGTCATAAATCCATTTTCCATATAAGCACGGCTTGCTTACTAGGCTCTCTATTCTTCCTTTGTCTGTTAGTCTATGCCTGCACCAGTATCACACTGCTTTGATTTCCATAGCTTATAGTAAGTCTTGATATCTAAAAGGGGAATCTCAACCCTACCCCACACCTTGTTTTTCTATAGGAATGTCTTAGCTTTTGTTGGCCCTTTATTCTTTCATGTAAATTTTATAATCAGCTTGTGAGTTTTACATGTACATACACACTCTGATAGAATTCTATTGGAATTACACTGAATTATAGATCTATTTGGATAGAATTTTGATATGCTTTATGATATTCAGTCTTCCTACCCAATAATATGATAGATCTTCCAGTTTATTTAATCTTCTTTAATGTCTTTCAATAAAGCTTTTTAGTTTTCTCTGTAGAGGCTACACATTGTTTTATCCTAGGTATTTAAAATTGTTTATTACTAGTTTAAATGGTGTCTTCAAAAAAATTTCATTTTTAGCCAATTGTGTTGGTATCTATAAATGCAATTTACGTTTGTGTATTGATTTTGAATCTAACACCCCTTATTAATTTAAATATTTACTTTTAAAAATCCTTTTCCCACATGACATAGATACCTAAAAGTAAATTTTAAGAAAAAGGAAATTAGTATTTACTAAGTTCCTACTATGTGTCAAATTGTTGACATAGGTTGTTTCACTTAATCCTATAACTATTTTATTGCTTATTTTCCTCAATAAACATTTATTAAATAATCCCTATGTGTTAAGCTTTTCCTTTTTTGAGATTTTCTGTGTAAGCAATCATATCATCTGCAAATAATGAAGGTTTTGTTTCTTTCTTTCCAATTCTTTACCTTTTATTTCTTTTTCTTGCTTTACTGTGCAAAGACAGACATCCAGTACAATACAGAATGAGACTGATGAAAACAGGCTACCTTATTTTGAACCCGATCTTAGAAAGGATACTTTCAAAGTTTCATTGTTAAATATGAGGTTTCTGGGATGTTTTTGAAATGCCCTTTATTAGGTTAAGAAAGTGCCTTCTATTCCCAATTTGCTAAGGAGGTTGTTCCTGTTATTTTTAAAATCACAAATAGATGTAGAATTTTATCCAATTTTTTCTGCCTCTATTAAGATACAATTTTTTTCACCTTAAACTGTTAATGTGGCGAATTACTTTAATTAATCTTCTCATGACAAGACAAACTATAATTCCTAGGAAATACCAATTTGTTCATAATAAATTATCCTTTATGTACATTGTCTGATTTGTTTTATAAAAATATTTATTTTTAGAATTTTTGCATCTATATTCATTCATAAGTGAGACTGGCCTATATTTTTCTTGTGATACTCTTGTTTGGTTTTGAAAGCAAAGTTATATCACAAATGAAATTAAAATTGCCCAATGCGCGAATGTTTTATAGAATTTCCTAGAATCCATCTGGGATGTGTGTGTGTGTGTGTGTGTGTGTGTGTGTGTGTGTGTGTGTGTGTGTTTAATGGGACTATTTTAAACTACTGATTCAATTTCTTTAAATCTTATAGGAGTTTTTATGTTCTCCATTTTTTTAAAATGTTGGTTTTTGTATCTATTTATTTCATCTACGTTTTCAAAGTTAGAGGCACAAAGTTGTTCATAACATCTTATCTCTGTAGTAACTATAGTTTTGCCCCTTTTTATCTTGATTTAAAAAAAAATTTCATGTCACTCTCTTTTTCTCCTTTGATTATTCTCTCTAGAGATTTATATATTTTTATTATTTTTTGACCATTTTCTTCATTATATGTTTATTTTCTTTCTTATTAACTTCTCCTCTTATTTTCTTTCATCTTAGTTTATTTTGCTGTTCTTTTTTTTCTAATTCTTTATGATTGTATTATAACTTTATCAAGTTGAATTTTTCTTTTTTTTCTAATGTAAGCATTTAAAACTAAACCTTTAAGAACCTCTTTAACTGTGTCCTGCAGTTTTGATACATAACATTTATATAACCAACCTGGTATTTTTCTAAATTTCTGGGTGTCTTTTTCTTTTTTATTGGGGAATATTGGGGAACAGTGTGTTTTTCCAGGATGTCAAGTCGTTGTTTTAATCTAGTTGTGGGAGGCACAGCTCACTGGCCTAAGTGGGGCTCGAACCAGAGACCTTGGTGTTATAAGCACCGCACTCCAACCACTGAGCCAACCAGCTGCCCAATGGCGGCTCAACTCCAAGCTCAAGCCATTGTTTTCAATCTAGTTGTGGAGGGTGCAGCTCACTGGCCCATGTGGGAATTGAACTGGCAACTTTGTTATTAAGAGCTCCCGCTCTAACCAACTGAGCCATCCGGCCACCCTTGTCTTGGTTTTTTTGATTGCTAGGTTGTCCAGAAGTATATCTTAAATTTTTAAATATTTTGTTTCTCTAGTTATATTTTTTATTGTTTCTAACTGAAGTGCATTGAGGTTAAATGATAATGTTTCACATGATAGCAATTATTTGACGTGGTGATTTCAAATTGGCTCGCTTGATGATCTAACTTGTAGTCAATTTTCATAAGTGTTCAATGTCAACTTGACCATTATGGTGTAGTGTGCAGACAGATATATTGGATGTACTTGTATATGAGCATGTTGATGGGTGGGTTATGGTAGGAGAGACAGTACCCAATGATGCCTATAAGATCTTTCTTTTTAAGTAAGGCAGAGGGACTAGGACTCTGAAGTTTTAAGTTGGCATTTCCATAGATATTAGAAGTCTGTTATTACTCAGTATAAAGCAGCATGTGGGTGTCTTATAGACTTGAGCAGCCCAGGTGTGGGGACAGAGTCCCAGAGAGCAGTTTCCAGGCTTTCGGCCTCATGTGGAAAGGTGCTGGCTCAGATATTAGATGGCCATTAGCTGTAAGCAGATGGCCACCCGCTGTGGCTGGGTGGCCATCAGCTGTAACCAGTTAGCCATTAGCCACTAATATAACTGCCATGGCTATGCAAGGGGGTTGGTTGGTTGGTTGGCTGGTTAGCAGAGAAGCGGATGGCAGATTGCAGATCATGTTGATCCTACTTCCTGTGTCTCGCCTGGCTGCCAGAGAGTGAGGATGCAGGAAGACCCCCTGTTGGGGTATTGGCAGATGTTTGCTTTTATGTCTTGACCAGCCACCATGGAGAATATAGTGATATGACTCCCCTGTCTGTGGCTCCATTGTTGTTCCTTTTTGGCCTCACCATATTCTGCGTTCTTGTGCGGAGATTGGGACCAGAGACCCTGCATGACACCACGATGTGTTGTGGTTTCTGCTTCTGTTGTTCCAGCCTGTGCAGATCCTAAACTATGAAAGAATGGTAGTTGGTTAAACTAATTGCTCATTTTATTGAAACAGCTCACAAGTGAATTGAGATTTATAGAATGAGTCTTGACTCTGTTGTTTCTATGAGTGAGTATCCAATCTTTCTAACCTAGCAAAACCCAGTCATTAAAAACATGAATGGTGTAACTGGCTAGCTCTGCCAACGGCTTGATCTGGTTTATAAAAAGGCCATTGTACCATTCTGTCAGCTGGCCAAGGAATATCTGGAATAAAGCAGCAGGCAGGAGATCAGTTCCAGGAGGGTCTAACCAATCCTATCCAAGGTAGAAGACAAGGCTATCAAAATTTAGGCTGACTCAGTTCTCCAGTGTGTCTGTCTAGAAGGTTCCTACTTACAAGCATTTTGTAGAAAGCATTTTGGTGCTTTATGCAGGAAAAGGTACCCAGGATGCTGAGTCCATTCCTGTGTCTATCCAGACTATTCACTAATACTTTCTGCGGATGGAAATAATCCTCTGAAAGACCTAACCACATGTTTATACCTTCAGTTTGATACATCACTCATCGTCTCAAATTGGAGGGCTGCAGATTCATGCCTCCTTTGTTTTATGGAGCATGATGTGGCATATAACTTCTGGAGGGAATGCAAGTACTCTCAGCACTGCTGCTTATTTGCAGTCAAGCTTGGGTAAGCACCAGTGAAATGGAGTGCCTCACCTAGGGACAGGACAGAAAGGCTTTAGGGACACAATAGGTTTTGGTGGGGAAGGGAATGTGTATGGAACCAGCCAGCCCCAGGGATCCATCCAGAAGGTCCTAGTCCTCTTCCCTATGGATGATGCCTGATCTTTTCTAACCTGGGCTTTCAGTGGTTGAACATACTCTTATATGGCTGGAAGATTGGGTCTTATTATTTTCTTCCAAACTTACATCTACTGGTTCAATAGTTTGTTGAGAATTTTTTTCAGGAACTAATATCAGTTCAGGATAATAGTTTTTTATTTCTAGTATTCACCCTTTTGGAAAATCAGGATGTTTTCCAGCATTAAATATGCTATGCCACTTAAGATGTTGTGATATTTAGCAATGAAATGTAGAGGTTAGAGTCAGAGAGTTGAATAATCCATCCATTTCGCATATCCAAAACTTGCCCAGCTGTAGTATCTTGGCAATCTTTTTGTTTTTTGTTCTCTGTGATTTTCAGATGTGCCAAATTTCTTTGGCATTCTCTGTAGCAATTCAATTGGACTTGATTTTTATGATAAAGAGTTTTATAGTCAATATGATAATGCTTACAAAAAATAAGAGGGCCATTTATACTGCGGCCATGTCCTGTCAAAAGTATGGAATGCTATGCTGTCTATTTTTTACACATTTATATTATTTATTAAGATTGACCCACCTCCATCTTGGCAGTTATCATTTTATAAATCTTGCCTCTATTTTATTGGCAATCCAATAGTATAACGACTTCTGTCTTTTTGGAGGACACTTTTGAAGCTATAGTGCTGTCCTGGATACTAATGCCATCACCTCAAGGTAACTATGCTAATTAGTAATGCTTTCTAAACTTCTTTCTTCATATAATTTTCTCATGTCATGACAAAATCACTTATACCATGGACAATAGTAATCTATAACACTTTTTCAGTGGTAGTAGGGATAAACCATAATATAATCAATTTCCTGTTGAATATTTAGGTATTTGTCCATTTTTCCTTATAATAAATTCCTAGAAATGAAATGAGTGTATTGATGAATATGAAAGTTTTAAAGGTTTTTTCACTTATTGCCAAATTGTTCTCCATATGTGTCACACTCATTTGTATCTCACCAGCAATGTATAAAAGTAGACTTTTTACAAAAACTTTCAATAGTGCTAAATATCTTGACATCTTAAACTCTTAAATATTTGCCAAATATATAGGAAAAACTATATCTGTTGTTCTAATTTGACAGTTTCCACATTTTATAGCCCATCATAATTTTTTCTTATTCCTATTAATTGCTCATTTTTTTTCTCATTAATTTGTAAGAATTATGTATGTTAAGGATTTAACACTTTGTTAGTCATGTGTATTTAAAAATGTTTCTAATTTTATTTTACTCTTAATTCTGTTTGAATTAAATTTTGAATTTAAAATTAAAAGTTAAAATTTTTATTAGTCAAATCTATCTTTTCCTTTATGCTTCTTTCCTTTGCTCTTATGTGTTGAAAGACTCCACTTGTGTCTTTCTTACATTCTTTAATTATTTTATTTTTGATTTTTAACTTTTTAAATAATAAAAATGTTTTAATATAATTTTCAAGTAAGTAAATGATTTATTTTGTTGTTTATAATGTCATTATTCATTCTGCTACTGAAAACTTTTGACCATTTGCACTTCTGATAAAAACCTTAACTGTAATAGAACAAATGAAACAAATGGAATTAATCTTACATTTATTGATTACTTTGGTTAAAGGTTTGGTGAAAAAAGCCAACATTTGAACATAAGACTGTTGACTTTTCTGAGTGCAAATTTAGGATTCACTTTATAATATATGGGATATATGCATTCTCATAATATTGACAGTTAATATTCGAACTTTTTTTTCTCCTAGTATTTCATGTTAAAATAAAAAATATGCCTTGGCAGGGTTTGAGCAAATGTTCTATTCTACTTTTGCAATTCATCAAGAGATTAGTATATTTAACTCCTTATTCTGCTTGAAATTAATTTTGATGTATGATGTGAGATAAAAATCTTATTTTTCCAAATGTGTAATTAATTTAATAATTTCTAACTGATTTGAAATGCTATTCTTATGATTAACTAAATATACTTATCCACATACATATATACATATATATATATATATATATATATATATAGCTTTCTATTTTCTTTTATCAATTTTTCTATTTTTAGAATAGTATCTTACTGTTTTAATTATTGTAGTTTTGAGGTCTGTTTAAATATCACGTAGCCACTGCATTTTTATTGTCATGTTCTCCCAAGATAAAATCATTTCAAATATTTTTAAAAACACATTTTATTTTAAAATGTGCTTTCAAATGCTTTAGAACTTTTAGAAGACTTTAAGCAAAACTTTAAAATTATTTTTTAACATTTGTCAAACTTTTGTCAAAGAGAAACAGTAACTTCCACATATAACAATAAAACCTAAATAAAATATGTAATTAAGATATAATATGTACACTATGAAACTAGAAATGATGATTTCTAGATATTTGCCATAATGTGGGAAAGGTCAGGACCTGATTGATATAGCTGCTTACAAATCAATTACATTTTGGGGCTACTTTTCAGATTGTCATAATTGACCACAGTGGGAAGAGTATAAAAGGCTTTCTGTTGGAGGTCGTCTTTGTTAGTTTTTGTTGTTGTTGTTGTTTCCGGTTACAGTTAACATACGATATTATTTTATATTAGTTTTAGGTATACAGCATAGTGGTTAGACATTTATATAATTTGTGCAGTGATCTCCCTGATTAGTCTAGTACCCACTTGGCACTATTCATAGTTATTGTAACATTATTGACTATATTCTCTATGCTGTACTTCACATCCCCGTGACTATTTTGTAACTACCAATTTGTATTTCTTAACCCCTTCACCTTTGTCACCCAGCTCCCCAACCCCCCTCCCCTCTGGCAAGTTCTTGTTAGGTTTTAACAAAGGGATGAGACAGAGTCTCTAGTCACAGTGTGTCACTGTTACATCCATTCTCCTAACCCAGACCTGGCTTTCTACACATTACTGTCGTGACCTTGGCTTTCTCTGTATTCCCTGGTTCCTGACTGTTTGGCATCTGAACCACAACTCCCTGCTGACCATCTCTTGTCCATATTCACCTTCCTGGTCCATTGCAGCTCTTAGATGGCCCCACTGTGACAGAAGAAAGATGCCTCTGGCTCGCTGACTCTTCCCACAGCTCTCTCTCTTCATGTACTGCTCTTTTCTCAGACATTTTAACTTCACACAGGAAAGCTTTTAGAACATGAAGTTGCATTTTAACTACTTAGAATATATCTGCACTCAACTATACAGAGGGTGCCAAAAAAATGTACACACATTTTAAGAAAGGGAAAAAGACTATTAAAATTGTGATGCTCAATATACACAGATAACGAAAGATGAACAGAAGTAACATTTGACTTCTGCAATTACAATAGGTGCTCAAAGTAGTTACCATCAGCATCCAGACACTTCTGATTACGGCGAACTACTGCTTGAGAAACGTTGACCAAAGTATCCACTTGTATGCATTTTTTTGGTGTCCCCGGTATATCTGTAATAGATATCTGTGTTATCTATTAAAGAAGTTTAAGAATTCATCATTTTCTTTTGTACCACCTCACCTGCAACTTTGGTTTCAACTGTGCTGTGGTTCTTCCATTTTCCTGTGTCTTTTGCCTTGAGATGTATTTGTATTTATGATAAAAAGGATAAATAATAATAGTAATGGTGCCAACAATAAGACAGGACCAAAGAAAAGTGTCAACCAAGAAAGGAAGAGCAAACAAATAAGTTCAGCAAACCAAGTTTATTTTAGCAACACAACTAAAGGGTGAATAATCACCCAAGCAGCTTGTTAATAACAACGGCTGTTTTGAAACCTCATATTAAATTCTTTTATGGTGTCTGTTAACCACTAATTCAGTTTGGAAGACTTAAATGAATGTGTGCCCATTAAGCATTTGCCAAATAGAGCTGACCTGTACGTATTAACAAACTGCTCCACTGCCTACCGTACTTCCATAAAAGAGTGAAGTTTCAAAACGTATATTATTTTGCAACATTCTGCACTATTTATAAAAAACTCTACAAGTATTTTCTGAAAGAGTTCAGAGAGACAAGATTTTGGGTTAATGTAGAGTAATGACATTCTGTGAATACGTATTAAGAACAACAATAATAATTGTGCACTTTTCCTCAGCAAGTATTCAATTAAGAGGCCCAAAGCATTAGCTATCTATTTACCATATGCCATGTCTTTGTGTTTATGCAATGTAATCTCAAGCCTTCCATCAATTCCAAACAGTTTGTTATCCTCCTTTGTATGGAGAAAAGCAGAATGGTACATTTCAAATCATTAAAGACTAATCAAAATTTTTAAGAGCTTAGCATTCCAAGCATTTTCTGGAAAATAAGTGATGTTTATGGTAAATCATAAATGTAAGGAGATGCTTTTATGAATTGGAACTAAATGTGTGTTACTAATTGATGTTCCAATAAAAGCAATTTTCTTTTAAGCTTCAGACAGTTTGGCAATCTCTTGGTTCAAATTTCAGGGGTTTATTCATTTTATATTTCATATTTCCATTACCTTCTCAACATTGCAACTCCACAAGGTATTTGAAAGAAGATGTAGATGAAATGTGGGACTGAATTTGGTCTCCAAACATTCCTTTGCAGGGTGGGGGGTGGCCGTGGGGGGTGGCTAGTAGAGAGCTGGGGAAGGTATGCAGGCCCAGTACTTTAAGTGTTCAGCAAAAGTGGATGGAAAACAAAACAAAACAGAAGCTAACAAACAAACTTGTCATTAAAGTTCTAAAGCAGTGGTTTACAATCTGTTTCCCTAGAGGCTTTGGATTTATTAATTGTTCTCTGATTCAGTGGTTCTTAACTCAGACTAACAGCCGGAAGTCAGATCTCCTACATAGCCCCTCCTTCTGCCAACTATGATTTAATTGGCTAGGGTATCATTAGTTATCTAAAGCTCCACAAGTGATTCCAGGGTTAGCAATGGTTGCCAACCACTGTTCTATACCTATGAATACCTAACAGTGTCTGCAGATGAAATAAGTACCATAAATAGACACATATCTTGTATCACCGTTCCTCTATAGCTTATGGACACAATAGCTCAGACAAAAATTCATTAAACATTTCGTGGAATTAATAGGGGCCTTTTGCATTTGCATGTTTCCACATCTGTATGGTCTAAAAACGTAATTACTATCATGTGGTCAGACTTGAAGAGTTTAATCATCTCAGCTGTGTAGGACCCAAGATAGAGTTGAGATTGTGGTTAAAACAATCACTCTTATAGGTTAAATGGTGCTCAAGACTAATTCTTGGCTTAATCCATGAGTACTGGAAAATTTTACTATAAAATGTTGGGAAGAGAAACCTTAAATGAAGAAAAGAGACTGCTAGCTTCGGCAACATATATACTGAAATTGGAGCAATTCAGAGATTAGCATGGCCCCGGCGCAAGGATGACACACATATTCATGAAGCGTTCCATATTTATAAAAAAAAGAAAATACAGAGAGGATAAAAGAGAATTTATGTAATTCATCCTTGCTATGAATCTGAGTCCTGGATAAGACCTGTGGCTCTGGCTCCTGCCTTGGGGAGCCTTGAGTGGCTTCTCTGAGAAAGTGAAAAAGAAGAAAGGATAGATTCCCTTTTGCTTTGAGGCTTCTTATGTGCCTCTAAAATATGTCCCTTTGGGGTTGGCTGGGATTGAGTGCAGTAAACATAGCCCTTTTCTCGAGGACCTGAAAGTTCCGACTGCAGAAATTGATTCTTTCTACAAACTTAATGAACCTTGTGGGTGGCACCCATTTTATGGGTGTGCTCTGTGGCATCACATTCAACTCAGGAACTTGCAGGAGAGGCTACAAGTGCAAGATCCTGGGTCAGAAATGTATGCAATTACTGTTCTCTATGCAGCAGGCACAGTTCCATTGCTAAAAAGTAAAAATTGCTCTTGCTCTTTTGACTTTGTCTTTTTAAATATTAAACATCATAGCTAGTGTCTCATGCAAAATATAGGTTTGCACAAAAGGTACTGAGAAGATCCCTGTACTTCTCAAGAGCACTTATACTTAAAATATCTGAGATAGGAAAATATTATCACATAAAAACGCTCGAAGCAAGAGGAGTCTACCACAATCATAAGAAACTCATTCCAGATTTTAACAACCTTATTAAAGAAGCCCTTACTTTAATTTATTAGAAATCTCTCCTGTTATACATCATTTCTTGTTCTTTTGTCTTAGGGGAGATGAATAAAAATTGGACACCATTCTCCGTGTGATATTTCATTACAAACCTAGAGGCATTTATTAACAGTTTCCCATTCAAGTTTCCATTTTCAGCAATAAATGGGCTCAGTGTTTCTACCTTCTTGTTGGTTCTGTTTTCTCCTTATTTGGCCTTCTGTGAAGTGTTGCTGGTGAGTGTGGTAAACTCCTGAAGACCTCAGGTTGAAAGTTATTGAGTAGAATCCCTCATCCTTACCTAAACCGTCTCTACTTGCCATTTCAAGTTAGTCTCCTGAAATCATCTATATCTATCTATCATCTATCTATCTATCTATCTATCTATCTATCTATCTATCTATCTGTAATTATTATTATCATATATAATGTATATATAATATATATGTATTCTAATATATATTATATATGTATATATATATATACATAATATTTCTTTATGTATCTCATACTACTTTGGGGGCAGTACCACCATGTGGTTGGCCCACACTCAGCTGAACCTCAAACTATCCACATGGAACTTACATTCCCCAGTCAGAATCTGTCCCTCCTCGTGTTCCTCAATTAGTGATCACTCCACCACTCATCCAGGTACCCGCACCAGATACATGGAGTCATGTCTTCTCAAACTTTAAAAAACTTTCACGAAACTAATCAGCAAGTTCTGTTGATTCTGCCTCCTAAGTATCTTTTAACTCAGCCCATTTTCCATCACCCCTACCAGCACTAACCACTATCCCAGTCCGGAGAGAGTTTGTCTCTCACCTGGATCTTTTGCTTTCAACCCAGTCTTTACACATAAGCCAGAGTGTTTTTTCTAAAATGAATCATTAGTCATATTACTACCACTCACTTTCTTAAAACCCTCTGGTGACCCCCCCCCTTCCTCTACGATAAATTAGCAATTCTAAACCTGGTTACCAGGCACCCCTTCAGCAACGTCCAGCTGGTCTTTTCTGTCACATCGCTAATTTCCCTTGAGAGCCATCTTCATCTTCTTTTAATTTCTCAAATTTACCAGCTTCCAGTTGCTAGTGTTGGATGCTGTCCCGTCTTCGGACACCGATCCTTTCGGTATAAGCTTAAACATTTCACTTTCTTTGGGAGATTTTTTTTCTGACCTTGGAGTAGATGTGGCCCCTGGCCCTGTGTTCCACAGTGCCTTAAGTTTTTCCCCTATTCCAGTCATTTGTGTCCATTGCTTGGCTAGCAAAATCTACTTTTTGCTATCTTCTGTTTTTAAACTTTCATTTCATCAGATTAATGTGTCCCTTCATCTCATTATTTCCCTAGTTATTTTCATCTCCTACAATTAATTTATACCTCCATTATGGGCTCAGCTTTCTTTATTTTTTAAAATTGGAAAATTAATCTAGAGATTGTTACATATTAGGAAAGCGTGCAATTGTATCACTCTTCTGACCTTCCCTTAGATGGATTATATCAAGTTTTGAGTTAATTTATGAGAATTACCCCATTAGTACTGTAATGAAGCCATGGACAAAGCATGTTTTAAGATGCATTGTTAAAAAAACAAACAAACAAAAAATCCCCACTAAGACTTAATAAAACAAATCTTCTCAACTTTTAAATTAGAAGATTAGCACTTGCCACATATATCAACATAATTGTTTTTTCTCTTCGAGTTACAAGTTTATCAGATAGGTGCAGAGAGTTGGAGAATGTTTTTGTGCCCCGTGGTCATGCTGATTTGTTCTATTGTTTTCGTGTGGCTTTGGATATTTTAACAAATAATTCTCCCACAGTCTTGGTGGTTGGTCTACTCAGAATTGGACTCTGGTGGATTAGTCCCTTCCCCAGAGATGAAGACTATCACAAAGGGCAGACCAGGCAGGCCAGGCCTACTCCAGTGTGGATTTTCAAGTCCATTCTAATATGGTTCACCCACTGATATGCGACTACCAGAATTTGTACCACTCTCCTTATTCTTTCACAATTTAAGGCTTTCCTTATTAATGGATTTTATTGATTTCACTAGTGACTAAGCTCTTTATTATTTAGGAAAATTATTCTCATATGACAATGACCTATGAGCATATAAAAAATGCCAATGCCTACCATTGGTTAATTCAGTTTGGGATGCAACTCACCTTGTTTAATAAATGGATTTATCAACCTTCTTGACTTTCTTTATATGTAGACTTTGACCTGCATCTCAATCTCCCTATTCCAGTAAATGGCACTTCCATTTATACAGTTTCTCAAATTAAAGCCTGAGATTCATTCTTCTTTCTCTAGTCCCCCATGCCCAACCAATCATCTGTCAGGAAGTACTGTAAACTCAACTTCCAACATGTCCATCTACTTCTTACCTCCATTGCCTTTCTCCTAACCCAGACCATCCTCTCACCTTACCTGGACCACTGAAATGTCCTGACTGGATTTGCCTATTCCAATCCTGTGTCATCTTCCACATCTTAATTTTTTAAAAAAAGGTCCTAAAATTTTTATTATAAAATGTTTCAAACATTTAAACAAGAATAGGTCATCAAGGTTTATAAAATCTTAACATTGTACTATATTTGCTTTACATTTTTTTTAAGGGTACACCCGGGTTTATTTTGACAATTATATATACCCATAAAACACATAGTTTTTTTGTTTTTATTTTCTTTTTTATTATAACATGTTTTATTAGTTTCAGGTGCACAAAACAATGTAATAGTTAGACATTTATCATTTATATCCCTCACACAGTGACAACACCCCTCCCCCCATCCACTACCCCTCTGACATCGCACACAGCCATTACATTTCCACTGTCTCTATTCCTAATGCTGTACTCCGCTTCTTGTAAATATATATATATATGTATATATATAAAAATATATATATTTAAAATTGTAGTTGACATTCATTATTGTTCAGCTTCAGCTTCAGGTGTACCGCAGTGATCAGGCATCTACATCATCCCTGAGGTGGTCTCCCTAATGAGACAAGTGTCCATCGGATACCCTACAAAATTTTTACATCATTGATTACATTCCCCAAATTGACTTTCGTATCCCCGTGGCAATCTTGTGGTTATCGACTGTGATTTCTAATCCCCTCACCTTCCCCCTTATCCCCACTGCCCCTCCCAACTAGCAACCCTCAGTTTTTTGCTTTACACTATTTTTTAAAGAAGGAAAACTTTGTGCTTAGAGCTCAAGCCTCCTGTCTACGTCTCCTTAATGCCATTTCCTCCCTGCCTCCTCAGAGTAACCACTTGCATAAATTTAGAATTCATTATTCCCATGAATGCTTTATTCTTTTGCTACATATCTGAATCCATATATAACATTAAGCATTGTTTTTAAATATTGGTGGTATTTTATAGAGGGTGTCAGATTGCAGCTTATGTGTTTCACTTACTGTGGTTTTATACTTGTTCACGTTAATACAAGTAGCTTTAGTTTATTCATTTAAATTGTAAAGCATACTATCAAAACACGAGATCATACTTTGTTTATTTTTCTATTGACCAACATTCAAATGGTTTTCAATTTTTTCTCCTGACCTTGTGATATTGGGGATACCACAGACCTGGTCAGAAGGCCAGCAGTGTTTGATCTTGAGGTTTGTCCACAGCCAGCCATCATAGGCCCTTACATAAAATGCATGGCTCTAGATGGTGGTAGAAAATAGTGCTTTGTTTTTGTTTTTTAAGCCTCTTTTAACAAGGAGATATCTAGAGCATTGGGAGACTCCTTACTTCAGCCCCTGGCTTGAAGCATTGAGCCTGGATCCAGTTTATCAGTTTATCATCTTCCTTGGAACATTTTTGTCCATTACCTTTAGGAGACAGTCTTTCCTCAGTCTCTCACTCCCACTCTCCCCTTCGCTTCTTTTCCCTTCCCTTCCCTCCCCTCCCCTACTTTTCCTTTCCCTTCATTCTCTTCCTTTCCCTTCCTCTCTTTCTTACCATTTCAAAGTAAATTAGAGGTATTATGATATTTCACCTCAAAATAACATGTATGTCCTAAAAATAACAATATTCTCTTACATAATTGCAATACCACTATCACACTCAAGAAAGTTTATGTTGATGCATTGATGTAACCTCACACAGTCCATGTTCAGCTTTCTCTACTTGTCCCCTTAAAAAATTATGTAAAAATTTCCAATGAAGGGTCACACATTATATTTAGATCCCAAGCCTTTTAAGTCTTTAAAACAACACAGCTCCCATGACTTTATTTTATTTTTATTTAAATTTTTTTTGTCTCTCATGATATTGACACTTTTGAGGAGTTCAGGCTACGTTTCTGATAGAATGAGCAATAATCTGCACTTTTCCTAATTTTCTTTTTCTTAATTTTTTGGGTGATGTTGTATCCTTCTCATTGCAGCACAGTAGGAGGCACGCGATCTTATTTTGTTTCATTAACGATGATGCTAAGTTTGATTGCTTATTTAAGATGGTGTCCACCAGACCTCTTCATGATAAAGATATCTTTTCTCTTTGAATTTAATGAGGAAGCCTTGGAGTATCACTTTGAAACTATGTGAATATCCTGTTTAACAGCAACCTTTTACCCAATGGTATTAGCATCTATTGATGATCCTTACTTGTATCCATTATTATATTGGTACTTCCAAAATAGACATTATATAATTTTATTATTCCTTCTACATTTTTAGCTGATATTCTGTAAGTAAGCCTTTTATCTCTTCCCTCCTCACCACACTTTTTTTTTTTTTTTTTTGAGTATTTTAAAAGTATCACTATGGGCTCATAGGTTCTTTTTTTTCTTTTTACAGGATCATTTGATCAGAAAAAGTAAAGTAGTGCTTTTATGCATATTTTTTCACAGTGCTTAGTAATATGTTTGTTATGTATTTTCTTATGATACTTCATAGCCAGTTGTCTATATGAAATAAAATATTTTAATATGTTAATAGCGTAGTGTGGAGTTCCATTAAAAATACTTGCCCCTTTTCCAATTTTGATGTCGTTGAGGTCAGGTTTAAAATTTCTCTCTTCGTTTACCATGGCTAACAACTATGGTGCTGATTTATTTTCATTTATATCCCTTTGGTGAATTCAACATGATATCAAATCTATTATTTTCATTACAAATTCATGGGGTAAATGTCCCAGGAATAAAGTATCATACATAGAAATACACTTCTCTCTCCTTCTCCCTGACAACGCATATGCAGTTAATTCCCTGTCTTATTTTTAGGATCGAAGATTCAATGATGAAATTGACAAGCTAACTGGATACAAGACAAAATCACTATTGTGCATGCCTATCCGAAGCAGCGATGGAGAGATTATCGGTGTGGCCCAAGCTATAAATAAGATTCCTGAAGGTGCGCCATTTACTGAAGATGATGAAAAAGTAAGATTTCATGCCTTTTGTGACTTGCACTCTTCTTCTTGATCATTGATTGATGTTCTCCCTGAAAAAGACAGGAATTATGTGAATAGCTGTTGGATTAGCCCATTCATGAATCAAAGAGCTTTTTGTCATGTTATACAAAATGTGATGGGAGTTTTTGATATTTCCTAGAATATGGTATAATTGAAAATAATAATTTCATATTTTTCTTAGCTTGCCTTTCATTATAAACCTCAGTAGTATTCTTATTATTCCCTGGTCTTTATCTTCCTTATAATAAGCTTTTTAATTGAGTACCACACCACCACCACACAGGGCCCAAGGAAAATAAGGGAAATAGGAAGATTATATTGTTTCAGAAACTCAGCACTTTCTGTTGTGTTTTCATAACTACGACAGAGAATTGTTTTCTCAGTTCTTATATAAAAATCTCAATAAAATGAATGTTATTTAATTGTTATTCCAAATTGCTAATAAAAAGAACATTATTTTTATCCCTGAGGAGTAGTTGACCTTGGTAGAAGTGATGTACTTTTTGCTCTGAAATTTTACGTTCTTTCACCAGTAGTTTATTCACTAGCTCATATTAACAGAGAGACTCTTCAAAGAGCTGAAGTTCTGGCTTTGAAGCTTTTACTTTCACAGTAAATAGAATTTGATGGCATATTTATAAGATTTGTGGTAAAAACAAATTTCAAGCTAGTTTGCTTAAGTTTGATGACTGCCATAATCCTATTTGATTAAAAAAGATACTTTATAATTTAACCTTCTGGATGTGAGGTTGCTATTTGCCAGTGTTAATTACTAATTTAATGCATTAAATTAGTTAAATTAGTGCAAATATCTCGTACAAAAGGTCAACATAAAATATGATTATAAGGAAACAAGATTTTCAAGTGAAGAGAGTCCTTTGTTGAGGTTATTTCTATGGTTGAATTTGGACAGCCGAAATCCCAGAAAAGGTTTATAAACCCTAAGAGCATGATAGGACCTCAGACAATTTCTTACCAATTCAATACATAATGACAATGTGCGAGGCACGTAAGTTGGTGTCACAGGGATCACAAATATAAATCCCAAACATGTTATGTCATCCTGGAGCTGCACAAGGCAGAATGTAAGGTCGGTAACAAGATGTTCCAGGGCATGAGGGGTGCCTAGGAAAGCTAGGGTTAGTCTCAACTGAAGAATCTGAGGAGGCTTCTTGGAAGAGATGGCATTTGATCTGACCTCTGAAGAAAGCATAGGCCTTCATAGGACAGAGTCAGGTGAGAAGGTGAGGAGTTTAGAAATGTGTAAAATGTAGGCCACCTCATACATTAGGCAAATGTTTCTGTGGAATGTAGAGATAGAGCAAACATTTTATCTTGTGCCCTCTGTACCACAGACGACAGAGTCCTATATAACAGTGTGCCTCTTGTAAGGCTTTAGATAGGAGGGTTTGAGTTTTGTTTCTGTCCAAACATAACAACCACAGGCCCAGGCCATCTCCCAGACATTTCGTTTATACAGGTAATAGTTCTGCCTTCACTCTACCTCTTTCACGTAATAGATCCCATTATATATTTAATTCTAATCTCTGATTCCATTTATTTTAGATTTGTTTTCTGGACTTCTCTCAGTGGATTTACTTAGGAGCCAGGGTTTCATGAGCTCTGAATGATTTACAGGATTGGCTTGCACAGGGCTTTGTCTTGTCTTAAACAGCCATCCGTGTTTAGCTTTACTGAAAACAAGGGCTGGGGTAGAGTTTCTGCTCGGCTAAGGACAAGCAGTGACTTCATCTCTGACTCTGTTTTCTCACCTGTTAAATCTACTAGCCACCATTCTACAGCATGAGAATTAAATAAGATCATAAATAACAAATACTTGGCAAAACATGAGAAATTAAGCAAGTGTAAAACGTAAATTTTTATTTTTAAATGATCATTTCCCAAAGAAATTTTAAAATGTTCTTCTATGTTTGTTATTTGTTCCCAGGCAACTTATTTCTTAGATTCCACCTCATTTGAGTATTTCCTTGCTCAAAATGTTATATTTTCCTTGTTTGTAATTATCCTATGTTCCCACAGTGGCATTTTATTTTCCAACCTTTACAATTCTTTCTCCTGATTTAAAAACCCGACTCTAGTCTCACTTCTTGGAAGAAGCCTTACCAGTTAGGGCAGGAAGATTGTGTTCATACAGGTGACAGTGGATGGAGAGCGTATTTTATCTCAACTTTGGTACCTGGTTATTGTTCCTTCCTGCAAGGATTCTGCATATTGTAAACCAAACAGAAGTAGTGAAGCAAAGCATGATATCTAGAAATGAGATTAGTGGGCAAGAATAGGGTCTCGATACTTCTTCCAAATATGGGAAGACATTGTGGCATAATGGCTACATACAGGCCATATAGTGAGTCCCCCTGGGTTGAAATTCCATCTCTGCTATAGCATGTGTAACCATGTTACTTAGCTTCTCTTCCCTCCAATTTCCCCCTCTTAGAAGAGAGATGATAATAATACTTATGTCATAAGGCTCTAGGGGGATTAAATAAGAGAATACAGGGAAAGGATTTGGAAGAGCTCCTAGCAAATAGGAAGTCCTCATAAAAGGTTAGCTTTTACTGACAGCACATTATACATGTGAGAGATATAGTCAGGTCTCTGCTAAAAAAATTACCTCTATATTATTTAAATCTATAAATTTTTCTTAAGCACAGTCTATATGCCAGTTCCATTGTTGGTGTTTCAGCGATGAAATAAGGGCTATACTTCTTTATAAATTAACAGTTTTTTTGTGTGTTATTGTTAATGCACACATTGTTTTACTTGGTTGTACGAGGTTATGCTTCTACTAATTTGTAGTCTACATTTTGTGTAGTTATTCCTTACATATATGTCCACATGTGAATATAGTCTACATTACCATTTTTAGGGGTTATAAAGTTTTCTTCTTTTTCTAGATAGTCTCGTTTGCTTAGTCCCTGTCCTATTACTGGAAATTTCAGTTGTTTCCAGTTTTTCACTAATACAAATAACCCCTGAATAAGCATCTTGAACAAATTACCTTTTTCTTTTGTGTTATTTCCTTGGGGTATATTCCAAAGACTGAAATTACTGAGTCAAAGGTCAAGAAAAGTTTTATAGCTCTCATTCCAAGTTATCAAATAGCTTTCAGAAATATTGAACCCTTTTACAATGGTAGCAGCATGCATGCACCTCTTTTTGCAGAGCGCTGCTGACTTCGTTCACTTCACATTTTGAAACTCAAGTTAGTTTTCCTTAGTCTACCAGGCAGGCTTCAGGCAACCTCCTTCCACGTTCACCAGTATAGACTCCAGCAACAGAAGTTTCAATGTTACTTCCAAGGAAGGAAACGAGCAAGGGAAATGGAAGCCTGGTGCTTAGTGTTAGGTAAGGGACTCCAGATCAGATAGCTTTCAGGGCAGGATTTGGTCTCTGCCCTGTTCTTTATTAGCTGACTGATCTTGAGTGAGTTGCTCAATTCTTCTTTACCACAGAACTTCCATAATAGGGTTGTCGTGAGGAGTAGAATATATCATAGATATAAGGTGCTTAAGGTAGCACTAATTATCATTAAGTGATCTTCATGAAATCTCACCATCTATTTTACTTGATACACAAAACTGCTATATCATCGTTCGTGTGGGTCGTGGTGAATTTATGGCACATTTAGCATATGATTTGTATGTCCTGATATCTTAAAATGTCAACTTCTGGAGACTATCAGCTGTTATGTATGCAAAAACACATTTTGCAATATGAGACTCAGTAAATTGTTTGCCTGAGATAAATTAAAAATTAAGTGTGATATATTCATTTCTGAGTTGTTTACATACCCGTGTTGTGTTTCTTGAAAATTCTGTACCTATGTTTCAGTGACTGTGCTGTAGTACAGGTAGTAGTTGATGGAAGGGCCTGGAAAGATCATCAAGTCCATTTCCCACCAGCCCTGTCCTCACCCAATGCAGGAATCTTACCTGACAGATGGTCATTCAGCCTCTGCTTAACAACTTTCCTTTTAACAATATTAAAATCATTATGCTCTTTACAGTTCTTGCATAACTAGCAATAATTTAATCAGCAGTGGTTAGAGTTGTGTGTGAAATATAGTTTACCATATGCACATATTAATAATTTAAGTTATATACTGACAAATTACTAGTTCGGTAATTCATGTTGGAAGTGCACACAAAGGCAGATCAAACGGAAGGGATGATTGGAATTTCCTGGTTCACTTCGTAGGTTTCCAGCAAATGTTTCTGTTTTTCAGTGATATGTATAAGCTAGCTGATCTAGGTGGTGTGACATCCAGTGAATTTATCACTTCGTAACTCCTAGGTGAGTAAGGGGAGGTATTCTTTTGTAGAATAAAATAACGAGATCTGGATGGGAGCAAACATCTGTGATCTATCAAGATGTATGGGCACTCCAGGTGATGCCTGGCATATGGAAATGAGCACTAGCTCTTATCTGCCCTTACCAGGCTGCCTATATCTGGGCTGCACGGAGCCCTTTCTTATTATGGTGCTGCAATGAAGAAGATGTCTATTGCAGTTACTTTCCAACCCCTCACATATAAGCAGCTGTGGCTTGAAGTTGTTCTTTAGCTAATCTCTATAGGGTTTTTTTTAGCCTGTGGTCACCTTTCTCCAGCTCATTATTCAGAGTGTTCAGCTACCCTGCTGCTCTCCTTTGTGCCAACATGTTCAGACACCCTGCAGAGCTGGGATGCAGCCAACTGAGCTTGGCTGCCTTGGGACTGGCCACATTCCAGGAACTTGTTATGGGTGATGCTGCCTTGCCAGTTGGTGTTGAGGATGGTACATGGATGATGCTAATGAATCCAACAGAAGCCGGAGTTTCGTTGTTTGCAACAGGCCTGAGACTCATAGCCAGATAATGGGGAGGATTTCATAAGCTCTTGGCCTTACATTTGTTAAATTGTTCCTGATTGTGCTAAGGCTAATGTATAGGATCCTGGTGAGAAGTCAAGGCTGCAAAAAGTATTCAAGTTCACTTTAGTGAGGAGGACGGATGTTGAATACATCACTCTGATAGTGGTGGCAAATTGGTGGTCCCAGAAGACTGAATATAGTTCCCAGATGTGTGACTTGCATGGAATTTGACTGGCATACAATTCTTTTTTTTTTTTTTTTTTGAAAGCCTTTAGACATGGCTGCAACCTCTAGTTCTGCCATAATAGCCAATACCTAAACAACTCGTTAGGTTAATAAAATCAACATGGTGGGAGCAAAGATGAATGGGTTTCTTCTGTCGTCTTATAAAGAGTTAGTTTCTACACAAAGGTACTCTGCAAAAGTACTTTCCAAATAGTTATTTAAAAAAAACACACAACTTGTTATATACATGGCTACTGGTATGACAACAACTCTGCCAGGCAAGTTCATGTTTTCTATTAATACTCCATCGTCTTGGATATTCAGCTAATGAGCAGTAATTAACTAATTGTAAGAAGTGGCCCTTGTGTTTTCATTTCCTTTTTTTCCCTTTTTTCTGCCTATATTCCAATTAACTTAGATTTTAACACCTGTTGCAGTAAAATTATGATTAATAATCAGTGTTCAGCAAAAAGGTTTTGAAAGTCCTGGCAGATGGCTCATGATTGCAAGTTATATTGGATCAATAAGATTTCAGTCCTGGAAAAATTTGGATTGACTCTCACAACTAGGTAATTGCTACACTTTATCTACATTTAAACTGTCTCATCGCTGTACTTTTTTGCCTTTTAATGGCTATTACCCAGGTCCCATATAATCACTGTGAAACTACAAGAGATTCAGAGACCCATTTATTCACATTCTACGTGTTCATTGAACTATATCTGACCATATCAGAAACAAGCACATTTTACGAGAAAACTGTTACCAACACAGTACCTGTCAGAACTCAGGTTAGACTTCAGGGAATTTTTCTGTTGGAGAAATATTGTTGTGGACCTCTAGCTCTAGTCTCTGCCTTTTCTTTAAGCAAAGTCTAACTTTGGGGTAGGAAGGCAAGTTTCCCTGCCAGGGCCCAACTTAGGGTTCACACTCAACAACACCTGGTCACTCTGTCCCTGATTTTGTCATGTACTTCTCATGCCCATGCTTCTATTTATATGCTTATCTCATTGCACAAAATCCTCCTCTTCTTCACCCTCTTTCAGGGCTTACATCAAGTCCTGTCATCTCAGACTTCATTAAGTATTAAAGCACTTTTCCAAAAGTGATTACGTTTGTCCTTGATACTAGCAGTTCTTAAGTTTTACAGTTTAACTCTTTTTTTCAGATGTCCCCAAGGATTGTAGTCGGATTTTGACTAATCATTCACTGAGAAAATATATGATGGCCAAATATTCAGGAAGTTAAAAAAAATTAATAATACAATTGACAAAATGAAGGACAATACCTACACCGTGTATTTTGTATTTCCAATGCAAATAATAGGTGGTGTGACTGCAGATTTACAGGCCCCTTGCAAAAATTCTGATGACCTTAGATGGCTGATATGCTGGCATTTGTAATTTCCTGCTTCCTTAGCTTCCATTTTTATGTTTCTAAGTGCTTAAATGCAGCATCATCCCTCTTTCTATCTCTTTTCATGTACTTTGCAGAACCTTGTAAGGTAGTTTGCATTTAACAGGAACATGATATAGCAGGAACATGAACCAAATGAACTAAATAAGTTACAGGACTGTAATTGTTACAATGCAGAACGGGGAGGATTTGGGGTGATCATTGATCCAAACATCATTTTTAATGGCCGAATAGTGTTCCACTGTGTGGAAGAACCATTCATGCATTCACTGCTTATTGAGTTTCTGTTTACTAGTAGACGCTACTATGTTTGAGGCACTGTTCTAAGTACTGGGGTTAAACTGATTAATGAAATAGACAAAAATTCCTGTCCCCTCAGAGTTTACATTTTTGTGGTAAAGACAGACAATCAGTAAAGTAAACATATAAGTATATAACATAATTTCAAGTAGTGATTAGATATATAATTTTTAAAATTTAGATAATCCAACAGTTTTGGATTTTTTTTTCTATAGCTTTTATTCATATGAGTGTGTTTAATTAAGTCGAGGTAATATGAAAAGGGCTCACAGTAGAATAGGATCTTGCACTAGGGAGCAGTATTTTATTCTCAAATAATTATGATAAACTGATGGACTCTTCAACTGAACCTCTTTCTTTTTTCCTCAAACTCTAGGTGTTCACATAAATTGTGTGTCCCTCTAGGCCGCCTTAAGCACTAGACTTGAAGTATAAGGAAGTGTTGTCTTTTTATGTTTACCTCAAATACCTTTGTGTTGCTTTGTCTTCTGTGTATCAAGCTGTAATCACAATATCAATTTGCCATCACCTGAACCAGGGAAGTTAAGCCATCTGGGATATACCGGGGGTGCTAAAAAAATGTATTCACACGACTTGTATGCATCTTTTGTTATGAGTATATAGTGAGTATTACAATTTTAATACAGGTTTTTCCTTTCTTAAAATGTGTATACATTTTTTGGCACCGTGTGTGTGTGTGTGTGTGTGTGTGTGTGTGTGTGTGTGTGTGTATGTATATCTGGAGCATCTGGGAGGAAAAGGTTCGGAGCTGAGGGGAGTTTCATGCACTCTGAGTTTCAGAGACAAATACATCCATGGCTTTTAATAGTTGGCAGGACATGAAATAGACTTAATCAAGCCACTTTTAAAAGTACAAAATGACAAAAAAAAAACCTGCCTTATAAATTCTATCTCTGATTTACACAAGACTTGGACAAGGGAGAATAGTCTGCTGTCACAGATTAGAAATATAATAAATAAGCACTTGTTGGCAGAAAGAATTATTATTAAAGAAGTAGAACAGGGTGTTGTAGATTCTTGTTTGCTGGAGATTTCAAATTAAGACAGAGAACTGTCTTCTTTGAATAACTAATTTAGTGTTATTGTCTGAATAAAACAGCAAGATTGTTTCTTTTTACCTTTGATTACTGAATACTTGAATTCAAATTTTGAAAACTTAAATCAATTTTTTTTATTAAAAGTGAAATTTGGTAGAATTCCAAGTATATTTGGTTATCTTTGAATAGGGCATCTCTTTCTCAGTTTATTTTCCTTTCCTTTTGTGATAAGGTTATTTCCTAATTATAAAAGTAATACAAGCTTATTATAGAAAATTTGCAAATTACAAAAAAAGGAAAAACTAAAATCCCTCATAACCCTAACTTTCAGAGATAATACTGTTAATATTTTGGGCGTATTTTCTTATGTTTATTTATTTTTACCTATAAAGGTATATTTCCAAATTTGCATCATGTAGTACACATGGTATTTTATCATGCTTCAAACAATTCTTCAAGGATGCAACTTACATGTTTGCATTACATTTTACCATGTAATCATGCATTATATTTAATCATTTTATTCCTCAGTTTTTAGGTTGTTTCCCAAATCATGTTATAATAAAATTACAATTAATGAACTTCTTTATAAATACCGTATTTTGCTATGTCTGGTGTGCTCCCATGTATAATGTGCACCCACATTTTTGGCCCAAACCTTCAGGGGGAAAAATCTTTCATTTTAATTTTTTAATTCAAATTTTTATTTGTTTACATTTAGTTACTTGTTTTTTGTATTATAAAGGAATTTTAGCATTTATTTTTTTAAAACATATTATGGTACAAGAAATTTTACATAACAAATAATTGCAAAACACAAGAACAGATACAAGGTACAAGAAATTTTATGTACTTGTAACAAATTTACAATATTTACACATCATAGAAGGCCAAGAACTCTTCATCATTGTAAGTCCATAGTTCAGTTCAACAAAACTGATTATCGCATTCCAGGGTATTATTTTGCATACAGATATTGTTATTGATTTCCAGAGTTACACTTTTAATTCATAAGCATAAATAAAAGAATTAAAAACTTTTTTATAGATACGGAATTAGTACTACCCATGCATAATGAGCATCCTTATTTTTCCCTCACAAATTTGGGCAAAAAAGTGTGCATAATACACGGCAAAATATGGTAAATCTTGGACTACATCTTAGGATAGCTATATTAAAGTGTGGTTTTGTAGGTCAGACATATTGGTAATTTCCTGTGGTTCAAACTGATGCTTAGGATTCCTAAGTCAAGGAGTTTGAATAATAATTTTTTATAACAGCGTTATTGAGATAAAATTCACATAGCATACTATTCACCTATTTAAAGTATACAATTCAATGGTCCTTAATATATTTGTAGATGTGTATAACCATAACCACACTCAATTTTAGAACAATTTCATCACCCCCAAAGAAACATCATACTTGTTAGGAGTACTTCTATTTGCCACCAGCTATCTCAGTTTACCAATCTATTACCTGTCTCTACTTCTGGACAATTCATGTGAATGGAATCATACAATATGATTGGCTTTTTTCAGTTATCATAACGTTTTCAAGGTTCATCCACATTGTAGCACATGTCAGTATTACTTCATTTCTTTTTGTAGCCAGATAATATTTCATTATATGGTTATACCACATTTTATTTAGCCATTTATCTGTTCCTAAACATTTGGTTGTTTCTACTTCTTGAATATTGTGAATGAAGCTGCTATGAACATTCACATACAAGTTCTTGTGTGAACATATTTTTTTCATTTTTCTTGGATATATAGCAAGGAGTGGAATTGTTTCATCTTTTGAGGAACTGGCAGACTGTTTTCCAAAATGGCTGCCCTATTTTACATTTATATTAACAGTGCATGAGTTTTCCAATTTCTCCACATCCTTGCCAATACTTATTATCTGTCTTTTTTTATTATAATCATCATAGTAGGTATGAAGTGGTTTTTCATTGTGGTTTATCAAAACCACAATGCCTTATCCTGATAGCTAATGATGTTGAGCATCTTTTCATGTGCTTATTGGTGGAGCATTTATTTTTAAGGCTCTTGATAAATTTCACCCATTTTCTCTCCAGAAAATTGTATTGCTTTATAATGCCAATAGCAGTATATCAATTCACTGAACCCTTACTAGCTTGAATATCAGTTTTAAAAATTGCATTCTTTTGATTTCTGATTTCACTTTAGTTCCATTTTTATTATTTATTCTGTATGTGCACACATTCCACAATTAATTAACCATTAGTCTAAGTCAATATATTTTTTTAAACTATAAAAAAAGGCTAGCATGATGCAAACTGGCCTAAGCCAGTTTGGTCACACACAGCCACTAAGTTGTTCATGATAGCTCTTATGTACGTCATAATAGATGCCAAAATGTTTGAAGTAAATGGGAACTAACTACTTTCCTATAACTTTGCTATTTGGTTTTAATGAAAGCAGAACTCAGACCAAATTCTACTGCATATAAAGACATTTATTTAAACAAAAATTTATTGGCTAGTTGGGTCAAATAGTTCAGACACTCTGGGCTTCAGTAAACTTTGTGAAGTCTAAACTCTCTTTGTTTTAGATGATCTAAACACTC
The DNA here is from genome assembly GCF_057876585.1 of Rhinolophus sinicus. Taxonomy (NCBI): domain Eukaryota; kingdom Metazoa; phylum Chordata; class Mammalia; order Chiroptera; family Rhinolophidae; genus Rhinolophus; species Rhinolophus sinicus. The sequence continues at coordinate 165,624,949 of NC_142517.1, read as the reverse complement.
GTAATATTTCAGAAGCAGAATCGCATTGCTCTCGGAGGGGGCACTAAGCAACCATAACTTTTTGACCCCATGGCAGGATTGGACAGCCTCAGGGCCCATCCATATGGATACAAGTTTAGAACTTGCTAGATTTTTATACCTTATGTAATACAGGGTTAGAGGGAGTATCGCTAGAATATTATTACCGATACATATATCTTAAATACCACTAATTTCAGTAATTACAGTCCCAATCTAATATCCATTGTGCTGGTTAATTTCGCAAAGTACTAATTTCACCAGTGAAAGTCCGTTTCAACATCGGCAAAGCCCCATGCTTTTGATGGCAGGTAAAGATCTCTGCATCACTTGTAATAATCACATTGGGAGTAAGCTTTCTGACTAGCCTTGGAGCGTAAATTCTTGATAGGGCAACTGTCTGCTCCTCCATGGCATATTAAATCTAACCCCTCCACATACACACATAACTTCACATAATCTTTATTAAAGAATTTAAAGCAAATTATGGACATCAAAAGAGCATGCAGTATCTCTCAGTATTTGTTTTTCTTAAACAAGAAAATAACAGAAACCATTTATTGAGTGCCCACTCTGCAATAGGTGCTTTGTGTACATTATCTAATTTAATCCCCACCAATCTTGTGGTAATTATTATCATCCTCATTTTTTGGATGGGAAAATGGAATGTGAGAGATTTTAAGAATGTTTCTAGATCAATTGGATTGTACATGGCAGAGCTGGGCATTGTCTCCCCCTCTCCATCTCCTCATGGCACATGGGAATGCTTGATGGATTTCATTATTCCCCTATTGTGTCATCTTCACTTCAGGGAATCATGAATACATAGATCGTGCACATGTATAGATAGTTAAATAAAGTTTAAGATCCTACGTATTTAATTTCAGGGAGAGAGTGTGACTGAGTGAAACATAATTTCTAAATTACATTGCCTGGTATCATTTCACCCTTTCATAAATATCTGTAACCAAGTTTGAGCTCTATGTCTCTAAGAAAAATAGAAAAACTAACAGGCTAAAGAGTTAGGAATCTTTAAAAATAATGCTTGCTTTGTACACATACAACTAGGCAATAGATAATTTAATATTTTATCCCATATTTGTGTTTTCAATGGCAAATAACAAAACATTTTACATTTATGGTTTTTTAATGAATTTGTTTTCCCTCCTAAGGATGAAAAGAAGGTGAAGATCAGTGCTTGAAAAAGTTGTGTTTCAAGTCAGAATCTGAAAATAGTGTTCAATTTCACTAAGCAGAGAAGTGAGGTGTCCCAGTGTAAATTAGAGAGTTTTATTCTCTGTTTAGCAAAATTATGGACTATGCTGTTTAAATGAAGGTACATTATATTCCTTGTTGGAGAATTTCGAATAGAAAATAAGATGACTTTGTAGCATACTTCATAATTTTTATTTTTAAAATGTACTTGGATATTTAATTTCTCCTTTTCTTCTTTTCTGTATTGGAGGTAGAAATGAAACCATTTCTTTTTGTCATTTGCCATTATTTTCTTTTATGTCTCCCACATGCACCCTGGATAATATCCTGCCTAGATATGATTGTAGGCTATTTTCACTGGCAGATTCTGATTCCATTGCCAATCAACGACGTTAAGGAGCATTGCCCCCACCCCTTTCATATTCTGCACACTCCATTTAGAAATGAGAAAAAGTCTCAAAGGTAGGCTCTACTATTACCAAAGCAGGCAGCCAAGTCCCCCCAGGGAGGCCCTGATCTGGAGTGAGAGCATGTTAAGAGGAGGAGAAAGTAATGAACAGCTTTGAAAAATGAGGTTATGTAAGTTAGAGCTGCCCAGAGATGCTCTGAAGGTCTATTAGACACAGTTCTTGAAAAGGGGTTTAAATGAAACAAAAATGTAATAACGAAATTCTCTCACTGGAGAGAATTTAAAATGATTCCTCACTGGAATTAATTGACATCATCAGAAGGTCGGAACATGCTTTGTCTGTCTGAAAAGCATATTCAGTGTTTTGGAAGAATTGCTGTCTATAGCACGTAATAGCCTCAGAAATCAATACCTTTTCTTTAAAGAGGCCACCCAGTGTTTGATAGTAGTGAGTAATTATGTCCACTGCAGTATCGGGGAAATCTTAGTCCATCTCTGGTGCTTGATTATTTGGTATACTCTGTTTCCAAAACCCTACACATATCTCTTTCCTTTCTGTCATTTAAAAAAAAAAAAATTTGTAATTAATTTTGCAAATCCTTTAATACTGATATAAATTTTGTTTGTCATGATTTCTCAATGGTACTTGTGGTTTAATATAACTGAAATTTGTTCTAGGTATTTCGTCCAAATTTCTGTTTCCAAATCTAGGATGAGGCTTCATAATAAGCCACGAGTTATTCTCCCCTGTCATGGAAGACAGTCCTTGGATGAACCTTTCAGTATCCATTTCTTCTTTTCAGTGTTTGACTCTAAATTTATTTTAAAATCATAGCTTAGATGTTTGACATGATACCTTCATGACTGGGTAACATGAATGTAATAACCTATCATGATTAGGATAGTCATGGGACCTGATGGGGGTTTTGCTCTTCCTTTGAACCTCTGAGACAAGGTGATGGGAATTATTTTTTCTTTGAGACTGAAAGCTCATTTTGCTCTAGATCCAGAAAATCCACTGTTTTAAGATTTGATCCTGATGCTTCTGGTGTTTCTGGCCATGGGTGTTTCTGCTGCTTTATGCTTTAAAGACTCATCCAGTTTAAAACACCAAAACTGTACAAATTATGACCAACTTCTGGACTGCAACATAGATTTCTTAAGTAAAAGAAAACTGGAAACCAAGCTGCTGCTTCTTTCTTGTCTTCGAATTGTTGCCAGGGGGAAGATTATGCACAGATGATTGGGTTAAGCAAGGGTTAGTGTTCCCTCTGCCATGCACAGAGTAATAAGTCATTCTCCTTCTTAAAATTACACCAGTATATAAAACACAGTTCAATTTGTGCTGGAAGTACAAGGTCATAGCCATTCACCTGGAAGATGATCCTTCATAATTATTCCCAGAAAAATACTTTGGAAAAATACTCTCTGCCCTTCATGGTTCAGTGATGTAAAATGTTTGTACTGCACTTGTTATGGGCGGTAAAGGCAGGGAGCTCATCCAACAGATAGACCTTTGGGTCTGGTGCAATTTAGAAAGACAATCAACTGGAAGATGGTAGAATGTATGCCAGGTATACAGTTTGTTACATTCACTATCTTTGAAGCTGTTAGAAACATCAATCATTTTAATAACATCAAACTTTACATTTGTGGATAATTTAATTTTCACACATATATTAACTCATATGATTCTGTCAGTATTCTTATGGGATAGGTAAAACAATTCTTAAATTTTTTATTATAGATGAGGTAACTGCAGTCTGTCTTGTCTAGCAGGAAGTTAAGAGTGGAATTAGGAGGCCAGTGTTTTCCCTCATGCTTGGCTTGTCATTTTTTATAAATAGCGCATTGACTATTCTCATTCCTTAGAAAAAGGAGAGCTCAAAGCAGAGTATTCATTGAGTTAATTGTAGAAATGATGTCATTTAATATGTCAGAATGTACAGCTAACCAATCGGTGAAAAATGAAAGATCATAACAATGAAATCACAGTTCTTCATGATTGATGCACAATAGCTTCTTAAAGAAATAAAGGTGATAAAAGAATCTTATCTTACAAATCCTCATGGAAAATTGTCAAAAACCATCTGCTCGGAATGCATGGAAATAATAGAAAGCAAGGATAGCTCAGAAATTGTTTGTTTTTTTTTTTCAAATTCTTCTTTTAGCGCAAAAATAAAATAAAATAAAATAAGTTCAGAGATTTTAAATTATTTGCTCCAGGTTACACAATTAGAAAATGACAGCTAAGAGTTGAATCTGTGTTTTTAAACTCCAATGTTCCTGGGTCTTACTCTGTACCATCTAAATGTTTGGCTGCCTACGGGCAGAGGGTCAGACAATAGTGGTGGTTCCATTCAACTTTGTGATTCTTTGGTGGGCAACACTACATGGGCACCCCATTTTATTGATAGGAAAATCCTGGTGGAGGAAGGTCTCCTGAAGCATTTCGTATGTCAGTGGTATAATGCAAGTCTCCCAAGTGCTTCTTTGCCTGTTTTCTCACAGATCGTGGAGTCTACAATGTTTCTGATTCCACAATAAAAGGCTTTATGAAGAATCATCAATGCAATATATAGGTGATGTATTATAGAAATGTACACTTGAAACCTATATAATTTTAGTAACCAACGTGACCCCAATAAATTTAACAAATAAAAAAGTCATCTATGTATTTTAGCCACAAAGGTTGAGAATAAAAATAGAAGATATTAAAAAAAGAATCTCTATTCTCCAGCCATCGTTGAAGTAAAGTACATATTGTCATGTTCTATAACAAATTCAGTCATACTGGAATCACATCAGAATGCTAAGGTGAGATTCTAACCAGCACATTCTGACTCTCTTAAGCTGATATTTAGAAAGATCAAAGTTATATATGTCAAAAATTGTTACTTAAATCAGTAGCCTGCTTGGCTCAAGAACCTTAAAAGAGTCCTACAATTATATAACTCTACTGCTGATCATTGATTTCTGGCCAAATAGTTAACACAATGTATTTAAGAATAAAATGAACCATCAAAATAAAACTCTATATGGAATGTCCTCTTAAGAACCATAAGAAATAGGAATGTTGGTGGAAATAGGTTAAGACTAAGTAGGAGGCAGATGTTTATTGGAGAAGCAAATAGTATGAATGGTAGAAATATTTTTAGTACCTTCTATCATCTGTCAACATGAACCTTTGATTCAAGTGTTTTTGATGCAGGCATTTTGACAGAATTAAAGGCAACAGGCACTCTGGAATCATATTGCACCCTTAATCCCCATCCCTATGCTGGGCAAATTTTACTTTCAACTTTATTAATTTATATACTGTATAGAAACTTTTTATCTTTGGGTTTGTATTGCTTTTATTTCTGGGATGAGCTCTGTTTGGTATTGTATTATTGTTTTGATGTATTTGCCGGGTTCAGTTAGCACTTGATAAATGAGATTGATTTATAGCTTTTTTATGCTATTTTTCACTCTTTTTTATTAAGATTGTGTTAGGCATATTATTTCAGAATTAAGACATAAGCAGTAAAATATTGTTTAGTCTATTATCATTGGGAAGTCTCAAAGGGGTTATCAGTAACTCCCCCCAAAGCATTATTATAAATGAATTTTACTATAAGTGTAAATGTGTTATTTAGAGAAGAATTAGAAATTGAATTAGGGTCTCCATGCAGTCTGAAGTGAAGAATAAGAGATTTTATTATGACCCAAATAGCCATAATACATACCCAATGCATACCCAATTAAAAGGGAACCCCAGGAAACTTACAGAAAGAAGATAATGCTCTTCGTTGAGATAGATTTTTACAGCATTTAAAAACTCATACCCTTATAAGAACATACAAGAGCCCTGTCTTCACTAGCCAAGAAGAGACTTTCTGCAGTTTGTTTTATGAAAATCAGTACATATATTTTCATTTCCAAATATAAAACTATATTATATTTTAAATATTTTTTTCAAACTATTCCTCCAGGAACTTGTAACTGAAAAATTAGTGCTATAAAATTTTAAAGTAAAAACTGTAAGTTCTGTTATTGACCAAACACATTATTTAAAAGGCAAAAGTGAGTGTCACTACTGTGCCATTAAAGTTGGAATTGCAATCTGAGATGTAGAAAATTTGATAGAAGTGAATTTTATTGACTAAGCAGTTATTTGACTGGAATAATTCATGTTTCCTTCTAAGATGAGTGCATTTCCTTTCTTATTTGTAGCTTGCCTCCAGGTGTGATAGGAAGATTTAGCCCTGGGCAGAGTATCCCTCTGAAATAACCTTATGTAGTTTGTATTAGGTTAACCCTTACTCCACCCCACTCCCTACCTACCATCAGTGCTGGGATGAGGTTCACCAGAGAAAGAATGTCAGGTTTGCTTATTATTTGGTATATACACATATATTTAAAGCTGAAGCTGTAGTAGTATGTGTTTTAGGTTGTATCAAAATGTCACACAGTCCATTCTTTCTGTCTCTCTGTCTTTCCTCCCTTGCTCTGTCTGTCTCCATCTTGTCCCCTGTAGGAACTGAGACAGCTGATGGGAAATATGGGCGTATGAATAAAAGTTTCATGGCCAGATGATGTAGACCTCAGGTTGCTGGGATATGATGCTAATGTCTGCCCACATTCAGTCTTGATCTGACTGTGTCATTGATCCACCTGTCTTTCTGGCACAGGGTGGCCTGGAGAATTCCAGTGGACTCCTGCTATTTAATAGAGAGGCTCCTAAGTCTCAGGTTGAAGGAATTTTGGATGAGGAGCAGTGACTCACTGAGTATGCACTGAACGAATAACACTGTTCAAGGAGACAAAACATTTTTCGACCTGCCAACCACAGAAACTATTCTTTCTCAAAGTGGGGAAATTCATCAACTATAATGAAGAACCTTGCTGATGCATACATATAGCTGTTAGGATTTTGGCCCCAGTGGATCCATTTCCTCGCTGTGTAAATGGCATAACCCCTTAGTTTGTACATAAAGGAATTCACTGAAAAATGTCCTCTGTTTTACAATGGAAATGAGCCTTCATTTTCTTCCTTATGTGCAGCTTGCCTCTGGGTATGATAGGAAGATTTAGCCCTGGGCAGAGTATTCCTCTGAACTTCATTCATTCTGTGCTACAAATAATAGCTTTTCCTCATAACCATAACAAGAATTGATACTGCTTTAGGAAACAGCATTCCACATCTCTAGTGAATTGCTTGTCTTTCTTGAAGCAGAGCAAATCGCTCATGTTGTCACTCTTATGTATTTTCTGACGTAACAGAGGCACTCAGGCTATCAGTTGCTTTAGACTGTAAGTCAGGCATCGAGGACCACTGAACAGGATGCTGTGCAAAACAACTGAATCAGACCCCAAGTTCACCAAAGCCTATTTTGCTGTCCTCTCGGGGATATCATCCTGAAATTTTGCAAGCAGAAGTGATACATTTTCATGTACAGATAACACACTAACCTTGGTGCATCTGGACGCCTCTGGTTAGTTTTGAGCAAAGTAGAAATAATGGGGCTACAGAGGACCTCAAGAAGGTTTTAGAGGCTCTAATTTCAATGTACATCTCTTGTTGCCTGTACACTTGTTTTAGGAATAGGCTTTCCACATCTGCTCTCTGCGGACCTTGGCTCAGGTTGTCCTTTTGGCTTCCAGTATTAATTCTTGCCTTAACCCCAGAGCCATAGACAGTGAAGAGAAAGTGGTCTTCCACATGAAAAAAGACCAAACGATTCAGATTCTGTGACAGGACCAGCTACATTATTTGTAAAGCCCAGTGAAAAATGAAAATGCTGGGCCCCATGTTCAAAAATTATTAAGAATGTTAGGCCTGTGATAAGAGAGCGTTAACCCAAGCTCAGGATTCTTCTAAGCCAGGGGCACTGTGACTGCATATGTTGCACGTCTGGGAAGCCGGCTGGCTCTTTGGTCTGCAAATATAAAAGTAGAGAGGGATTTACTTTAACTCTACCGAGTTTAGAAAACAGTAATAGAATGGGTGAGTTTTGCTAATAGCAACTCAGAATATTAAATTTACAGAAACCACTGAAGTCCCAAGGTGGATGATGATAGCATGCACTCCTTCATGGAGGAGAAGCTGACTCCTTCTTTGAGAAGTTTCGCAGGGAAGATCCAAGAGTTTCTTATTTGTGCCAGCCACAGCGTCAGATGAAGCCATGCAGGCACTGAGAGGTGACACCTGAAGGCTCAGTCTGGGTATAGGGGACATTCTCAAATTTCTGAGATCGTCATAGAATGCTAAAAAAGCGAATGTTTTGTTTATGGTGTCAGACCTGGTTTGCTTTCATTAGTTAGAGCTTTAGCATGAAGTCTCACAAAATTTAGAAGAGATGAGAAAATATTGTCTGGCAAGATTTGGTGTGTGGCAGGGATGGCACCCAGTGACTTCTCATGTTTAACTCACTAGAAATTATGTTTGTAGTCATTCTTGTCACTGACTTTAATTTTACACAGCTGGTCACCTTTTAATGGATGGACTATGACAATGGAGGAGAAAGCATTCACTGAAGAAAGACTTCTCTGAGGGAATTTTCTTGAGCCATTGAAAAGCTAGTACTAAAAGAATATTGCCTGGCTCTTTATTATGCCATATGACAAAGTATTATTTGCCATATGACAAAATAATAAATGATAAAAATTACAACAGCAATGTCTTCTAAAGTTCCATAAGAAGAGAGTAGACCCCATCTTTTTAATGCAACGGTTACATATTTGTTTCCAAACAAACTAATTATGGAGACAACCTCTATTTTCTATTAATCTAGCAGTTTAATAAAACGTCTATTACTGATGAGAAAAAGAATAACTCATACAAGGATGTGAAACTAACATTTATGGAGTGGCTCACTGTGTTAGACCCCCTTCTACGTATCATCTTTATTTTATGCCACTACTCCGTGTGGTGTGGACCATTGCGCCTACTTAGAGATAAGGAACATGTGGTTCAAATGTAATCCTTTCACTAATGATGCTACTTAGAAGAGTAATTCTGTAAGTTGTTCCCTAAGAGTCACATGCTTGGGGAAATACTTGATTTTACCAAGCATTAAGGAAGATTAGGAAACTTGGAGTATGTAAGTGACAGTCTGAGGCCCTTTTGTTCTTTGTCCGTTCTCCCTTTTCCTCCCTTGGGGGTTAGAGGGCCATCTGGCTGTCAATTCTGACTGTAGGAAAAGCTGACTGTAGAAAGCAATAAAGGAAATAATATCAACTGTAGCACTGTAGACATCTGCAAGCTGGTGGAGAGTACAGAGAGAGGATAGAAGGTCTTCATGGAATTCCTAAAATTTTACTATGTGGGCAGACATCAATGGGCGAATCTTCCTTTGTGTGCAAAAATACCCAGAGGGATGTAGTTTTAGAAATGTTTGTTGAAAATAACTGGACACTAAGTATTGTATTCAGTTTCTAGAGTTAACACTTTAATTTCTAAGAATTGAATCAGTTATCCAGCTACGTATCTTTGTGTAAAATATATGTTATTTTAAAGTAATTATGTACTCTGTAAAATCTGAAAGATGTGACTCTACTAGGTTCGGTTGAAAGTAGGGTCACAATAACATGGAAGGCAGCTTCTTCTTTGATGTGATCAAGACTAGTAATTGGTTAGTTAAGCTCAAAATTCATTAAAATAATGAATTATTTCAAAGTAATACATATACATGTTAAACATTTTATTTTAATATAAAATATTAACATACATTCATTGGACAATCTTTTCTTGTACAGCAAGTGTTTTCTTTGATTGTGGATCCACTAACTAGAGGATCATTTGTTTTCCTTGTATAAACCACACTCATGATGTATTGTCTGTAATTGATAATTTAGTTGCATTGAAAATGGAGCTAGAGTTAAAAGGTGCTTGTGAAGAAATCTGAGAAATCTAGAATCTTTCTAGGCTTTTATGATTTTTCTCTAATTTTTCTAATTGTTTTACCACATCAAATTTGAGAACTCTGTGTGTGTGTGTGTGTGTGAATATCACATTTAATTTGATACATTATGGCAACAAGACATATCTAATGGTTCAGAATACAATGAGTTTATATGTGAAACATTATTCAAAATTAATTTAAAATGACATATGCATAAATTCAGTTCCAATGAAGATAGCACAAAATATAGGGAAATGTGTTTTTACCCAAGAAAAATAATATTACACCAGTGATATAATTGTATGATCAACAAGGTAGTACTTAGTTAACTGTAATAGAAAATAATATATATGTTTATTAATTTTATTTTTCTGTGTTTTTTTAAGTTTTTAGTAATTGTTTTATTTTTCAATTACAGTTGACATACAATATTACTTTAATTTCAGGTGTATAATATAGTGATTAGACATTTATATAACTCATAAAGTGATCACTTCAATAAATCTAGTACCCATTTGACACCACATAGTTATTACAATATGATTGACATAGTCCTTATGCTATACATTACATACTCATGACTATTTTGTCACTACCAATTTGTACTTCTTAATCCCTTCTCCTTTTTCATTCACCCTCCAGCCCCCCTATCAGCTGACAACCATCAAAATGTTCTTTGTATATATGACTTTGTTTCTGTTTTGTTTATTTTGTTCTTTAGATTCCACATATAAGTGAAATACTATGGCATTTGTCTTTGTCTGATTTACTCCACCCCTCTAGGTCCATCCATGCTGTTATAGATGACAAGATTTCATTCATTTTATGGCTGAGTAATATTCCATTGTATATATGTACCACCTCTTCTTTATCTATTCATCCATTGATGGACACCTAGGTTGCCTCCATATCTTGACTATTGTAAATAATGCTGCAATGAACATATGGATACACGTGTCCCCTTCAAAGTAGTGTTTTGGGTTTCTTCGGATAAATACTCAGAAGTGGGATTACTGGGTCCTTCCTTGTCTCTTGTATAACCTTTGTATAACCTTTATTTTAAAGTCTATTTTTTCTGGTATGAGTATTGCTACCCCAGCTTGTTTTAGTTTGTTTGTTTCCATTTTCATGAACTATCTTTTTCCATCCCTTTACTTTTGGTCTGTGTGTGTCTTTCGATATGAAATGATCTCTTGTAGGCACATATGTAAGGGTCTCGTTTTTTTATCCATTCAGCCACCCTATGTCTTTTGATTGGAGCATTTAATCCATTTACCTGTAAAGTAATTATTGATAGATATGTAGTTATTGCCATTTTATTACTCATATAACGTTTCTTATAATACTGGTTTGGTATTGATGAAGTCCTTAGCTTTTTCTTGTCTGGGATCCTTTTTAACTGTCTTTGGATTCTAAATGATAGCTTTGCTGGTAGAGTAATCTTGGTCGTAGCTTCTTGCTTTTTATCACTTTGAGTATTTTGTGCCAATCTCTTCTGGCCTGAAAAGGTTCTGTTGAGAAATCAACTGACAGTCTTATGGGGGCTCCCTTGTAGGTAACTAACTGCTTTTCTCTTGCTGCTTTTAAGATTCTCTCTTTCTCTTTAATCTTTGTCATTTTAATTATGATGTGTCTTGGTGTGGGCCTCTTTGGGTTAATCTAGTTTGGGACTCTCTGCACTTTCTGGGCTCATGTCTATTTCCTTCACCAGGTTAGGGGAGTTTTCTGTCATTATTTCTTCAAATACATTTTTGATTCCTTGCTCTCTCTTCTCCTTCTGGTACCCCTATGATGTGACTGTTGGTACGTTTGATGTTGTCCCAGAAGCCCCTTAAACTATCCTCACTTTTTTTGCATTCTTTTTGCTGTTCTGATTGGGTGTTTTCTGCTACCTTAACTTCTAAATTGCTGATTCGATCCTCTACTTCATCTAATCTACTGTTGATTCCCTCTAATGTATTATTTATTTCAGTTGTTGTATTCTTCATTTCTAACTGGTTCTTCTTTATGTTTCCTATGTCTTTGTTAAATTTTTCACTGAGTTCATTTACTTTTCCCCTAAGATCATTGAGCATCCTTACAACCAGTGTTTTGAACTCTGCATCTGGTAGATTGCTTGTCTCCATTTTGTTTAGTTCTTTTTCTGAAGCTATGTTTTGTTTATTCATTTGAGACATGTTTCTTTGTCTCCCCACTTTGGCTGCCTCCCTGTGTTTGTTTCTATGTAGGACTGCTGTGTTTCCTGGTCTTAGTAGAGTTGCCTTATGTAACAGGTGTCTTGTGGGGCCCAGTGGTGCAATCTCCCTGGTCACCTGAGCTGGGTACTCCATGTGTGTCCCTTGTATGGCTTGTGTATGCCCTCCTGATGTAGTTGAGCCTTGGTTGACCCTCAGGTTGATTTGTTATAAGGACCTGCTATGACTACAGTGCAGGAACTGTTGTGTGTGGGCTGACCCTCTAGAGCAGGATTCACATTTGCATAGCTCTTTTGCATACCCAGTCTGCCCTTTGTGTGTCAACTGAGGAGGCAGCTATGTAGTGCTCTAGCTTGTGGGAAGCCTTCCACTGGTGTGCCGGCCCCAGGACCTCAGACCAGGTTTGGCTGCAGCCTGTACCCTGCTTGGGGCCACCTGGCATGAGCCACAAAGCAATTCTCAGATGGCAGCCACCCGTGCTGGGCTTGAGGGTGCTGGGGGAGGCCAAACCATGAACTGAGGCTTTCTGCTACTAGTATCAAGCTTGGGGATACTCAGTACAAGGTATGGGGCACACCAAGGCCAGATGCTGCTTGTTTGGGGTTTGTGAACCTTGGAGAGATTTTAGAAAAGTCCACAGCATGAGCCAAGATGGGTAATTTGTATGCAAAAGCCACTGGAAGCGGTTTGGGTGTGCCCGCAATTTGGGTGGGCCACTTTGGGTAGGTAGGGCTATAGCATTTACCTACTTCACCATCTTGACCAGAAATCCAAGAGCTCTTTCTTTTTGATGACACAATTTTAGCAGACTCTCTGGATTTCACCTTAATTTTCCTAGAAAAATAAAACAATTTTTTCATGTTTTTTGATTTATGTAATACAAAGAAAATATCTGAACTTACAATAACCAGTACAGCTGACATAAACAGGTTTGGGAACAAATACAATTGATACTTAGGAAGCAAACACACTCAGCTAGTGGGGCAGGTATATGCAGTATTGGTTTTCTAGTCACTACCTTTTAACATACCATAGATATGTCAGTGTTTGTTACAGATGTAACAAATCTGCTGCAAATTGTTTAAATGGAGGTCATTAAGAGAGCTTCTACTATAGTAATAAGTCATATTTTTCTACCTTTCACCACCCTTGATACTGTGGTGTCTTCATCCCCTTTAGGCTCTTCCACTTACTTCTGGGCATTTCCATGGTGATGTTTGGCATGTGCTCATAAACTAGTCTTTTTATTTTCCTTAAACATTCTGAGCCTCGTGAAGGCAACACCCCTTAGATGGCTATAGCTAGGCTGCCTCCCACAAGACACTCCATCATGGCTGGGAGTGAAGAACTTTCATTCCATAAATATAACCAGCTTTGCCGACTTTATTCCTATTTCACTTTATTTTTAGGAACGAAACATAAGCAAACGGAGGCCAGGTCAGTCACAATTCTAAATGTCAACAAACTGGATATCCTACCGATCACCCCCACTCCTCTGATGACTGGGGCACTGTCACAGGCCTAAGCTTATAGGTCTGCCCTTCTCTTCCCTTAAGAACAATTATTTCCCTGGTGGCTCCTCTGTGTCTCATGCAAATGGGCTTATGACAAGCTGTAGGCCACCAGTCACTGTTCAGACAAGTCTCCATATGTATCAGGCCTCCATTTTTTTCTTCATTATTAGCTGTAGCTGTAGTAGCAATGGTAGCATAATCTAGTGAGGTATTATAATCCAAATTTTTAAGAGGAGGAAACCAAGGCCAAGTGAGTAAGACATGACCAGTAAGCGGTGGAGTTAGGACTGGATTCAGCTTCTTACTCATCCTCCGTACTGTCTCTAAGAGAGAGAACAGCACCTATACCCCATTCATGTAACATAGCCTGAGAGCAAGCTTCAGGGGCTGTGAAAGGCTAAGATCAGTCATCGTCTTTCCTGCTTCCAGAGATGCCTCTACGTGTCCTCTGCTCTGTCCAGTTCTGTGGCTCTTCCAGGCTGATGCTGCAGCAGGAGGGAAAGACATAGCTGAGAAGAGGGGAAGATAGACAAGAGAGTATTAGCCTGATGGTAGGAGCTGGAATACCCACTTACCTCACCTGAATATCTCAATGTGGAAGATGATAGCAAGTGTTTCTCACCCCCCAGGGACATGATAGTTCAGTGCTATCATTTGTTTATTTCTCTGTGTCTACAGTTGCATGCAACAAGATGAGTTAATCTTACTCTAATTTTGGATGAAAAAAAAAAAGGACTGCAAGTTAGGTTCCCTTTTTCTCTTGTTATGTTTTCCTTCCTACTTGAAATAGTCTGACAGCCTCTTGTTTGAGAAAACTTGTTCTAGATCAAAGGGTTTTTGACAAAGATCACTTGGCTCACGTTTTTTTATGGTAACTCCTCCCTTCCCCAACATAAGGTCTAAATTTTAAAGAAGCAAATACAACTACCTGGGCATTGTTCTGGCTCATCACATAGCATTTTATAAAACTCTTGGGATCCCACCTGGATAAATGTTTTTGTCTCTGTACTGCACCTATTCTTAAAATTTAAAGTTAACAGAAGTCCTCCTATTTTATAGAATAGGAAACTGAGGCACACAGGAGAAGTGATTTGTCAAGTGAGACCCAACTGATTAGTGGCAGAGCTTGGATTAAGCTCAGTGTTTCTTAACATTGAGTTCAGAATGCTTTCTACTACAGTGCATTGCCTACTATGCCACTGATTAATGGATTAATGAATTTTCTCTGAATATAGCTGCTGAAATGCCTTTGCAAGTAAGAAGAGAATATTATTCCTTACTGATTGTTTTAGTTTAAATGAGTCACCAGAAGATGATAGGAACCTCTGTTGTGCTTCTGTGTTCCTTGCCTGATGTGATTTTTAGTTCAAATCACAGATTTCCCAATACTCCCAGAAGACTGGGTATTTGGTAAATGAAAGCAGCACACAGATGAAATGAAATGAACCTGAAGGTAAATCATGGCAATCTTCAATAAGGTTAGTAATGTTAAAATCCGGTACTCTAAATTATCATTTTTTCAAAAAGGCTTATCATTCATCTATATTCTTCATTTCAGTTGCCAACCCTGCTTGACATGTGGACATTTTGGTAGATTTGTTGAAGAAAGCGAGCACTATTTTAATTACAATAGCCTGAAATGCTAACAGTCACAGCACAGCATCAGCTCTCAGAGGTCATTGAGGACCACTACTGAAAATCAAATATGTACCGTATTTTAGTTATAACAAACACCAGTTCATTTATTAGCCCATTGAAGCAGCTGGAGTATGTGTCACAAAAGGGTTTCTTTGTGCAGTTTGGAGGTACCCAAGAGAAGTTGGAAGGTTCTTAGTAAAAGTTTTTGAATTTATACTTTAGGAACTGCTGGGTGGTAAAATAACTAAACTAGAGCACAGAATGCCTAAGTAATGTGCCAAGACCATACAGCCAGTCAGCTTGGGAACCAGACAGACCTCAGACAATGTGTCGTTAATTACCATGCTTCTATCTCCACCCTGCAAGACAAACCAGGGGCTTTGGCATAAAGTATTCTTGGGTTCAAAACTTGGCTTTGCTACTCAGGAGTTGTGTAAACTTGGCAAATTAACTTGCACCTTTGTTTCCTTTTTATTAACCGAGAGAGCATTAGTCCTAATCTCATGGGGTTTTTTGGTGAGGTTTATGTGAAATTATATCTGCTTATCACAATACCTAGCATCTAATAAGAACTTAACAAATGGTAACCTTTGCTATATTATTATTATCATGACTGTGGGAGACTTAACAATTAGGAGATACATTACTGAGTCCAAGGAGCTTTGATTTAATTGGGGACTAAAATAGGTAAGTAGGTGCAAATTAATGTAGAATCAGGAATAAAAGCCCTTATTTGAAAATGCCTGAAGGAGTCACTGGTATATCCTATATTTGTTTTCTTTCTGAGTTTATTTTGGCTCAATTAAAAGCATACGAGCAACATACACAAATACGAATCATTATGTTGTACACCTGAAACTAATTTATATGTCAATGATATCTATATCCTATATTTGTTTTCTTTCTGAGTTTATTTTGGCTCAATTAAAAGTATACGAGCAACATACACAAATACGAATCATTATGTTGTACACCTGAAACTAGTTTATATGTCAATGATATCTAAATTTCAAAAAACGTATATGTATGCTATTCCTATCTACCTTTCAGCAATATGCTGTTGATTTCATGAAACAATTATTAATTCTAGTTTTTTATAGAGAGCTAACTTTTCGTTTACTCTGGTGTTATAATCTATTTAGATGAGCAAACAATTTCATACATTTTTGCTGTGCATCATTTTTAGCTCTTCCATTCAGCACCAAGCTAAAATCGGCATAGTATGAAGACACTCTCAAATTATAGGAAATCCTTTTCAGTAGTTGGCACATTTCAAATTTTATATAAACCACTTCTCTTCCCAAGCCCTCCAACAATTGCACAGCAAGAGACAGTCATTTTGGTATTGTTTGATAGCTGCTAAGTAAAAGTCAGAATTTCATAGAAGGAAATACATGTACCAGTACTTTAAAGAAAAGATACTGTTGCTAATTTGTTTTATTAATTGGTGCTACTTGGGGAGTTGGCTTTGTCATGCACTTCTGATTATAGTCCTTCATCAGCTTCAAAATTCTTTATCTGGAAGGTCACTTATCTAAGCTGTCAATGTCAGTTTCCTTGCTTACTTGACTGAAACAATCAGATTACACAGCATTGATGACAAAATTGTTTATGTCATGGCTATAACTAGTGAACTAATAATTATTAGTTTCTGTCTGTCCTGCGGTTGACCTATACATTCACTGGCGCCATATATTTCAAAATGAAAAAAAGATTAAGGAACGCAGAACATATGAAAAAGTTTCCGTTAATCCATCAAATAACAAAACCCTCATGAATTTATTCAGGTAAACTAATAAATAATAGGAGTCCAAAGTGACCTCTTACAAGTGATAGACGACCTGAAGTATGTTTTCTATATTATGATTATAGCCGTTTTCTTTCTATTTATGCAATCTTTCCTCATCTCCATTTTGTGTTACAGTCTCAGAGTTTTCCAGTTTTCTTTAGAGCTACTTAGACTGGATCAATTTGTAGAGTAGATGCTGAGTAAAATACGCGCCAATAGCTCATTGCTTACACTGCCACCTTGTGGTCTTAATCCATTACTGCCATCCATTAGCAACGAGGCCAGCCCTCAATTGGGGCCAAATCTGAAATTAGCAGTTTATTTAAGAAATCCTTAGTGTGTGTAATTGTTTATTTTCAGGTCACTAACTACTTGAGAAAACTGAGGAAAAGACAAACTGTAGTTAAAATGAGAAATGACTACCACTGAAGACAAATTATAAATTAAAACAAATAATCTCTGAATTATTTAATGGCCTCAAAAGAAAAATATGATTTGCTCTGTGAAGGGTCAATTTATAATTACATTTTTATCATCACTTTTATGGTATAAGGAGAGGTAGGTCTACACTTGGAATCTTTTTTTTTTTTTTTGACTGTCAAGAAATTATATTTGGTTAGCACTCTTTAGGAGAAAAACTTTGTCTGAAATTTGATCTTGTTAAATTGTAAAATGATTAACTAATTCCTCTTCTCTATTTGCATTCTTCTTCTCCTTTCACATTGGCATATGAACCTTTTCTTCTCTGTCACGTGGTTCTCTCAGAGGAGGTCATTGATGGATGTGAATGAATGTGGAGCAGTACAACCCTGAAAATAAAGATGCTGTATTTCCTACTGTCTTTCATACAGTCCTCAAATATTCCTATTTTTATTTTTTATGTTAAACTAGGTTAAAGCCTTTTTATAGGTGTACCTATGTCATTTTATAAAGTATATGAAGAAGTAGAAATGAATGTGTTGTGTTTGTGTATTATTTTGCATGATGAAAGTGGGGTTAGAATCAGGATCATGGCAGAGAAAACTGGACAACAAAAAGAAAAAGTCCATATTACTCATTAAAAATGTTTAAGGAGGAAAAAAAAGAAATGGGTTGAAAAAATTCATTTTGATTAGTAAGTATGCAATATATGCTCCTTTAAATTCCATTGAAAAGCCATTCTCTTCCAGTTGTGATGAACACAACTGAGGTTGTGATATGAGGTTGTGATAAACTGTTCAGAGTAGAGGTACGTGCTCTTTTTCTGTGAGACATACACACTTTGCAGGCCTGGTTGCATAGGTCTGTGGTAGTTTTCCTTTCCTCCAGACCAGGAAACCATAGGATGACAGAGAAGTCAACACAAATTCAACTAAGAACCAGAAACTCACTAATTTTATACCCAAGTCATTACATAAAAAAAGACCAAGTAATACACAATGTAATATACAGATGATGTATTATAGGGTGGTACTCTTGAAACCTATATAATTTTATTAATCAATGTCACCCTAATAAATTTAATAAAAATTGTTTTAAAAACAGATAATGAATCATTAGAGAGGGATATTCTACCATTTTAAAGTACTTTATTTACTAACCTATCTCTTGCAAAATATCTCTAGCAAGATAGTTTAGTAAATAACTGTTATGGATTGAATTGCATTCCCCTCAAAAAGATAAATTTAAATCTTTATTCTCCTTAATCCCCTTGGGATGTGACCTTATTTGGAAACAGAGTCTTTGCAGAGGTAATTTAAAATGAGGTCATTAGGGTGGTCCCTAATCCAATATGACTGGTGTCCTTATAAAAAGAGGAAATATGGACACGGAGGCAGATATTCCCACAGGGAAGACTATGTGAAGAGACACAGGAAGAAAACACCGTTTGAAAAGAGTTATGCTGCCAAAAACCAAGGAATGTCTGGGGTTACCAGAAGCTGGAAGAGAAAGGATCCTTTCCCTACAGGTTTCAGTGGGATTATGGCCCTTGACACCCCTTGATTTAAGACTGCTAACCCCTAGAATTGTGAGATAACACATTTCTGTTGTTCTAAGCCACCCAATTTGTGGATCTTTGTTAAGGCAGCCCTAGGAAACTAATGCACTCATAATATTGAACTAGTACTTACTGCATTGCCCTGTGAGCCCTTTACAGGACTTGTCTTATTTGCACCTAGGTAATAACAACCTTGAGATGTCTATTCTTCTCTTCCCAAGATACTAGCAGATAATGATAGTTATCTAACTTACTGAGGTTAAATTATTTGCCCAAGATCACAGTGAATGAGTGAGCTGGGATTTGAATCCATGTCTGTTTAACTCTAGATTCTGGAGTGCGTGTGTGTGTGTGTGTGTGTGTGTGTGTGTGTGTGTGTGTGTGAATCTGGTTCTCCTCACTGGATTGTTTAGGGCTGCAGCCACTTTCACAATACCCTCATGTCTCACTCACGTAGAACCACTCACCTCCATTTGGAGGAGAATTATTCTTGGCGTTCACTGGCAACCCCACCTTTCTTGTTCAAGGGCATGAGTACGACTCCATTTTTCTGATGATAAAAGGTTGGTAATATTTTCTTGTCTTTGTAATTTGAAATTTATAAACTTGTTGGCCTCTTTCGCCACACCTCTGCATTTCTTTCTGCCTCTTTCCGTCACCCAAATCAGTGTAGTTTAATATGTGTAATGGAGTGAAAAATCTACACTGAACCAATTTTCTGCTTCAAAAGAATTTCTTTAAAAAACAAAAATTCAACCAATGTAGTTATCAAAAGACTAAATAAACTTGCATTGAACTGTGTAGGTATCAGAGATACTGAAAACTTGGCTAACACTTAAAGCCCAAAATTTCTTCATTGAAACTTACCCCATCATTCTGAGAGATGAATTGTTTACCTAAATATGACAATGAGGGCCTTCCTTTTATTAATAATTATTCCTGTGTTAACAAACAGTTGATTGTACATCAGTCACAGGATATAAACACTAAAGCCATCAAATTAGATTTCTGTTAGCTCATTAGCGATACAAAGAGAATTAGAAATCTGAGGGTAAACTTGAGGTTAATCCCTAAAATTTCTCCTTATCTGGTATTCTTGATCTTGATTTAGGATGTCACTTTCCACTCAGTTTTCCACATTAAAGCAGTAAGTTTCAAACTTTTCTGGCTATAACCCAGAGTCATGGCAGCCAGGGGAGGAGGTTCAAAGAGGAGAGGTGGTGGGTACTATCAACTGCTTCAGGGAAATTAAAAAGATGACTAAGAATAGTTGAAACTTACAGGATCACTATTTATTGAAGCAAATGTTTTTACTGTTGTTTGATCAAATGGTCACCTAGGGGATATCTAGTCATGGACAAGTAATAAACCTGTCAGAGGGATAAAAGTCAGTGGATTCTATAAGATTGAGAAGCGGAATAGCAAGAAAAAAATACCCGGCTACTTAGTTGTCCCTTGTTCCAATAAACATTGCTGTATAAACACACATCCATTAGTGAGACCTCAGGCAGCTCACAGAACAGCAGCTATGCATGCTCAGTACTGAGCCAGCCATCTCATAACAATACAGAGATAGTCAGGAGCTCTCCATAGTATATTTCCTTTTACTTTTTCTTTTCAAGCTGTTTTTATGAACAGTAGGGAGGAGAAGTCAATAGTTTTACTTATTTGGAGATTAGAACTCAAAAAGGCTAAGTGACTTGCTCAGGGCCACACAGCAGGTTAATGGCTGTACTGGTGAGGCTAGGAAAGCTCCAAAGTCACTAGCAGTTATCCTGCCCCCTACCGATCCTTTCTGTTCTAGGAGGCTTTTCACAAAGGCATGGACTTCAATCCTGCTACCTTGCCTGCCTAAACTAGACTAAATGACTAAAACATAGATTTGTCCTAAGTTGAAGACTGTCAGGTAGGGACCTCCTTCCTTGACTGGTTATCAGCAAGCCAGTGCCCATTGTCGTATGTAACAGAAATAGTCACAAAACAATACTTAGCCTTCCCATGGCAAATTCACTCTGATAGTTTTTACTCTATTTTATTTCACTTACAAACATGCATTGTTCAAGACTCAATTGATTTCATATCCCAACTAGTGGTTCGTGACCCACAGTTTGAGAAACTCTGCTTTAGAGCCATCGTTGCGTTTTCTGAATCACAGCACCCACACCCAACGGACGGGCAGAACCTGCCTACTCTGCCTCACAGTTGTTCTCCTAAGCTGCCTTCTTCTCTCTAGCCCTATCCCGTAACTACCTCAGTTGAAGCTTTTCCTGTCTGTCATCCAAACTATCACTTGTATAATAGGCTCTCTTCTCACAGTTGTCACGGCTAGCACTACGTGGGTTGTGGGGAAGGAGAAGGGTGGTGCAGGGTTAAGAAAAGACAGTAGCCACGAATAGATTGCAAGCACGGGCCAAGGGGAACAGTCTCAGGGACTGAACCCCGAATCGGGCCAAAGCATAGTTTTTATTGGTAAACTTCTAAACAGGTAATGATTGTTAATCTCAAGATCTGTGTGTTAGTAGCCTGCTGGCCATCTTTCTGAAAGTTCCCATTGTGTTCCAGCCTGAACTTTGCCTTCACACACACTCACATCTCCAAGGAATCCATTGACGGGGAGGGACCAATATAATTCCATTGGGTCTCAGTTTGCTGAGACTTTCCCTCACAGGAGCTTTTCTGTTATCTCTCCATGGGGCCTCAGTTTGCTGAGGCACTCCCTTGTGAAATCCTGGAAAGAGTGCAGGGGAACAAATGGCTTGGCAGCTGTAAGGCGACACACAGTAGTGGATCCGAAGCTTGTTTTCTCTCCTTAAGGTCCCGCCAACCTCCACCTTAGTCCTGGTCAGTTGGTAACTGACTCCTCTGTCACAGAGAAAGTATTTGGCAAGAGCTCTAAAATGACCTGTTAGGTGCTGGTCCTAACTTCTAGCTTCTATCCCAGAGATGCTCTCCTTCTGTCTAGGGCCAAGCCCTCCTCATCTGCACTGGCTCCTTTGCCCACCCGCCTTTACTGAGGCTTCGTTTTCTCAGCTCTCCCTTCTTCTTGGACTCGTTCCCCTTGGTTCACTTCTCCCTGATTAGAAAATATCCTTCTTTCAACTCAACTTTTCTTTTCACTTCTCTCTGTTCTTTCCCATTAGGGGTAAACATGTTAAAAGATAGGTTTACCCTGTGGTGGCCACTCCATCCATTTCTATTTATTCTTCACCCTAGTATAATTTGGCCTTCTCCCCACCACTTCACTGAAAGCTTTCACTGAGGTTGAGTATCACTTCCCGGCCAAATTCCAAGGCACATTTTGTTTTGCTTTTTGTGTTTTGTTGTTTAGATTTATTTATCTATTTATTAATTTTCTTTCAATGAGGGCGCAGCTCACAGTGGCACACGCGGGCATCGAACTGCCAACCTTGGTGTTTTCAGTACCACGCTCTAACCAACTGAGCTAACCAGCCACCATCCAAGGTGTATTTTGAATCATCATTTCTTCTTGATCTCAGCGCAGTAATTGATACTTTTGAATCTCTCTGGCCTCCTTTTCTCTTCCTGTCTCTTAGAACATCCCTTCTTTGGCGTTTCTTTTTCTGCACACCTTTCAACATCAGGATTCTTTACATAATCCTCTTGTAGTCTTGGTCTACTAACGTTTTTTTTTTTAAATGATCTTTTCCATTTCCATGGCATTGCCTACCACTTTTACCTAAAACTCTTTTCAGCTCTGATCAGCTCTTATAGAAACCTGGTTTTGGTGGCTTCAGCTTTTACATCCTACTGCTAATGTTGCTTTCATCTAAGTTAGGAAGACATGCCGAAAAAGTGGTGTATGTTACTTCCTATGAGAAGCTCATTCACATCTAGACGGTTCTAGTTCCAGCAGTCCACAATGAAGTCGTTACTTGATAGTCACATTGCCTTTTTTATAACTGTTTTTTGTTTGTTTGTTGTTTTTTTACTTTCTTAGAGGTTCCTATTTTCTAGATTTTTCTCTTTGAATTGTCTGAGTGTTACCCACCAGCTCTGAGATAAGTTGAGTGTCTGGTGTTGTCCTTTTTCTGCCATTTTATTAATAAGGAGGAAAAGAAATACCCTGGTGACCTTAAATCATGAGATTTAATTGTAAAATATTGTTCCCTTTCTCTTCCTCCCTCCTCTTTCCCCTCTCTTCTCTTTCTACACAGTTAATGACCAGTCAATAAAGGCTATCCTTATTCGACATTTTTCAATTTAGGACACATCTGTGTTTTAGTCATTTAGTCTAGTTTAGGCAGGCAAGGTAGCAGGATTGAAGTCCATGCCTTTGTGAAAAGCCTCCTAGAACAGAAAGGATCGGTAGGGGGCAGGATAACTGCTAGTGACTTTGGAGCTCTCCTAGCCTCACCAGTACAGCCATTAACCTGCTGTGTGGCCCTGAGCAAGTCACTTAGCCTTTTTGAGTTCTAATTTCCAAATAAGTAAAACTATTGACTTCTCCTCCCTACTGTTCATAAAAACAGCTTGAAAAGAAAAAGTAAAAGGAAATATACTATAGAGAGCTCCTGACTATCTTTGTATTGTTATGAGATGGCTGGCTCAGTACTGAGCATGCATAGCTGCTGTTCTGTGAGCTGCCTGAGACCTCATTAATGGATGGCGTGTTTTTACAGCAATGTTTGTTGGAACAAGGGACAACTAAGTAGCAGGGTATTTTCTTCTTGCTATTCTGCTTCTCAATCTTATAGAATTCAGAGACGTTTATCCCTCTAACAGGTTTATTAGTTGTCCATGACTAGATATTCCCTAGGTGACCATTTGATCAAACAACAGTAAAAACATTTGCTTCAATAAATAGTGATCCTGTAAGTTTCAAGTATTCTTAGTCATCTTTTTAATCTCCCTGAAGCAGCTGATAGTACCTACCACCTCTCCTCTTTGAACCTCCTCCCCTGGCTGCCACGACTCCATGCTGCACTGCTCTGGTTCACCATCTGACCTCAGCTTCTCCTGTTGTACCTCCTCTGCCTCATTTCCTTTACCTGGATTTGTTGTGATGGTGTCTCCAAAGTGCTATCTTCTGCTCTCTGCTCTGTCCCTTGGGAGTCTCATTAGTGCATAAGATGTCAGCTCTCAGTTTCATGCTGAATGTAGGGCTAATTTCATTTCTGAAGCTCCAGTTTCCACGGTTCATTTCTACTTGGATCTCCTGCTGGCTTCTCAAATGCTACATATCCCAAAGCAAACTCATGACCTTCCTGCACTGGTGCCCTGACTGCAGTCTTCCTCGTGAGTTTTCTGTATTACTCAATAGTATCACCATTCTTTTAGTTAGTTACCAGGTTAGAGACATGCCATCATCTTTGATTCTACTCTTCCCTTTAATTGCATGTCCAGTATCTAATTGGTTGTCAAAGTCTATTGATTTTACTTACAAAAGACTCTTGGATCTGTAACTTTTAAAGTGACAGTTTATATCTCAACACTCTTGATGCTTGCTCTCTCTCTGGAATACTGTTGCTAATTTATGTTTAGAGTTTTAGTGTGACCATGTAACTCACTTCAAGTCTTTGGAAACTATATGTTAATTCCAGTATAAAATCCACACTCTTTAGGATGGCATTTGAACCATTTCAGAATTGGGTCTCAGTGACTTCTTGATCTCACCGCTAGGCACGTTGCCCATACAGTGTTCACAAGGAAGTCACTTTGGAATTCTTGGCCTTTACAGGACCCAGAATACATCTTCCCAAGACGAGATATTTGCTTATTCAATTCCTTCAGCCCAGAATTCAGTTAAAGTCACTAATATTTATTTAAAATTCCCTATAATACTGCTCAGTTAATGTTTGTTGGATGGAAATATACTGATTAGCTTCTCTCCTGAACATAAATATAAAAGCAGAGATCAAATCTGTTTTGTCTTTCTATTTCTAGCTATTAGCAGAGTGTCAGATGTATAGTAGGTACTCAAGAAATATTTACTTGCAAACAAAAGCTAAAGAATTACTAGTCTGCATGGTTATATGTATTTTTAATATCCATATTTTCCATAGGAGACACAAAGTAATAAAATAACCAGTTAAAGAAATAAAATAAATATTCTTGACCAGCATGAATTGTAATTCACTGGGGGAGAATAGCTATTTACAGGATTAGTGCTGACATAAATATTTGCAAACCACTCTTGTAGTCACCAAGATCTGGTCGTTGATAATAATGAATGCTTATAGTAATGATCTTGCTTACAACTTTTCTCTACATGAGTTTATGTGTGTATAGGACCCTCAAGTTTCAGTATCATGTATTACAAGTAACATAACGTGTTCCCTGCTTTCTGGCAGCAAAGCCTCCCAATATGATGCACACAAAACACTGGGTGTTTAAATCTATGTCATAATTAACAATGAAATTATAGCTATGATTCAAGCATTGGTAAGTCTTTAATAGCTGAAAAGTTGGTTCATCCTTAGGAATTTACTTGGCTATGTATGAATAATGCATTTTCACCTGAAACGTTAGTTTTTGAAACACTATATCCCTAAGCTTCAGTTTATTTAGCTTTGTGTAAGTAATTCTTTTTACCTTCCCAACCAGTCAATATTGATTAGGAGAGCACCGGAATTTTAAATCTTTCTTAGTTTGCCATAGAAAAAACAATTTCTTCCTGAGAATAATTCTATAACACAGTTTACACTGGAGTCAATCAAAGAAAATCTACCAAATCATAGAAATATTTGTCTTCTAACTAGGTTTACCTGAGTGAAATATTTTATTAGTTTGAGAACCACAGGGAAAATTCATTGACTTTGGCATAAAAGTAAATGTATACATTGATAAGCCTTGATTTTTTTTAGGAGTCAAAATAATCTCTTACAGTTAAGGGTTAGAATAAATATGGTCTCACTGTCTTTTTAATCTGGTGGTATCATTCGTTCATTCATTCATTCAATAAACAGTACCTCCCTTCCTTGATTGTTATGAGAATTAGCTGATAATGCAGGTAAACTGTTTAGCACAAAGCCCAACACCTAGTACATCTAGTAAGCTAGGGAGAGTGACTAGTCTAGGTAGACAGGCATATAGAAGAGGTGCTGGGGCGGGGGGGGGGGTGACCTGGGGAGAGGGTAGATTAGCATCAGGGTGGGTTGGAGTCAGGTTGTAGAGGATGAGGTTTTTTAAGCACTGACTATGTCAGACCATGTACTAGGTGCTTTAAACTTATAACAACCTTATGAGCTCATTTATTTACTCATTCATTCCAAAAGCCTTTATTGAGGATCTTCTATATACCAGATACCATCCTGGGCACTGGAGATAAAAAGATGAGCAAGATGCAGGGCTGCCCCACTAGCGGGCACTCACTAACAATGATAGATAAGTGGACAAAATACCATGGTAAAGCACGGAGTACTTCCCTAGCACCTAACCCAGTCTGAAGGGCTGGGGCTGGATGATGGGGGCCATTGCAGACATCTCAAGCTTGAGTTGCAGAATGGCTCAAGTTCCCAACCAGCTACCCTGCCCTATTCCTAAATTATATTTGTGGCTGGCTAGATATTCTCTTGAAAGTTGCCCTATACTTGGGCAACTTTTTAGATATCGTATTTTAGATACCGTATTTCTGAAAACAGATTTTGAGAGAGGAGTAGAGAACAGGGCAAGAATGAGTTGGATATTTCTCTGGACCCTCCCCTTACCTTATAGGTGGACCAGGGGAGAAGGACAAGACACTTGGGTAGGTTGACTGTGGCCTGAGAGCGCCTGATAGTTTCACTTGACTTGAGGTCATCTTTCAAAGTTGATAAAATAACTTCTTTCTTTGGGATCATTTTTCATATTTGACGGAGTTGTACTAGAGGATTTTCAAGATCTGTTCCTGCTCTGGCATTTCATGATTTTCCGTGTTGGAGGTTAGGTTAATGAATAGTAATACATATTTGTGGGTATGTGGAATGCAGAGTTACAGCAGCCCATGCTCATGCACATGTCTTGTTGATGGTTCCCTGAAAATCCATGTAAAGTTCATCCTGAAGATGCAGAGATACTGGTGTAGCCAGTTAATAACTTCTGATACTGAGCAAGAACCCTTATAAATGTATCAGAAGATATTTGATAATTTAAAAGTAGCAGAATTTACTTTCTTATTCTTCTGTGTTTGAGGAAAAGGGATAGATACACTGTTAAATTTTATTTAATTTTCTAACATAAGGCATTTGGAGCTGGGATAATACCTGCCACCCCAAAGAGTTTCCCTGTTTAGTTTATCTTAAAATTCTTGTAGGCAATTTTTCTTTAAATTTAAACTTTGACCTTTGGTAAATAATGTTTCAAAACTTTTTTAAAAAAATTGGATGTGATATTAGTTAAATCTCCATTTCAAATCTGAAAATTTCTGGGATCTTTGCTTTTTTAACTTTTTCTTTCCCCCTGCGTCTATTTGTATTCATTTTTATGATAAAGCATATCTTAATGTGTCTAATAAATATGTTCCTAAAAATAGGAATCAAACTCTATTTAAAATGTGTAAGGATTTGCTGTTTAAATGCCTTCGATTACAAATTTATTTTGCAATGTAAGTTATTTGTCCCTATTTACCTTTGATGTATGCTTGGATTTTTTATCTATTAGATTTGTCTAAACAAGGCACATCAATTAACTATTGGATTTATTCCTGTTTATTACTCTCATAAAATCTAGAGCTATAACTTTAAAGTTTTAAAACCCAGACTCTCCTGCAGTTAGCATTAAGTTACTAGTAGCAGCAATTTAGAGTTTTTCTTTATTTACGATGTATTTTATATCCAAGATAGTCATATATATATATATATATATATATATATATATATATATATATATATATTCAGGATATAATTAAATAGCCTTGTTAAGTTTCACTGAAGGATTGAGTATCTTCATTTTACTGATTATATATGTACAAACTATGGCTAGGGGATATAGATATGTTTGTGGTCATTTATTCAGTGAACAAATAATTATTCAATGCCTACCATGTACTAGATGCTGGGCTAAAACACTGGGGAATGTAAAGTATATAATGTATAATCTCCTTTGGGAATTTACAGTTTCTTAGGGGAAATAGATATAAACGCATAAAAAGTTACATGATATACGACAAATTACAATGTGAGACAACAGAAAATAGCATCTCCCAAATTGTGGTGTGCAAGATAATTTTAGGTAGTAGACACAGACAAACATTTTTAATATGGTTCTATGTTTTTATTGTATATACTTTTACAGTTACCTTCAATTATGTAAAGTGTCACTGGCTTTTCTTCATGGTCATGATCTAAAATAAAAACATAACAGGGAGTATGTAGATATGGAAGAAATAGTAAAGGATATGTGAGGACTAAGATGTGGAAAACTAACAAAGGAAATGCCTGCAGTGATGTTGTACGGAGGCATGTAAGCAGCAATGCAGCCTGAGTGCTCAAGGAAGGAAAGGTCCTGGCGAGCTGCAGTGTGGGGCAGGCTCCGTGGAGAAGGAAGGACTTACGCCTGGATAGAGAGGAGGGAGGACATCAAGGCTGAGGTGTCACAGTGATAGATGAACCTGGAGGCCAGAATTCACGTTATATTTAGGGGCAGGGAAAGAGTTTAGAGAGGATAGGAAGAGAGGCTAAAAATGTGGGCTGGAAGAAGGAAGATGGCACACAGGACATTGAACGTTATGCTGAGAAATCTGGCTTTTTCTGATGTTTATACGAGGAAAGCATTTTATTCCATTTGGGTCCAGCATCCAGGAGGGATGATCAGAAAACTTCTGAGAAGCCTTCTGGGTCACATATATGTCTCCCAACATGAGAGTCTCAGGATTTGCTATCTGGGATTAATACATCCTTTACCACTGACTATGGTTCTATAGCAATTAGCTTGGAAGACCAACTAGTCAGAAGGCAGCTTAGGATACGAATTCAAATTGTTTTCTGTGGTGGGTGAGAAGGAAAACTTTGGGTCCCAATCTTTATATTAACTACAGCAAATCTGCTTTAATTTATATCTGTCCTCTCATGACACTTTGAAATTCTAAATTAAAAATGAAAAGCTAATGAAAACTCTAAGCCATGGCGCTCCCCAAGTGATCCAAAGATCAAAGCA
Source organism: Rhinolophus sinicus (assembly GCF_057876585.1). NCBI lineage: Eukaryota > Metazoa > Chordata > Mammalia > Chiroptera > Rhinolophidae > Rhinolophus > Rhinolophus sinicus. The sequence continues at coordinate 165,596,215 of NC_142517.1, read as the reverse complement.
ATAAAGTAGTGATTGCTCATCACCCCTGCCAGGAGGTGCTGGGATAATTATTAAACCTTTTGTGATGTGTAGATAAGTAAGTACATCACTGTTTGTCAAGACTTGGCTACTTAGAAAAAGAAGAGCATATTTTTACTCAGTTACTCTATTAAAAGTATGCTATAATGATTTATCTAATCATAAACATCAACCAGTAATCCTAATACCTAAAAATTTAAAGGCATTACAACTGGAGTAAAATTTAGAGAAATAAAATAAAATACATATCTAACTTTCTCACTAATAGTTGATAAACTTTTATCTACCTAAGGCCAACTATCTACTTGATTCGATTTTTGGATATCTAATTAATATATGAAATTTAATATGGCCCAAACCAAAATTTTGGATCTTCACTGCAACCTATTTCCCCCCAAGTCTTCCCTATTTCAATAAATGACCCCACCATCCATCCAGTTATTCAACCTCCAAACCTTTTTGTCACTGTTCACATTTAACCAATCCAGTATAAGCAAGACCTCTCCAGCCACAGGGATTTTTCTGTTCTTGGCACATGCCAAGCTCATTCCAGTTTTAGGGCTGTCACACCTCATCATTCCACTTCTTGGAACTCTCAATCCGAAGATCAGCTTCTTGTCACTTAAATGCCCCTTCCATGGGGGAGACCTTTCCTAAACTAGTTTTTCTACCCTCAAGTCACTCTTTTTATATAGCATGAAAATTATTTCATTTATTTCCTTGTTAGTTTATTTTTTGTCTACCTCTACGTCCCCTACTCTGGAATGTAAGCGACATGAGAACAGCAACCTTATCTTCTTGGGAACCACTCATTCTTAATATAATAACTAGCACAGAACCACTCATTCTTAATATAATATAGTAAAGGGGCTCAGTACATTTTGTTCAAATAACCAGCTTAGGAATTCAGCATTTTCCCCCCTTTTCTTCAATGAATTTAAGGACAGAAACTTTTAGCTGTTTCTCTCAGATTCTGCTTGCCCTCACTATTATATCAATCTCTATGTAACTCTAGAATGAAATATGGTGAGACAGGAAAATATAGCATTTTCTTCTCCCAAACCCAGCTCTGAAAATTTAGGGAATTATGCTCTTTCCTCATGGCTTGATTCTGTTGAATTTCTCCAGAGATTTTAGCAATTCTCCTTTGATAGCTATTCTTTCCACTTCTTCATGAGGCAGAATCCAAAAGAGGGAGATTAACTATTCCCAGTGTGTGTAAGAATGGTATTCCATGACTGCTTCTTTAAAATTACAAGGGAATAATTTAGCCCTCTCAACCTTACCTTATTTCCCTTTGTAGATAGATTTGTCAGTCTGAATTTTCTCTCCATATCCAAAATAAAATATACTTATTCAACCATTAGTTGTATAAAAGTTGCATAATAATTTAAAGTTGAGATAGAAAGATAGTAGTTTTACAAAGGGCTTGTGTTGACCTTATACTGTATGAAAGCCATTTAACTAAACCCTGTTATGTCCTTGCATGTGTTATGGGAAAAAAGCAAGCTGCAACATGTTATGTACTATAGGGTTCTAATAATGTTTCAAAATGTGTTGAACAAACAAAGGGAGGGATAACAGCAATATACAAGTCCTCAATAGTTTTGGGATGGATTTTTGTTTTTTTGTTTTATTTATGTCTTTCAAATACTTTCTAGGTTTTAAAATAATAACATCTATTACTTTTGTTTATTATTTTTATTACTCTTATAATCAGAAAAAAGAATACTCTATTTTTTTCTGATTAAAGTTTTATTTGGAAAAATAATTTTCAAAGAAACAGAGCAATCGAACAACTTTTCACCATTTCCAATATGGCAACAAATGTGATAGTTTTCAAAAGAAACACACAAAATAGGAATTCTTCCTGGTGCATAGTGAAGGGGAATGGTGAGGCTGTCAATTCCTCCATTGTTATTATTATTATTAAATTTATTAAGGTGATATTGGTTAATCAAATTATATAGGTCTCAAGTGTAAAATTCTATAAAACATCATCTGTATAGAGAATTGTGTGTTCTCCACCCAAAGTCAAATCTCCTTCCATCACCAGATCTATTTGACTCTCTTTACTCTTTTCTACCTTCCGCTCTCCTCCATTTCAAGAGAGAATGATTGGAACTAAAACCCCAAGGTGTGAGCAGCCAGGCCTATGGCACCCTTTTACGTGACTGTCACTGAGCTTCCAAGGCTTGTCTCTAATAACCTAAAGGATCACCTAGTTCAACGGGCTCCGTGTTATTTTCTGGTTCAGAAAAGCTGGTTTCAGGTTCATAACCTGTTTCAAGTATAATTCTTTTCCAGACAAAACTGGTTTAAAATTCCCATTGTACTACATAATGGAATTTCATTTCTTCCTGAGCAATATCACCCAGGGGAAGTTTTTTGTTTTGTTTTGTTATGGTGGTTTTAGGATTTAAAAAAAAATACTTCTGATGGATTGATAATGTGTGGTTCCATAAAAAGAAATACTATTGAATTTAATAGTTCTAACAATTGAAGTTCCGAGACCATTGAAAATAAAGAATTAAGTTTGCCTTCTTCTTTATCCTTTTTTGCTGGAGAGATATCATATATTATATACAATTATATTATATATAATATTGAGTTTTCAAGAAAGGTGGAAATATTTGTATATTTATGTTCTTAGATACTAGGAAAAGCCAATAAGTTTGATGATATACTTGGAAGTGCATAGCTGCTCCAAATCTGATGTATGGAGCAGCCGCTTGTTAGAAATGCAGACTCTCAGGACCACCCCAGACCTACTGAATCAGAATCTGCTGTTTAACAGATTCTCCAAGCGATTCTCATGCACATGAACTGAGAAGCATTGTCCTAGTATACTCTGGGGATTTTCAGGTTCTTACTGTTTCATTTACTGCCCTTCCTCCTTTTCCTTCTCTCCAGCCCCTGACCAATAAGGCATGGAGAGGTCCTGAAAGCAGGAGTTCTTAAGTTGGGTTCTGTGGGCTCTTAGGGAGTGGTAGGTGGTGGTTTGTGAATCCATTGAAATTCTATGTAAAATTATGTGTGCATAGGCATACTCAGTTTTCATTAAATCCTACGAAGCCAAAAGAAAAAATAAACAGCCCATTCCAGGCTGCAAAAGCATTGATGCCATTTCCTGCCTTGAAAGACGGAAAGACAGAATAGGATAACTCTTGCAATTCCAGAATTATTATCCTTACCTGGGAAAAATCTAGGAGAAAATACCAACAAACCTTTTCTATTGTTTTAATAAAAACAATCCAACTGACCAGAGAGCTGATCACAGAGATGAAGAAGTTTTGGAAGCAGCTTTCAAGTTCCCCAAATTGAGCTCTGCTCCACTGGTCCTAATGTGTTTAGCTTAGAAGAAATGTGCCTGGTCAGTTCTCATAGGTCCTGCATGCTTTAGGATCATTAAAGAAGATAAACATCTTCGTAACCTGAGTTTTGTGCCTTAACTCTACCCTTTGATTATTGTGATTCTCTAGGACAATTCTCCTCAACCTTATCTGCATGTTGGAATCATCCCACGTCAGACCAATTGAATCAGAACCTCATAACCTCTTGGGGCGAGGACCAGGCTCATTGGGTTTTGTTTTGTTTTGGGTTGGTTTAGTTTAACTCTTCTTGGGTGATTTTAAAGTGTCGCCAGGTTAACAACCATTTGTACAGAGCAGTCTGTTCGATATATTTCAGGACGGCTTTCTTGGGGAATTGTGGGTCTCATTATCTAAGGGATATTGATTCTGTTTCCTCTGGACATTGAGGTCCGTTTTCTACTGGAATGTCATCATATACGTGCCCTGCTGTGCTAGCTTCCTTCACCATGTCAAAGGGATGATGGCGTTCAAAAAAGTTGTTCAGATCTGAGCCTGATTCCAAGAACTATTGAATCTTCCATTTTCTTATCTGCTGTTCTAATTACCAGTGCCTCTCAGAAAAGCTCCCTCATTTTTATATTATGAGTGACTTTTTCAAATACGGTAAATCTGAAAGAGACCACTCGCAGGTTTCTTTATGGAGGGTACTTAATATGCTGTAATAAATGATGGAAATGAGTAATTGTGCTATAACAAAATAAGTTAATTGTAAGAAATTTGTTTTTCCCCCTTTTTAGGCATATTTGACTGGTACTGTAGTTTTAAAATGAACAGCCTTTGACATTCTGCCTAAGAACATATAAAAATCTGCAGGATGCAGGATTTCAAAGAGAACAAGAAAAGAGCTGATAGAATGGAGGTAATTTACAGTTACTAGTAATGCCTTTCACCAAATCAAGGAAGTGAAATCCTATGAGGACGTTCCCATTTACAAAGCTTTTCCCTAAGACATATTCACAAATTGATGTGGAATTGCGTAGTCACATTTTTCCATTTTGTACTTCGAGGATTTCTTGCATTATTAGATTTTGCAGCCAGTCCTCTGAAAGATAACCTAAAAGTTTGTATAATTCCCTTTTCTGAAAGAAATTTCTGGCAATCTGAGCACTCACCTTCTCACTCTTCTGGGAAATTTCCATGTGAATTAGTGGAATTTGTGCTCACCTCTGTCCACCTCTGGAATGATTTCACCAAGTGTTCATTTCATCCCTACCAGTTATTTTCACGACCATGAGAATGCATGCCTGAGAATGATAAACTTGCTTTAATACCATTTGGGGGGATAGGAAAAGGGGACTGGAGTTATAGTACAATTCAAACCTGATGAAGATTTTTTGAAGTAGCAGCTTATACTCAATATAAATGAAAAAAATGGAACTGCTTATTTTCCTAGTATTAATGTTTTAGTGTTCTCAACTTGGAGAGCATAAATATTCAGAAGGTTCTAATGCAACTTTTGTGATATTAACTTTTCTTAACTGCTTTCTAGCTAAGGGATTTCTTAGTTGTTTCCTAATAAATATATATATAAACAAAGTGAATTTATTTGAAGTGGAAAATGAGTGTAGTTTGTATTTATGCTCTTAATCTTTACGTAGGATTACTTAATTGTGGGAAGCTCAACAGGAGGATCTGTGGTAAAGTTGCTCTTCTTTCAGACATCATTTAACATCAGAATTTTTTTTCTTGGTCAAAGCTACAGTTTGTGACAGCTCTGACCCTTGTGTGATATTTCCCTATTTACTCTTTTGGAAAGAAGTTCCTACATCTTGAGTGACCTGCCCATTTCATTTAAGTCATTTTGGTAGAATTTACTCTTAATTTAAGACAAACTAAAATAATCAAGGATAGTTGGCAACACAGTTTTAAATATTTTTCCTCTTTTGGGGAAGACAAGTGACTCTTTGAGTTGTGAAGGTTTAATAATAATTCTAATTCAGCCCATGTTTATGAATACCGAAAATGTTCCAGGTTCTGTGCTAGACATTCCAGGAAAAGCAGTGAATGCCTGCCAAGGAATCACACATTTCATAGAAAATGAATAACTATAATATAATGTTGTAAGTGCAATGTACCGAGTGGAGAGGGACCACTGAGAGATGGCTGAAATCTCTGAAAGAGTTGACGAGGCCTCCATGGAGGAGGCATATCAGTTATCAGTATAATCTGTTCAGTTACACACAACAGAAACAAATTCAGGATAACAAGACAAAGGTGGGGGGGGAGACAGAAATAAATTTACTGGGAGGATATGGGTTTCTGACAGAATAAGAAGACAAAGAGACAGAGACAGAGAGTGAGATGGAAAAGAGAGAGAGAGAGAGAGAGAGAGAGAGAGAGAGAGAGAGAGAGAGAGAGAGAGAGAGAGACCAACCATTATTATCTGTATACCTATTTGACTAGAAGGAAATAAAAAAAATGTTAAGAATGGGTATCTCTGAATGGAGGGTTTTGGGTGATTTTGACTGCATTGTTTATGATTTTTGTATTTTTCAATTTTGTAATGAATATGCATTGCTATTCTTTGTAATTTAAAGTTAAAATTTTTAAAGTGGCGATATATTTATAGAGGTGATTATGGTTGTGTAAAAAGTCAAGCAATGTAGAGATCTAATAAAACTTTATTGTCTCAGTGCTTGACATAGCAAAGAATTTCAAACTATTCAAATGTCCAGCAATATTTCAGGGATAGCCTTGAAAAGTAAACTCACATAAACAGGAATTCTTAATGTGGTCATCTGCTTTGTGGAATACCTCAGAGGACACTCTTATCTTTCATTTTTTTAAAAAAATGATGAAGACTGTTTCTGAAAAGATTACCAGGTATACATTTGTGACAGAATTTTCTTTAAGTATATTTTCCATATCCTTTAATCCAAACTTTCTCCTCCCCTAAGATAAAACACTTTTCCCCTTGTCTCTGTCTCGAGGACGTGAGGAAGAGATAGGGCTCCGTTGTGTGTGTGTGTGTGTGTGTGTGTGTGTGTGTGTGTGTGTTACCAACCCATCTTTTTTTCCTTTAAAATCTAGGCTAACTCAAGCAAATAACCTCAGAAATGACAAAGAAGGTCTCAGACTCTAGGTATTTCCTTGAGAACATCTGACAGCGTGCCTTAAATACAAATAAGAACAAACAGACAAACAAACAAACTCAGCATTTATCTCTGAATATGTAAAGGAAACCCCAACAAATGGCACAGGGAAAATTGGATATTGATATGCAAAAGAATGAAGTTGTACCATTATTTTATACCCTATACAAAAACTAACTCAAAATGGATTAAAGATCTAAACATAAGGCCCCAAACTATAAAATTCCTTAGAAGAAAACATAGGATATAAACATCATCACATTGGATTTGACAATTATTTTTTTAGATATGACATCAAAAGCAAAGGCAACAAAACAAAAATAGACAAATGGAACTACGTAAAATTTTAAAACTTCTGTGCATCAAAGGACACATAATTAACAGAATAAAAAGGCAACCTATAGAATGGAAGATATTATTTGCAAGTAATGTATCTGCAAATGGGTTAATATCCAGAATATATAAAGAACTCCTACTACTCAACAATAACAACAAAAAATAACTTGATTTAAAAATGGGCAAAGGACTTGAATAGACATTTCTCTGAAGATGACATACAAATGACCAATAAGCACATGAAAAGATGCTCAACATCACTACTCATTAGCATTAGAGAAATGCAAATCAAAACAACCATGAGATATCACCTCACACCACTAGGATAGCTACTGTTTCTTTTTAAAAAGGAAAATAACAAGTGTTAGTGAGGATATGCAGAAATTGGAACCCTTTTGCACTATTGGTAGGATTGTAAAAATGGTGCAACCTCTATGGAAAACATTATGGTGGTTCTTCAAAAAATTAAAAATAAGACTACTATATGATCCAAAATTTTAACTTCTGGGTATATATCCAAAATAACTGAAAGCAGGGTTTGAAGAGATATTTGAATATCCATGTTTATAGTAGCATTATCCACAATAACTAAGAAGTGGAAACAACCCAAATGTCCACCAACAGATGAATGGAAAAACAAAATGTGGTATATGCCTACAGTGGAATATTATTCAGCCTTAAAAAAGAAAAAAAATCTTATGATGTGCTACAACATGGATGAAATTTGAAGACGTTATTCTAATTGAAATAAGCCAGTCACAAAAAGACAAACACTGTATGGTTCCACTTTGAGTAGTCAAATTCATAAAAACAGATGTAGAAGGGTGGTTGAAAGGGGTCGAGGGGATAGGGGAAAGAGGAGTTGTGTGATGGGTACAGAATTTTAGTTTTGCAAGATAAAAAAATCTGTTGATCTGTTTCACAACAAATTGAATATGTGTAACAGTATTGAAGTATACACTTAAAATGGTGAAGACGGAAGTTTTATGTTATGTGTGTGCTTTAGGATGCTTTTAAAATTACAGTGGTCAGGTGAGGCAATCCTAACATGATTCAAAGCACTGAGTATTTTGGAAGAAATCTGGATTTTCACACCTGAAATATTCTACGAAAAATTGCCCTGCTGCTACAAAACATTTGCATCAGGAAAATGAGGATTTGGGGGGCTTAGGAATTTACCTGGTGAGAGACTCCTCAGGTAGGAGAGTTAGAAGAAAGCATGGGGTTGGATCTTATAGAACAGGGATGTCCAAACTTTTTTCAACGGTTTTCACCAAGGGCCATATGCGGTGAAATACACAAACAGCCGGGCCACTCACTCGAGGTGAAGTACGTATTGCCTCACCTGGTTTATTTAAGTAAACTAAATATATTTTTGGAATTTGCTGCGGGCCAATTAACAATGGATTCCGGGCCGCAGTGGGCCCGCAGGCCACAGTTTGGACACCCCTGTTGTAGAATCTCAGCTTTGCCACTTACTAGATGGAAAGTTTAGGGCAAGCTGCTTGATGTTTTCAAGGCCCTGTTTCCTAGTCTAACAAAATGAGTTAGTGATACTCAAATCAGAGGGTTAACGTGAGTAATTTATTCAAAACACGAGCACAGTATCTGGCATTGAGCAGGCATTGGACAAGTCTAGCAAGAAAGGTGAGAAAGGAGCTCTCATTACCTGGAGTTCAGCCTGGGAAGTTGTAGAAATTAAAAGCCCTAAAACTGGAAGGAGAACTGACTGGGTGGTGAGCACACAAAGTGATGTACTGGTACAGAGGATGTATTATAGAAATGCACACTTGAAACCTATGTAATTTTACTGACCATTGTCACCCCAATAAATTTATTTGAAAAAACTGGAAACTCCCCCCCCCCCAAAAAAAGAGCCCTAAACTTCTCCTTGGCTGATAATTTTTACTACATACTCCCCTTCCAGTATTTTGTCGAGATTGGTCTAGTCTGAAATATGGTCAGTTCAAGCTAGTTTTGACTTTGATTAGTTAAAAAATACATGCACTTGGAAACAAGTCAGTGTAAGCCGCGAAACACCGTTCCCTTTAGAATCTGCAGGTAGAGGCTTAACTGTATGTTCTTAGAGATTCACAGTGCGTAGTCACCTGTGCAAGGTACGAAGCACTGCCCAGCATTCTGTTTAGTTCAGTGATTCCTTAATGTATTTGACAGAACCCTTATTAAAATGCAGAACACACTTTGGGTAATTTCTTGATGACTGTTATTTGCAAAGAAAATGTCTCCTGTTTAAAAAAAAATAATATTTAATGTTGTTCCAAAATGTTTGTCTTCTAAACGAAATTGATAATGGCGTTAGCTAGGAGCACAGCAGGCTAATAGGAAGGCCAACTATTATAAATAGGACTTGCATCCTTCATTCCAGCAGCTGCTGAAATCTTACCTCCTTTATTAAGCTTTTCTGGAATAAATAAAATAGCATAAATTCCCAGGACCCCATTCTGTCTAGATGATCATCTCATGTATGTTTTCAAGTATAATTCTAATATAATCAAGGTTGCTTTTTGGCCCAGCTGGTTTTGAAGAAGCAACGCAACAATGAATACATGATTTCAGTTGATTCTGATACTTATTCAGTCTCTGAAGAAAAGACTACATTGCAGAACATATTCTTAATATATAGAAAAAACCTTCAAAAGGAACCCTTTTTTTACTATGGAAAACTTCGGACTTGGACAGGTTAGACAGAATGGTATAATAAGCCCGTCACCCAGCTTCACAACCATCTACTCTAGGTCAATCCTACTTCCACCCACTCCACCCATTCCCCCGTCTCCTATTTTATTCTGAAGCAGATATCAAACATCCAATTTTATCTATAGATATTTCAGTTATATATCTCTAAAAGAGAAGGATTCACTTTTGTTAAAAAACAATAATACTGTCATACTGAAAAATCAACAGCACATACTTGCCTCAGAAAGTTTTTTTAACAGTTTATTAATTTATTCAGAATAAGGTCCACATTATGACTGGCTAATATGTCTTCAAGTATTTTAAAAGTATAAGTCCCCTTTCCATCTTTTTTCCCCTTGCAGTTCGCTGAAGAGATGGTTAGGGTGAGAAACGTGTCCTGGTTTGCCTGTGACTTTCCCTGTGTTAGCGCTGAAATCCCCATGTCCTAGAAAGTCTCTCAATCCGGGGATGTTTGTCTTCTATAGTTCTCCACAATATGGATTTTGTTGCTTCCATGTCCATGGCAAACACGTTCCTCTCGTCTTTATTTCTATGAATTGGAAGTTTAGTCTCTTCGTTAAATTCAGGTTTAATGTTCATTGGGTAGGGTGGGGGTGGGGAGTGGACAAGATTGTTTTATTGGTTGTAGTGTTGTATACTTCTGCCAGGAGGCACGCAGTATCTGGCTCTCTCTTTTTTGTGATGTTAACAGTTGTTGATAACCAATGTCTCGGTTAGCAATACAGCTTAACAATTTTTTTCCCCAGATCTTATTTCTTGTGCTGTTGAAGATGTTCCTGGCTGCATACTGTACCAGTCAGCTCAGGCTGCCATTTCAAAAGACCACAGACTGAGTGGCTTAAACAACAGAAATTAATTTTTTCACGGCTCTCGAGGCTAGACTTCTGAGATCAAGTTGTTGCCAGGGTTGTTTTTTCCGAGGTTGCTCTCTCTAGCATGTAAATGGTTATCTTCTCCCTGTGTCTTCGTATGATCTTCACTCTGTATGTGTATATGTCCCACTCTCCTCTTCTTCTGCGGACACCTATCATATTAGATTAGAGCCTACCCATATGACATCATTTTATGTTAATTATCTCTTTAAAGACTACATACTGGTACATTCTAGGTAATGGGGGTTAAAACTTCAACCTAAGTTTTGTGGGGGACACAATTCAGTCCCTAACCCATACGAGATCAGACAATTAAGTTTGCGAACTCATCCTAGAAAAAGTGCTACATACCTCATTGCTGAATATCACTATGGTCACCTTCAAAGTACTCCCCTTGAGAAGCTATGCCCCGATGCCAGCGCCATAGTGCACCTTTCAAAGCAATTTTGGAACTCTTTTTCTGGAATGGCCATCAGAGCTCTCATCGTATTACCCTTGATGTCCTGAGTGTCATAAAAATATCTTCCTTTCAATATTTCCTTTTATCTTTGGGTAAAGAAATAAGTCATTGGGGGCTAGTACGGAGGGCGTTCCAATACAGTTATTTGTTTACTGGCTAAAAACTCCCTCACAGACAGTGCCATGTGAGCGGGTGCATTGTCATGATGCAAGAGCCATGAATTGTTGGCAAAAAGTTCAGGTCATCTAACTTTTCCATGCAGCCTTTTCAGCACTTCCAAATAGTCAACTTGGTTAACTGTTTCTCCAGTTGGTACAAATTCATAATGAATAATCCCTCTGATATCAAAAAAAGGTTAACAACATTATTGCAACAAGTTGGTGAACTTGTCATACCTCCTACCAAATATTCTTTATTCCTCGTTCTCTTTTCTGACAGAAACCCACCCTACACATCATGGGTTTGAGGGGAGATGAGCCTTATCTTTAATGCCAGGTGGGTGAATTATGGCTGATCTAAGACACATGGTCGTCCTGTTTTATTTGCCAGAGGGTGGTTTTAAGCATGGGTAGAAAATGCAATTCTGACCAATGAGATGAGAGGGAGTCTGCTGGGAACCTTCTGAAAAGGGTTTCCTTGATGATTAAAAAGATGACATGGGAAGAAACAGAGCGTCTTCTGCGGAGACATGAGGGAAGCAGGCTGAGCTGACTGGTTGCCAAAACATTTCAATGGACATGGATGGCAGAGCACAAGGATGCAGTGTGGAAGAGACCATGGAGTCTGAATGAACAAACCCTGCCTCCTTGCTTTGGAACTTCTATGTATGAAGATAACACTTCCACTTTTTATTTTAAAGGCACTTTTAACTTGGATTTCTGTTACTGTCTTCAGAAGCATCCTAAACAGTATATACCCTGAACTCTCTCCCCCACACATTTAATAACCAAACCCAACTTGTGTGGTTCTTCACTTCTCTCCTCCAAACCTCTTCTTCCCTTCCTGGATCCCTCCCTTTTTATTCTAATAGTCATTTATTTTCCTTTTCTACTCTCAATTTTCCAACCTCTCCTCCTGACTCTTTCTCTCCTATATTCCCCTATGGTTACAGGCTAAAGAAAAAGTTTGCAAATACCAACAATTAGTAACTTTTACCTGTCTTCATATATGTACTTTTCTCTTTTTCATTGCACTTAATGGTTGTGCCAATGTCTTTTGGGTTGTTGGAGTGCTCTTCAGAAAACAAAATTGATAGCCCCTCTCTCTCTTTCCTGGAGGCACCCTTTGTACTGGGTGAATCTGCTTCCTGTCTGGGGTATACAGGTTCTTCTCTTCACTTTGGAGCACAAGGCCAAGTTCAAGTGTTCTTGTTTGTCCTATTGCAGCTCTTTGGAAAGAAAAGGTAGAAAACAGTGTTAGATTATCTTTGTAGGTAGATTTCACAAGAAAAGAGCTATAGCTTCTTGCCAATAAAGATTTCACTCTGTTAGTAAATTTCTGTGTTTAATCAATTGTTTCTTTCACATCTTCCTCAGGTTTGACTTATAAAACTACATGTATTGGAGGTAGGCTGACCATATAATTTACCATCCAAATCAGGACACTTGTGCAAGTGAAAGGAGATGGGTCAACAGGCAAAAACCAGTTCTCCTAAACAAACTGTGCTCTATGGTCACTGGGCCCTCTAATAAGTGTGCTATGAAAGCGTTCACAACTTTCCTCTATAGAAATGTGTAAAGAAATGACTCACAAATATTTTAGGGACATGGTAATTAGCCATAAGAGTCCCCTTAACAGCCCAAATTCTCAGAAAATTGCAGCTCCCAGCAATATTAGAGGGGTTTTCAAAATATAAAGCAATTTAATAAAAGAATTAGTTAATTTTTAAAACCATGGGAATAGATAAATACATTTCCAATCCAAGGCTCTTTTCAAATCGTCACCTATCTGTGGTAGAGCATCTGTGATGAGGCAGCTTTAGGAATCTGTCCTTTTCAGCATGTGTTCACATCAGGGCAGATCTGTGAGCAAGTGATTAAGGAATGAGTTACGAGATACTCTGTTTGAACTGCACCAAGTGCAGGATAGCTTTCTGTCCATGGCTTCACATCACAGAAGTAGAGTGACAGGTTTTTCTAGAAACTGAATGAAAAATAGATCCAAGTATCACTAGCACAATGTGACATGACAGGCTGTGACTCTGACAAATGCTGAACTACAACCAAGCTCAAAATAGCCCAGGCATAGAAAACATTAGCAGTATGTTCTGGGAGAGCAAGGAAAAAAATAGTAAAAGAACATTCTTTGTTACGGCTTGAGACTCACTGATAATTTTCAAACTTTAATCTGCCCAGTAAAATGTACATTTGCCTCTTTTCTCTCTGTCAATACCTCACACTCCTCAAATGACACCCCACTCATCCTTTTCTGTGGTTCCCTATGGCAGTCGGTTAATATAAATACATATCTACAGAAGAAAATGAATTGTCCAAAAGAGTGCCAGGAGAAAACAAAGCAAAATTATATAAAGGTGAGACAAAGTATGTTGACAAGTGATTTTCATGTTCCAAGACACCAAATGGAGTAGGTTGATAGCTGATTAGGTATTTTGGTCTTTCTGACACCAGCTTGAGATAGGGAGTTGAGACTAAGATCCTTATTACACCTTTTGGCCAATGTTACCGTGTTTCCCTGAAAATAAGACCTAGCCAGACAATCAGCTCTAAGGCATCTTTTGGAGCAAAAATTAATATCAGACTGGGTCTTTATTATGTTATATAAGACCATGTCTTATAGTAAAATAAAACCCAGTCTTATATCAATTTTTGCTCCAAAAGATGCCTTAGAGCTGATTGTCTGGCTAGGTCTTATTTTTGAGAAAACACAGTAATTGTCTTAATTTAATACCACATTTCTGGTAGGTGTTATGGTCACGGCCAGGATTCAAATCCAGATCTTCTGGCTCCAAATCTCAAGCGTGTTCCATCAGCATGGCCCTGAGCAGCTGGCCCTAGGAAGATGTGCTTCTAGTTGCCCTTTCCCCAGGGTCCCAGGGCATGGCCTCAGGCTGGAAGGGACAAGGCAGGGGACCTACCTTGAGTGTGGCTGGAGTAAGGAGCAGTTGGTTCATGAGGTCTCTTGGGTATTAACTATGATTTGTTGAGTCATGACTCTGAACAAATGAAGCTTGCACTTGCCATGGGCTTAGATGCCAATTTGTAGTGCTCAATTGTCACATCAAAAGCAAAAGCACTACCTTGAAAATTTCATACCTAGGTTAACACAGTAAAATTATGCCTCACAGTGACATCCACTACCGTGGAACTACTCTGGTTTTATGGACCTAAGGAAATGTGTAGCTATTTCAGCCCTGTGATTCCTGACATAGGGACTCCTGACCCCTCAGCTTGAAGAAGCTGCAATGGTGGTAAGAGCTGGGGCGTTAGTAAGTGGTTAGTAGGAGGTAGGAACCATGAATGATTTAAATATTCAAAAATACTAACAGAGACAACATGCTTAATCAGGACAAGTCTACACAGATTAAACAAAAGAAGGTTTTTAAACATTGTTTGTCTTTCCTGATCTGGTTTTAGTTCATTGACTACTCATTCAGGTATTGGATGTGGCTGTTGATTATCTGCAAGATTCGTTGGTAATGCATGCTTTCCTGTCTGCCTGAACACAGGCCTTTCACTTTAAAGCATAGATGGGCCATTTACTGAATGTTTAAAGAGTAAATTTGCCTTTAATGCATCTTCTCAAATTTATCAGGAAAATTACCATCAGAAACACTAGCCATTTTATAACTAGCAGCACAAATATATAATGATATTGTGAGATAGCTGCAGAATTACACATAAGTAATTGGTCAGTTTAGATTTCAAGTTGAGCAAAGAGAAATCTAAAGTATTAACTAACTGCCAAATCAGATACAACTACTGACAAAGTGAACAGCCATATTTATTCTATCAAACTTGTAAATGATGATTCGTTTCTGTTTCTTGTCATGGGGTGTATTTTGTTTATTACAATCGTATTTATCCTGGAACTTTGTTAAGTAAATAACTTGTACAACAGTGAGATTATTATTCAAGTAGCAGTTACCTATTTACGTGTCTGATTGCTGCCTTTGGATTCCTGCATTGGAGTAGGTTGGAAGGAAAGCAAGACTGGGCCCTGTGATTTCTGTGCTGGAAGCTGGATGTGAGACTGGTGACTGGGGAGCTTTGTAAA
Organism: Rhinolophus sinicus; assembly: GCF_057876585.1. Lineage (NCBI taxonomy): Eukaryota > Metazoa > Chordata > Mammalia > Chiroptera > Rhinolophidae > Rhinolophus > Rhinolophus sinicus. The sequence continues at coordinate 165,581,112 of NC_142517.1, read as the reverse complement.
ATTCTAAAGGGAATATATTCAACTACAAAATTAACTCTCCCTCTGCACACCCCCACATTCACCCACACACAACCTCCTGAAATACGTTAATTGAGATTAAGTGTAAAATAAACTCAAGAAAGCATCAAGCATACAAATGTTAAAAGAAAGAGAAAGTAAACCACAGAAGCCACTTCTTGGAAATTACAAACTGAAACAAGAACCTTGTCCTTGTACAGATGAAGCTTCAGGTTTGTCCCGGCAGGCTTTAAAATACTGATGTAGTCTTGAAAACACAGTTTTAAAATACGGCTATTTAAAGTGTAGTATATAGTATTAACCATAACTGCATGGTTAATGCAGTTACTTAATATTCATTTAGTTTTGATCTTACTGACCTCTGTCAGTGTTCCAGAACATTTTGCCTAGAAAATCAGGATTCTCAGCAAACTAAAGAATGATCTCCCCAAATATGATCTCCAGACCAGAATGTGTGTGTTTGTTTGGTTTCTGTTATTGTCATTAACCTTGTAAATTGATGTAGAGTTAGAGAAAATTGTTGCTGCTTCCCTATTCTTTCTCAAAGCAAAACAAATTGATATAATTGAAAAGTTGGCCCTTTGTCCGCTCCAACCCACCTCTGCCCCCTAAGCTTCTTGGTTGCTGTGTGTGCATGAGAAGACTGGCACTATGTCCTCTCTTGCTAAGGGACTGTGCCAACGAAAGCTTAATAGCAGATAGAACATGAAGATACACATTAAATCCTAAAGACATATATTTAAGAATTGTTCTTGAGAAAATTTTGTGTCAGATATTGTATCTTGTTTGAGAGGGACAGGGAAATGAACAAAATATTGACTCTAGAATCAAGGAGTTCACTCTATCCCTGAATTTAATATTGGATTTTATAAATTCCTTGAGCTGGCGGCCTTGTTTAGCTTTGATTCATGGTCAATGGATAAGCGTTAGAGCAGTCATGAAATCAATCTGAACTTGGTAGAGTAGGTCTACCAGAGATACTAGTAAGAAAAACTTTCTGCCCTTTAAGAACAAAACAAATAGCATTGTTGCTTTTAGCTCAGACAGAACTCTACTTGGAAGTTAGCACTTCTGTAGTAGCCAGGCTCTGATTTGATCATGGTCGTGGATGCTGTAATATATAGATGTAAGTCCAAAATACAATTTGGGTTCATATGTGACCATGTTGCAGTTGATTTTGGTAAGTGAGGACAAGAATTTAAAGCAATGTCCCGTATTCTGAACATTTAAAGGAAAATAAAAGAGAAATGAGATGAGAGAAATCTATAGTTGTTTTTTTTTCTTTAATCAAACACAAATTGTGTCCCACTTCGTCCCTTGTTAGATAATAAATTACACTTTAGAATAAAGCAGATCTCTGTATTACTTGTCCTGGTTAATGTATGTATTTATGTATGACATCTTCTATGCATCCTTTTAGGTATTACTTTATAGACTGTGTTATTACATCATTCTTTTATTTATTTTAATCTATTTCTTGAGCAGCCCCTACATGCTAGGTATTATGCTGGATGTTCATAAACATCACCTAATGCTCTTAAGAACCCAGGAATATTTTTAGGGCTAGATAGATTTCAAATTTTATGAAATTGTAAATAAATGTGGTAACACCGAGAATTCTGTCTAAAAGGAAGGCTAATGATAATTTTCCACAAGAATTATCTAAAATACTTGTGTGCACTTGTTATTTGGGGAACTCAGCACGTGGTAGGAGGGTCTTGGTTTTCCTCTAGATCACTACCCTATCCTCTATTCTCTGCCTTTGTTTCTACCACAGCCCAATGATGGCCAGATGGCTCAGTTCTGGCCTATCAGAGAATTGGTTTTCTTTGACTTCAGGGATGGGTTTAGTGATAACGATGTAACCCAGTTCGGGCCATTGAGGGCCAGACTCGGCAGTTTTGTGCAAACAGTCAGGGAAAAGAAGTTCTCCCTACACTCCTGAAATTGCACTTTGAAAGACAATCTAAAACGAATGTGGTGCTTGAGAATAAAGCCCACATGAAGGAAAAGTCGGATAAGAGGTGAAGAGGGACATTTTTATGACTTCATTCGAGCTCTAATCTAGCACTTGCTGGAGCTTGTTCTTTCCCTGTACTTTTTATTGTGTGGACAAATACATTTCTATTTTCTGCTTATGCCACATCCAGTTAGGATCTTGTTCACTTGTAACAGAAAGAGTCTTGAAGATATGCTGTGGTCGTGCCAGGCCCTATGTCAAGTGGCAGAAGGACATGACGATGAGTAAGCCATTGTCTCTGCCCTCAAGCAATTCACAATGTATCCGGGGTTATAGATACTAATAAAAATGAACTACAATATAAAAGTGCTATATTAGTGGTATGTACAAAGAGCTATAAAAGCATGATAGAGTACCAGTTACTTGTTTGACGGAGTAGCGAGAGTGTCAGAGAGAAAATGGTAGAGCAAAAGGAAAGATCTGGAAAGATTTCATTGAGGTGATATTTGATCTTGGCCTTGTAAAATAAGTAGAGTTTCACAGATGGACAAAGTAGGCAAGGACATTGTAGAATAACAGATTAGGAAAACGAAGACAAAAGGTATAAAACTTTATTACTTTATTATGCATAAGAGTGACTGATTTACTGTGGCTAAGATACAAGGGATGTGGAGGGAGAAGAGTTCTGGAAAAGAAAAGCATGTTGGGGTCAGATTGTGAAGGGCTGTGAATGCCAGATCCTCTAGGCAGTAGGAAGCCACAGAAGAGCCATAGCTTGGATGGAGGTGGAAGTGAGGGAGTGGGAAGTGATAATGAAAAGAAGCAGACTATGCGAGAGATAACGAACAGGTGAAATTGACAGGACGTGGTGACATATTGGGTATGGGGCATGGTTCCTAGGTTTTTGGATCCAGCCTTGTTTGAACGGTCATGCCTCCAATAAGACACCACATTCCTCTTGAAAAAGAAATAAGTTGTCAAGAGTGGTCAGCTGTGAGTTCTGTCTTTGATATGGTATTTGAGGTGCTTTTGAGACATCTGAGTGAAAATGTTGAATAAACAGTTGGCTCTAGTGCTCAAAGGAGAGCTCTGAGTTAGAAATATAAATTTGGGGGTCATAAAGATGTAGATAATTTAATCCAGTGTTACAGTTAAGGTTTCTGAGGATGAGAGGAGGGTGAAATAGGAAGCCCCAGAATCAAACCCTGAGGAACAAGTAATGGTCAGATGGGAAAAAAAAAATTCTGCAGAAGAAAACTGAGAAGGAGCAAATTTTTATAAGATTAGCAAACATAAGATATTTTAATGGGCTTTTTCAAATAAACTCTCTTCTTTATGAAAAGAAAAAAAAGATATTTTAATGGTATTCACTTGGGGCAGCTTTCTTTTTCCCTTCCACCTTCCTGTCTGTTGGTTTTTCCATTTGTCAAGTGTTGCTGGAAGGGCCACATTTTGGGCGTCTAGTGAGGGAAGAAGTCAAGTTAGAGATGCATTTAGTTTGAATTTAGTAAGATATATTTATATGGTTTTCAACATCTTTTGTGTAGAGTTAAGTGCTTGCTAGGCTTATGTTGTAAGAATGGCTTCCCTGAATATTCTTTCACCATGTATCCCAGCTCACTCAGCATCCTGACAGGAAGCTTCAAGTCCAGAGGTCACACTGTGATAAGAATGTATTCTATGGTATGTGGCCCTGGAAGTATGCACAGTGGAGGAGAAACAAGGTTTGAAATGCACAGAGCCGGAAGCTCGTCTATGGTAAATTCTTCCAATCATCAGATGTGTAAAATCTGTTCTTTATAGATGCCTAGTCACAGCTGAAGTTCTCTCCTGTCAGGCACATGCTCAGTAATGTGGCATATCTGCAGTGATAAACACACTTTTCTTTATTACTCTTAGGGGCAAATTATTCAAAATATAATTAGAATTCCTGCATTTGTAGGATACAAACCTGTACTAGTACTGCAGGTAGGAAATATGTCTCTGGGTGAAGTTGTATGTATTCTGCAACCCAACCATCAATAATATAAAACAAATTTTGATTGAACATGCAAGAGAAGACTGAATTGTTTTTCTCTATGCCTACAGAAAAATAAAATATTATTGTTTATTAATGTAATATAATAATAAATATTAAAATATATTATTTTTCTGTATGTCTACAGAAAAATAATATTTAAAATTGTTATCACATGTAGCGTTGATCAAAAAGCATGCTGTCAAAAATTTAGGAAAATTAATATAACTATGCTATTTTTCTGGACGTTGTGATGTTTGTGGTATTTGTCAACTTTTTAAAATTTATAATATATGATGATCTCTTCTTATTCTAAATGAATATTAGTTTTTATAACTAATTTTTTTTTTCCTTAAAGATCTCCTCTCCTGAATGTATAAATTTCAGGCCTTATAAAACTGAATTTGCTCCTGGTAAGACATGAGAACATTTGAGTAAACCTATCTGATCATTTTCTTAAAATACATTTCTCAGAATGGAATTGTAAGGACAAAAGGCCTGTACCTTTTAAAGGCACTCAATGCATTTTCAAAACTGTTCTTCGAAAATGCTGTACCAATTAATCTCCCTCAAATAATGCCTATTTCCCCACATTATTATGAGCCCTGAGTATTAGTTCTAATTGTAATATTTGTCAGTATACTAGGAGATGTGGTAACTCATTATTATTTTAATTTATATTTCTTTGATATTAATGTTCTTTGAACATTTTTTCATTTTTTTTTAGTTACATGTTTTTCTTCTTTTGTGAATTGCCTGTTTATATCTTTTGATCATTTTTATGAGGATTTTTATCTGATTGATTTGAGATCACTCCTTTCCTATTTAGAGTATTGACAATTATTATAAACATTGCAAATCATTTTTTCTATTTTGTTTTGCTTTTTACCGTGTTTCCCCGAAAATAAGACCTAGCCGGACAGTAACCTCTAATGCATCTTTTGAAGCAAAAATTAATATAAGACCCAGTCTTATTTTACTATAATATAAGACCAGGTATAATATAATATAATATAATATAATATAATATAATATAATATAATATAATATAATATAATACTGGGTCCTATATTAATTTTTGATCCAAAAGACGCATTAGAGCTGATTGTCTGACTAGGTCTTATTTTCGGGAAAACACAGTAGTATTATTTTATACCTTAAGATAAGGATGTTTTCAACTTCAAATATATCCAAAAACTCAAATGCTTTCCATAAACTCATATACATTTAGTGTTATGGTTTGAAAGGACTTTCACAGTTAAGGACTATATAAATATTTACATTTCCCCCATGACTTTTAATTGTTTTAAAAACCCTATCTTTAATCTCTCTGGGATGTTTTTAAAAGATTTTCTAATTTTTAGGGATTTGTCCCCACAAAATGATGAATTATTTCAATTTGTATTTAATCCCTTCACCTTTTTCACCCACCTTCCAACCCCTTCCCATCTGGCAAATCATGTCCTAACATGATTTGTTGAATAAACCATTCTTTTCCCGTGGATTTGAAATGCCACTTTTGTCTTACTTGTTATATATACTGGTTCTAGACTCTGTTCCATGATGTTGTGTGATAATCATGTCCCTAGTACTGCTTTATTTTGATTATCATAACCTTCCTTACTTCTTATTTCTCTTGCTTCTTTTAATGTTATTGGTTATTATTGTACATTTTCATTCCATCTGAATTTTAGAATTGCTTTTTTGTTTTCAAATTCTAAACATATTCCAATTTTCTCTAGAATAAAATTTATAGATTAATTTAAAGAAATAATTTATCTATTTTTAGTACTGAGTCCTTTCATTTACAAATATGGCCTGTTTCTCCATTATTCTCCAAAAAATCTTTAATGTCCTTTATAAGATACAGAATGAGAAATCTTGCCGAAGTTTATTAAAAATTTCATAGCCAGTGGGTAGTGGATTTTATCAAATGACTTTTTAGTATATTAAGGTGATCATATTTTTTCCCTTTATAAGTTAATATGAAAGTTTGTAATAATTGATTTTGCAACATTGAACCATCAGTTTATTCTGAATAGAAATTCTTGGTCATATTCCATTATTTTTGTATTTCCATAAATTTGATTTCCTAATATACTATATGTATTCAATCTTCTAATATTTTTATTTAGGATCTTGATCATCTGTTTTAACAAGGGACTTATTTTCTAGGTTTAATTTTTGTGCTATTTTTATTAGGATGTACTATCAGGATCATTATGTCTTAAAAAATACTTGAGGGTTTTCTATCTTTCTCCGGATTCTGAAATAGTTTGAATATCACAGGAGTTACCTTCCTTGTGAAAGTTTGAAAGAATTTGCCTATGAAACCATCTATACCTGGCACCTTTCCTCAGAATGATTTTGTTACAATTCTCTGTTATTTTTGTAATGATTGTTTTACTTAGATTTCCTCATTCTTCTTGACTTAATTTTGTTAACTTATATTTCTTTAAAATTCACAACAAATTTATATGCTTAGGATTGTACAAAGAAATCTATTATAATTACTTTAATTATTTTCTGTAGCTGTGATTATAATTTCTTTATCACTTCAGTTTTAGTATATTTGTGAGTTTTTTCCCTCTGATTAAACTAGTTAATGATTTATTTGTCTTATTGCTTTTCTCTGCAAGGGCCATTTCTACAATAATTTATCAATTTTACTAGTTGATTTCCCGTTTATTATTTTGAGCTTTATTTTTACTAATTCCCTCCTTCTGCTTTCTTCGGGTTTGTATTTTTGTTCTTTTTACTTACACTGTATGGAATTTAACCCTTAAAATGAATATTGGAATGACGAAAAGAAACAGCAGCTAAAGGAATTGATGAGACTATATATTGCTGACAGAGTGAATGGGTGAAAAGTGGCAAGCGTGTATGGGGGCAATAAAGCATTTTGGCTTTGAAGATAGCTGCCTACTTTGTTAGGTAGACTGTTCTAAGATACAGAATGAGAAACCTCGCCGAATTAAGATGAACATAGAAAGCTTCCTCTTGCCTCTTTGGATTAATACCCCACTCTGGTAATAATGATTAACCCTTCACAAAGTTTTGTTTATTGTTAGGCCAGACTTTAAGCTCTCTCTGTCTTCAAGGTTATCCATTGAGAACATTCTGAAATTACTAGGTATACCAGTTCTGTGCTTTAGTTGAATAGATATAGCATATGGATTTGATTCAGGATTTTACATTTATAATAGTCATTTATAATATTCATATTTAGTTAAATATTAATGCTCTATGCATGTTTTTCATAGCCTTATCTGTTTCTTCTCCACTGGAGAATATTGCTGGAAATTAAAAACCACTATGGTTTATTATCCATGTCATTGGTATTGCATTTTGATGATGAATTATTTTTGGAAAATGAAAAAAAGATATATAAGTAAATGAATCCCCTCTGGGTCTCATGTGTTTCTCTGAATAGCACTTTTATAGTTCCTCACTATTTTTCCTGAGATTATTACATATCTTCCATAAGTATCTATAAAATACCAAGCCTTAGTCTTAAATATTGGAGATACTTTCTGATGAGCTTCTAATGAGATTTTTAAAAATACCGCATACGATGTAAAAATGCTTAGACAAAAGTAGTTTGAAAAAAACTACTTTTTCTTATGTGTAAGGCATTTATATTATTTCTTAATTCCTTAATTATGCCAAGGCACAGTGAGATGGACAACCAATTTGTTTAAATTTATGACTTTTCTGGGTAGGAAACCAAAGGTTAGTGAGTTCTTGGTACATTGCAAGCATGAGAGGATCTTGGCTACTGTTACAATAATCCAGAGATGGTGAGGGATGAGAGTGCAGTGCCAGAGAAGCTAAACAGTATGGGGATGGAGGCTTCAAAAGCTGCTAAATTGCTGACTTGCTCAGGCCTATGTAGGGATAGTAATTAAAGATTGCTTCAAGGGTTCGGAACTGGGTGATTACAACTTTAATGGTTCATCTGGCACGTATAGGGCATTTTGGAGGAGGAAGCTCATTTTCTTCAGGAAGACAGGAGGACTGAGATGGCAACTTGATTTTGGAATGCCGAGCTTAAGGTAGTATAGTAGTTCCCCTTATCCATGGTTTCGCCTTCCATGGTTTCAGTTATCCATGATCAACCGTGGTCTGAAAATATTAAATGGAAAAATTCAGAAATAAACAATTCATAAGTTTTAAACAGTGCACCTTTTTTATTTTTCAATTAGAGTTGACATTTATTATTTTCATATTAGTTGCAGGTGTATAGCATAGTGGGTAGACATGCATATAATTTACGAAGTGACTAGTACCACTTGGCACCATACATAGCTATTAGAATATTATAGACTATATTGCCTATGCTTTTCTTTACATCCCTATGACTATTTTGTAACTACCAATTTGTATTTAATCCCTTCACCTTTTTCACCCACCTTCCAACCCCTTCCCATCTGGCAACCATCAGTGTGTTCTCTCTGTCTATGTCTGTAAATCATGCACTGTTTTGAGTAGCATGATGAAATCTCCTGCCCTCCTGTTTCATCCTGTTCTGGACATGCATCATCCCTTTGTCAGTATTTCCACACAGTATATACAGTCTTCCTGTTAGTCACTCAGTAGCCATCTTGGTTATGAGATCAATTCTCACAGTAACGCAGTGCTTATGTTCAAGTCCCCCTTAGAGTAGCCTAATGCTAGGTCACAATGCCTATGTCATTCACCTCACTTCATCTCATCATGTAGGCATTGTATCATCTGACATCATCACAAGAAAAAGGGTAAGTACATACAATACGATATTTTGAGAGACAGAGAGAGCACATTCACATAACTTTACTACAGTATATTATTATAATTGTTCTATTTTATTATCAATTGTTTCTGTTAGTCTCTTACTGGGCTTAATTTATAAATTAAGCTTTATCATAGATGTGCATGTATAAGAAAAAAACATAGTATGCTAGTATGCATAAGGTTTGGTACTATCCACGGTTTCAGGCATCCACTGGGGATCTTGAAATCTATTCCTCTGAGGGCAAGGGTGGACTGCTCTAATCTCTTTACCACCACAGGCCCAGGCAACCACTAAGCTGTTTTCTTTCAATATAATTTTTTTTGTCTGAAATATACAATGAAATATTTTACATCCATAGAAATTGGTCATAATAAGTGATAGTTGTTTATAAATAGTGAAAAAAGCAGATAAAAATATTATGTATAGGATTAGCTTGTTTGAGTTTATGTGAAGAGAGAAAGAGAGAGGGGAGAACTTGAATGCTAGTCTCCAAAATGTTCACAGGGATTACCCCTGAGTGGTAGAAATATGAGTACTTTTTTGTTGTTGTTGAAATCTATGATGAGAAAAATAAATACAAATTATCTTAGAAAGAACATGGCTCCTGAATTGGGTTCTTTCAGGATTTTCACTTCAATGGAGTGTCTGTGAATAAGACGGTGGGAATTTAGAACTGCCTCTGGACATGAGAGGGTTATTTTTCTAAAGTCTCATGGGTTGGGGATGGGGCCAAACAGAAATAAATTTATTGACCAGGACCTGCATGATTCAAGTGCTCAGCAGACCTGAGCCTCTTAAAAGTCACAGAAAGTGTTATTGATGTTGCAAGACAATTTGGTATTTGCAAGGCTCCTTACTCAGACTGTCTACCTTTGGATAAGCTTGGCCTCTTGGTGATATTTTAGCCAATACTAGCTTCAAGGAGAGAGGTGAGAATAGTGGAAGTGTGTTCATTCCAATTCCTCTGTGGTTCCAGCTCTAATATCCAGGGGCAGAAGCAGAAGCACCTACATCCCCCCTCTCCTAAAAAAGGAAAATGGAAGATGAATGAGTTACTCCTCCTTTATTCGCTATATTGCTGTCTTTCATCTTTTGTAAATAACCCCCTCCCTCCATTCTCTTTAGAGTGTTAATTCTTAAAGTGGACAATTTCAGAAAGTATGTAATTGGATCGTCTGTTACATACCAATATTTTTAAAAAGGAAATTTGGTACTTTGTGGCTCTGTGTATTTTTTGGAGACTGTTTTCTTCAAAGAGGGCACAACATTGATGGGAAAGGCATGCTCTGGTCAAGAGTATATACTTTGGTGTGAGCTGACAAGATTCATTTATGATTCTGATTTTGAAATAAAACCCTACTGTCTTTACTGACTTCGCATTGAAACAAAATTGCGGTGAACCAAGCTATACCCCTGGAACCGGAAAATTCCTCTGAAGTCTCTGGAAAACTTCAAACCCATTTTTTTTTTTTTTTTTTTTTTACTTTTTTTAATATTCTATTTCTAAAAGATGTAGAAAATGTTTCATTAGGTGAAAATAATGTGACTGTTTCCATATTTTGATAACCTTGTTTTCCAAATTACTTTACTTAAAGAGCTTTTTTAGTATTTGAATTACAACTATCTTAAAACATCATTAGTTTCAAATCAATGGGGCCCAAATCAGTGAAGCTTTGCCTAATAGTTAACGCCTGAGGGCAGAAGAGACTTGAGATCCAAATCTTTGGGTTTTCACAGAAGATGCTGCATAATTAGAAAACCTTCTCTCGCCCATTAATATGGCCTACAGTGATGTGGCCCTTCAAGCTATTTTGCCTTCAGGAAAGGGGTCCACAAGGGAGATGGCCCCAGACCCCTCGCTGAGAATCTCTAGTATAGACCTCCGGTGGTCTTTAATGATATATAATTGGACCAGACCAGACCATGGGGCTTTAATAGCCTTTCTCTGTGGTCTGTAAGTTTGCAAAGGCTTGTTACCTACTGTCTTTCTTTAGGACATTGATGGAAAGTCCCAGGGCTCACATTCTATACTTATTAGTGATACTTTTTATGAGTTTCCAGTGCTAAAGTGACTTTTCACACTGTTTAATGATTTTCAGTCTAACTCCCTTTCTGAGTGGAATGTCATAAAGATTAATTAGCCAATGTTCATAAAGTGCTTTCAAGCTGAAAAGTGCTGCACAAGGCTGTACAGACTCATTAGCTTCTTAGTCATTAGGCTTTTTAGACCTTTTAGCATTCTGAAACTAGGTGGTGAAAGCCAAATTAGTATTTTTTGTGTGGAGGAGGGGGACTTCAAAAAGAGTAGAAAGAGCTATATATATATATACACATACACACACACACACATATATATATATTTTAAGACATCTGTTGCACTGGGACTGAAAAAAAGATATTAAAGTATTTTGTTTTCGTTATCTTCTGTTTTCCTACTGCTTCAGCTTCTTCTGACTCCCTCCTTTCAAAATGTATTTGCCTGCTTATCCTTCATATTTATTTAGCAATTCTGCTGATTATATTGTCATATTGATATTCATAATGGAGTTGAATCTGGCCCCAGAGTGTTAAATTATTGTGCCAATGAATGACAGAGGGTAGATCATTCCCTTTGTAAATAACTATCCCCTCTCAGTTTGCAATGTGTCATGAAGGTATCATATTGTCTCCATCCATAATAATCTTTGGTCATTATACATACTAGAGTTCTATATGATTTATTAAACTTATGATTGAGGCTGGAAAAGTACAAATTGTTCACCAAAGACATAAAGATGGCCTAAAAAAACAGAAAAAAAAAAAGACAAAGACAGATTGGCAGCTGATTTTTTAGCAGCATGAACTGCACATGATAGGGTAATAATATCTTCTAAGTACTCAGAGAAAATAGCTGTCAACCTAGAATTGTATACCCAGCTAAATTACTTTTTAAGATTGATCATAAAATAAAGACGTTTTTATACAAAACAAAAACAAATTATTTATCACTAGTGCTAAAGGATATTCTAAAGGATTGTCTTCCAGAAGGAAGGAAGGAGATTCTGAAGGAATGAAGAGGAAAAATTGTAAAATATGTGGTGCTTACCTTACAATTACAGATACTAAATAAGCATTAAATAATAATAATAAAGTCCAATTTTCAGTAACAAAACAAGATAGAACAAGAAAATAAGTAACATGTATACCAGGAAAGCAGTGTCAAGAGTCAAAGTATTCTGAGATCCTTAACTTATTTGCAAGGAGGCTAAAGATGTTAAATATAGATTTTGTTAAGTATGTACATAAAAATCTAGTTTAATTACTAAAATAAAGGAAATGTTATATGCAGAGGGGAAAATAAATGGAATGAGAAAATAAATCAATAGTAACCAGCTCAGTAAAAAAGGGAGTAAGAAAATGTAATGTAGATTTTAGTAACTGTTCCTAGGGTGCTTACCTTACAATTACAGATACTAAATTACTCTGTTGCAGAGTTTATATATATATATATATATATATATATATATATACACACACACACACACACACACACACACACACACACACCTATAGCACAAATGAAAAAAGAAAAAGATAGTCTTTATGATATGTGAACAGGTGCTTCTGGCACCTAAAATCTTCAGTAACAGTATCATACAGATTACACAGGCCATATGTTACAGGAGAAGAACCTCAAATGTAGGGAACCAAAATCTTTTATAATGGATAGTAAACCTGCCTAAGCTTTGTTCCAGAAGGTGATATCTTAATTACAGTGCATAATAAATGATTCTGGTCTTTGCTCTGGAAGAAAACATTATGTTTTTTCCAAGACTGTTCACTATTAAAACACCCTTGAAAGATAGAGCCAGTACCTTTGTTTCTAAGATGTGCAAAAATGTGAGAGATCCATGGAGATTTATCTCCAACAACTCTGGTAAGTTCATAAAGCCTCAGTTTTGTCATCTGAAAAATGGAATGAATGGTATAATATACGTAGTTCTGAGGATCAAATAATATGGTACATGTAAAATACTTAATATCATATCCAAGGACTTTGTCAACATCAATTACTATTATAAATGATTATTTCTTGAATAAGATGTGAGTATGCTTATTGAATTATTTGTTTTCTCTAGCAAATAGAATATTACAATTCACTGATGTGTCTGATTATCAGAATCACCATATATTAGGACCAGAAATATTTTCCAGTAAAGCCAGGCATTTTACAGATAAGTAAATAAGTTCAGAGAGGTTAAGTGGCTTGTTGACTTTCTCACAGAACAGCTAAGTAAAATACAATGGTCATCTTCTTTTTAATTGTGTACAATGCTTGGAGTTCAATAAATATCGATATTACAAATGAATTGAAGCAAGCCTATGATATATGAGAAAACGTTTTGCATGTTCATTTGGTTATTCTCTTTTTCCTACTTGCTTGGCCTAAAACAACATCTTAAACTTGGCCCCTGAAGGCAAATAAAGGAAGGAAAGAAGGAAGGAAGGAAGGAAGGAAGGAAGGAAGGAAGGAAGGAAGGAAGGAAGGAAGGAAGGAAGGGGAGATTTCAATTAAGTAATCCATATTTCCTCTTCCCCTGCACTTCCATCATAGTCAATGTCTCTACTGCAGGAAAAACAAACAAACAAACAACAACGACAACAAAAACAGAAAACAATGAAGAAAGTGCTTTCTGTATGTGTAGGTGATGTTAAAAATGCTCCCGTTTTGGCTAAAGGCAAGGAAATTCTGGCAAAATATCTGGTAGCTTTATGTCAACCGCTTTACAATGGCTTATTGACAAACATCTTAAAGCATGAGGGGGAGTAGTATGGAAGGGGAAAGATGGGGGGGGGGGGACAGAAATACCATCTAGTTCCAGAAGGCAATGTGTTGTAGGAGTGATCATCAGCTGTAGAATTAAATGTGAACCTGAGTTCCTATGTGAGTTTGAGCAAATTACTGAGTTTCCTGATCTCTAAAATGTACGTAATGTTGTGCTGTGAGGAGCTGACATGCAATGCAAATGAAGCAATGAGCTGAGAGTGTCTGGCATATAGCAGCAGGTCCTCATTAAATATGAGTTTACTTTGAATCGAATTTAGTGAAGAATTCATCCTGAAAAGAAATCTGTAAAAATCAAATGATTAATTTTGTACCTCTAATACTAATCCCACTCTTCTTCTCTCTTCTTTAAGACTATGGTCACAGTATTAGCTTCTACAGCATTCTGAAATATTTTGAGGGACCCAAGGTCAGAGTTGTATATTCCCAGGTAATCAAATCAAGATTTTAATAAGAAAGAAGTTATCAAGAATGTGAATTACCCTTCATCTTTTGTCCACCTCAGACCCTCGGCAAAATCACCTTCCACATAGGTAATTCTGTTCTGGGTTTCTGAGAGGTGTCTCACATGTGGGCAGATCTGCTCCTGCTGTTTTTTATCCCTCACCAATGGTGAGCACAGCACTGCCCTCTTCTGGGCATCACAGACACTGCTGTGTTTTGCCACTGCTCTGTATCTCTTCCCAGGGCACCATAGTATGGTGCGTAGTGTGTGGTGTGGTGTATGTGGTGTCTCGTGTGTGTGTGTGTGTGTGTGTGTGTGTGTGTGTGTGTGTGTGTGTGTGTAACAGAGAGAGAGACAGAGAGACAGAATGTGATATAAAACATACCCTTGTCCCTTTGGCGTTGGAGAAGTCCCAAAGATGTCATTTGTCACAATATCCTACCGTACGAAGAGTTCAGGGAAATAATTCTTTAAGTTTTTTACTTGGGGCAATCAGAGCTTCTGGAATTAAATTTGAATGAGAGTGCCAGGAAGTACTGAAAATCCCTAGAACTGGACCCCTGGTGATGAGAAAGCCTTTGTTAGGATGGGCCCATCACATCTAGCTGTTACTCCCCATAGGAGAAGTGTTCTCTTAAAGGATCCCCAGCTTTTCCTCAAATAGATTTCTGTAGGACCATCTCACCAATTTGCATTCATGTCCAGTTAAATCAGCAGAGTAGTGGGCACAATTTGAGCTCTTTTGCATGAGACTATTAGGCCCTCTGGCCCCTAAGTTCCTACTGGGCCCATCCTAACAGACATACTTAAATCTGTAGCTGACAGAGTTCTAGGGTCCAACTACAGATACATATATACAAAGAAATTGACATATATCCTGCCTACCTCTAAATTTGAGTGTGGGCACTTGGCTTAAATTCTATCTATATCAGAATTCTTTCATTTTTCATTGTTCACAGGAGGAATACAAAGGTGATTTAGGCACAGTTCCTGTATCACAGCCATCACAGTCTATTGCTTCACTTTGTGTCTTCATAGATGTACTGTCCCTACTTAAAGTTTGACTGAGACCATTTTGCATGTAACTCTGAAAAAAATACCCTTTGTGAAGTTAAAATAAAAGTATCAACAGCTCCTTACTCAATCTCTAGGGTTGAAAAGCAAGTATCACAATCAGGTATATGCAGGAAATGGGAATTTGGTTCAGTGCTGTTTTAATGTTCTTAACACTCTCTTTGCCCCCAGGTTATGCAGATGTACCTTCCATTTTGTGGAATTGCCATATCTAATGCTCAGCTATTTGCTGCCTCAAGGAAAGAATATGAAAGAAGCAGGGTGAGTAGAAAGAAACACTGATGACAACCCTCAAAGCTCTCTCTCTTTCAAGTGTCTGTGCCTCGTTATGTCTTTTAAAAACTGCAGATGACCTTTGAATAGGCCAGAAAGATTTTTTTTATTTGTATAATCCTTCAAATCTATAGTGGAAGATCCTCTTTAAGCAATAAGCTTAAATGGAAGCAGACACAAATTTTCTGTTATTGTTTGGTGGAAATGATACCAGCTTCTTTTACAAAGAAAATTAATTTCACATCTATACTGTAAGGCAGCAGATATAGTCTTGCTTATACCTTTGAAACAGTAACATGATTTATAGATATTTTTACAATTCAATTTGTTTAGGAAGCAAGGTGTGTTATAAGTGATTTTATCCCACCTCACAAGTTTTGTTTTTGAATTGAAAGATTTTCTGGAAAAGTAGCACAACCTAACTGGACAATTTGAAAACACTATTTTATAGGATTATAAAGAAACACATACAGAGATTGGTCTCATATACCTTCACAACTTATAACAGAGTTAAATAGTTGAAAAACAAACAAAAAGACTGATGTTTAAAAAAGGCTAAATTATTCAATAGAGATTAAATTATATTAGGCTCACTATACTTTTAAATATAAGGAAATTATTGTCACAACTTGGAAATATATTTAATAAGATGTTCCGAAAGATTGGAAACCCTCAGTTAATTAGTAATCGAATTTATTACAAGTTTCATTTGCTAAGCATTATGATTTATGAATATTTCACAGTGAACAGATGAACCCAATTGACTATACTGCATTCATCTTCTCTAGCATAGCATACATATCACACGTTTTCTCTGTCTTGGGTCTTGTTTTCATCAGTAGCCCCATGCTTTACTATTTTCCTTCCATTTGACACTCCAGAAATGTAGCCCCCAAGTTCCAGAAAACAATCTGTTTCACTTTCTCATACCTTTAGCCAATTTCTCCCTCTGCCTTCAATTTTGTCCCACTGCCATTTGCCTTGCATTTCCTTCAGGACCTACCTCAGACTGTTAATTAATCTTCCCTTCTTTGCTTATTGTTTTTCTTTGCATATATTGCCATTGTTCTATTGTGATACGTAGCACATTGTATGATATTTATTGATGGCTGTCCTCTCCAACTACATTTTGAACTCCTTAAGAGTCGTTTCATGAACTATTAATCTTTGCATCCTCATGTAGGGCACAATTCATTGATTTAGCCAACAAATATTTATTGTGTGGTACCCTTCAATCACTGTCAAATAGTATTTTAATATAATAGCTAGTGATAAATGCTATAAAGAAAAACGAAGTGAGATAAAGGGATAGACTGATTGCTGAAGGACAATTTGGGAGGATGTTTATTTCAGAGGGTGATTCAGAAGGCCTCTATAAGGAGATGATATTTGAGCAGAGACTTGAATGGAAGGAATGAGCAGTCATACAAAGGTCTGGGAAGAGCATTTTAGGCAGTAGAAATATTAAATGCAAAGGTGCTGGGGCAGAAGAAAGCTTAGTCTGTGTGTCTAGAAAACAGAGAGGAAAGACCTCAAATAGCCAAAACAATACTGAGAAAGAAAAACAGCACTGGAGGCATCACACATCCTGATTTTAAAGTATACTATGAAGTTATAGTAATCAAAACATTATGGTACTGGCATCAAAAACAGATGCGCAAACTAATAGAATAGACTCTACAGCCCAGAAATAAGCCCAGGCATATACACTCAACATATATTTGACAAGGGAGCCAAGAATACTCAATGAGGAAAAGATAATTTTTCAGTAAACAGTATTGGGAAAACTGGATATTTACATGCAAAAGAATGAAATTGGAACCCTATCTTACACCACTCACAAAAATAAACTTGAAATGGATTAAAGACTTAAATGTAAGACCTTAAACTTTAAAACTCCTAGAAGAAAACAGGGAAAAGTTCCAGTGATTTTTTTGGATCTGACACAAAAGCACAAGCAACAAAAGCAAAAATAAACAAGTGAGACTACATCAAACTAAAAAGCTTCTGCACAGCAAAAGAAACAATCAACAAAATGAAGAAGCAATCAACAGAATGGGAGAAAATACTTGCAAACTATATATATCAGATAAGGGGTTAATAGCCAAATATATAAGGAACCCATACATTTTAATAGCAAAAAAACAAACAATCCAATTTAAAAATGGGCAGAGGATATGAATAGACATTTTTTTCCCAAAGAAGACATACAAACGACCAACAGGTACATGAAAAGACGCTCAGCATCACTAATCATCAGGGAAATGCAAATCAAAACTACAATGAGATTATCACCTCACACCCGTTAGAATGGCTTTTATACCAAACAAACAACCAAACAAACAAATGAAAAAAAACAGGAGGTAACAAACGTTGGCAAGGATGGGGAGAAAAGGAAACCCTTGTGCATCCTTGGTGAGAATATAAATTGGTGCAGCCACTATGGAAAACAGTACAGAGGTTCCTCACAAAACTAAAAATAGAACTTCCATATAATTCAACAACCCAACTTATGGATAGATATCCAAAGGAAATGAAATCACTAGCTTGAGGAGGTGTCTGTAGCCCCATGTTCTTTGCAGCATTATCCACAATAGCCAAGTCATGGAAACAACCTAAGTGTCCATTGATGCATGAGTACATAAAGAAAATTTGGTATGTATACACAACAAATTATTCAATCATAAAAAAGAAGGAAATCCTGCCATTTGTGATAACATGTTTGGACTTTGAGAGTGCAGGGCCAAGTGAAATAAGTCAGACAGAGAAAGATAAATACTATCTGATCTCACTTACATGTTGGATCTATGAAAAGCAGAACTCATAGAAACAAAGAGTAAAATGGTGGTTGCCAGGGGCAGGGGTGTGAGGCAAATGGAGAGAATCTGGTCAAAGTGTGCAAACTTTCATTATAAGATGAATAAGTTCTGGGGATCTAATATTCAATGTGGTGACTACAATACTGTATTGTAGACTTGAAAGTTGCTAAGAGAGTAAATCTTCATGTTCTCACTACAAAAAAATATTATAATAATGTGAGGTGATGGATAGTGTTAACAAACTTATTGTAGTAACCATTTCACAATATACGTACATGTGTATCAGCCATCACGTTGTATGGCTTAAACTTACACCAAGTTATATGTCCATTGTATCTTAATGAAGCTGGAAAACAAAAAAAGAAAGAATGTGACTGAGACTAGGGTAGTGAGAAGTGAGAGATTTCCCCCAAATTACAAGGCTTACTGATACAGAAATGAGTGAAAATAACTTTGGCTTGTACCACTAGCAAGTAAACAGTGAAATAGAGTAATCAAAAGTTTGGGGAAGATGTTAGGACTCGAGGTTAATATTTAGGAACCATCAGCATATAGTTGTTTCTTAAAACCAGGGTATCTGGTGGGTTAATGTGGGGGAGAATGTGAGGATAAGAGAAGAGAAGAGGTCCAAGAATGAGGCCAGGAGCAAAAGTTCACTAAAAGAAGGAATCAGGGAGTGTCTGACTGTCGGAAAGGCTTCCAGTGTCTGTTGAATTGCGTATCATCCTACGTTTTCTTCTCTGTTTCTCCTATTCTAAAGGTAGTCTTTGTGTTATTTGTGAAACTTTTATCACTTGTTAGTAAAAGCAGCAATTTTTAATTAGAAACAATAAAATTACTATAATATGATTTGTAAGTGCAAGACTCGAGGTAGAATGAGTGTTTCCTCTGAGATAAATGTTCTTGTACGTGGGTCCCAGAGGCCCAATCCATACAGTCACAACAAATTGAAAAGTTAAATAATTGTTCAGTTAATACGATCTATCTGAAGAAATAGTCTGGATGATTAAGGAAATAATGTTTCCCCCTTAATAACAGGGAATTTTGTTGGTAATTATTCAGCTAATTGCCTCATCTTTAATGTTACATTGGAACATGAAATCATTGCACATTGAACACTTACGGTGATTTGCTGTCCAAATGCCAAACAGTCAGGATACACTTAAAACTTTCTTCGCCTCCTGGTGTTTCTCTGCTTTGGGATCCCGAGCAATCCTTAGCCATGTTCACAGGCTCCTTAGAGAAAACACTACCCAGGATATTTGGTCCTTTTTCAGATTCCCAGTGAACTAGACTGATTTTATGGCTCCCTTAACTCATTCAAATGGTTTTCTATCTGAGTAGAAGCAGAGAAGAACTTTTCACATGTTTCAAATGGTTTCAGGACAAATCAAATTCGTTACCAAATTTGAAAATTAGTCATGTCCCTGGGATGATGATCAACACCATCTACCTGAATAGATGTGAATTTACTTGAAAACCTGTGAAATCCTTTTGTGAGAGGTCAGGCTCGAGAGTGCACATCCTATTAAATTCTATTGACTAAAGCACCCTCTGTCCAGTTCACTGGCTGTGTAATTTTCTGATTGCTCTTTGATAGCAGCATAGTATCTACCACCTGTGCATAGCCCAGAGATTCTTAAATCTCTGTAAACGTCCGTCCATGTAATGAAAAATTCCAAATAAATATTGATATTGTTTCAATGCAAAAATTGCATGCTAATTTAGCTGGATAAAATAACAGGTTATTACAATTTGATTTTTAAATGAGCACACCGTTTTTAAGTCAGAATTTCATTTTTTTTCTTTTCCTTCTGCTGTATTAACAGAAAACCATTAACAGAAATGGCATTTTCTTTCCTGAGATATATAACGGTATTTGCATATTCTCCTGGACAGATTGAGATGAAACAGTACTTCTTGTGCAGAAGGATTAATGGGGGTTTTATGTATTTTGAAGGCTCTGAAACTTAATTAGCATTCACCACTGTAACTCTTTCAGAGTTCTGTGAGATGTGTATTAGTGAAAATAAGTCTCGAGTGTGACCACAAAGCTATTTCTTCCCGATGGTAAAGAAGTGCTTGTAATTTTCTGAAATAAATGTGCTTTGGAGAGAATCAGGTATTAGTTAGTTATAAAATGTTGGGTTTATACCTAGTCACATTGCAGAAAAAACTACTCTGATTGAGGAAGCCTAGCCTATAATTAATGGCTATATAAATCATGTAGTCATTAGCTATATGGGACGTAGTCATAGAGTTATATGTGGAAATTATATGGGATTATATGGACTGGCACTATTCTTGAGTTGTATTTGGCAGTTTAAGACTGTGTTATAAAACAGAATGATGGAAATATGCCAAAATAATCAGTAGTGCTTTAAAAATTAGCCGTAGAAAAGTATTTACATTTTATTATAGTGAAAACTAAATGGAATTTTGAGAGAAAAACACCCAACATTTTTATTCAGTACTATATCCACCTAAATACACCCATTTTATCTTTCCTAGGCTTTGCTAGAGGTAGTTAATGACCTCTTTGAAGAACAGACAGACCTGGAGAAAATTGTCAGGAAAATAATGCACCGAGCCCAAACTCTGCTGAAGTGTGAGCGCTGTTCTGTTTTACTCCTCGAGGACATTGACTCACCAGTAAGTCATCTTTTATCTGTCATGTAGCGTTGAAGACTGAGCTAATGGAATCAAGTTTAGTTTATTTGTAATTAAACGTGTGGAATTGTTACTTGAATCACTCTCTTCATGCCTCTTCTAACCATGGGGTGACTTTTTATACAACTTAAGATTTTATTTCCCTTACATGTCTTGTTTTGCTCTCACCTTAGAAACATAGACTCTTACGCCGATGAAGACCTTAGATATCTATCCCAGTCCCGCGTATTTACAGATGAGGGAGCTAAGGGATTAAATGGTTAGCCCAATCTCACACAACTGGAAGGAGACAAGCTCAGGTGCCAGTCTCCCATCATATTCACCCAGCGAGCGGAAGGCCCCCAGTATTTATGGGTGTGGACTGCAGTCCAAATCATGCTCCACAGCCCTCTTATGGGGAGAAGGAAGCAGACTAAGACTGGAGAAGCAATGCCTATTGTTCTTGGATCCGTGGAAGTTTGTTATAGAGCTGAGTGCAATGTCCAGCCTCAGCTGTGCTGGGCTGTGCAGTCTCCAGGTTCTTTTACTGCTGCTTTGGCCCTGCCGACACTTGCACGGGGCACCCCAGTCAGGTGGAGGAGTCTCATTTCTTCTTCACTGCAGGGATCCCTGTTACTCCAAAGGCAAGCATCAGACTAGTTGAAGGCCTCAGGCCTGCTGCATCGGGCTTTCAGGTTCTGTTAAGTAAGTCCTTTGGCTCTTGGTGGGAAATCTTCTGGGTAAATACACAATATTGAAAATAATGATCACCATCCATCTATCTTCCTGAAAGTTTAATGTCTAAACCCTCAGTGGCAATTTAATATCTTTGCTGTGAACTCTCTTCAAAGACCAGGAATTGTCTAGCAATTAAGTGATGTTTTAATACCTCAGAGAATTATATTTTACTGCAGTTTACTTAGATAAAGGTTATTGTCTTTGCTTTTCAGTTTGTGTTCCTCAGAGAATGAGAACCTTAGGATAAATTTTCGAGATTTAATAAGTATTGTAAAACTTACAACATTAAGTTTTTAAAAAATCTATATATGTCTAAAATGTTTAGGAGTGTTTGCCCGTGTTTTAGCAGAGCTTGAGGGTATTTCTATTTCAGCAGGGGTGGTTTAAACCAACAGCCTTGCAGTTATCCTGTAATTGTATAAAACTCGGTGAAACCTGGGAGAACACACACACACACACACACACACACACACACTCACACGTACACACACTCACACAGGCACACACACACCCTATACGTATGGAGTGCTTCCGGATGTTTTGTGAAGCACTTGAGTTCATTTACTCCTCACTGCATCCTTATGGACTAGGTTTTATTATTATCATCCTCATTTTATAGATGAGGAAATAAGGCTTAGGGTGGTGAGTGACTTGCTAGGGTCTCCCCCACCACTGGACTCTAAAGGCCCTGAAAGGAATGGGAAAATTGTTGGGGTGCTTGTTGGTGCCTGGCAGGCTGTGAGCTCTCACTAAGCAAAAGCAGGAAGGGGTAGCTGTTGGGGCTTCAGCTGCCAGGATTCCCCGAGTCACTCCCGGGTCCCTGAGAAGGCAAGTGGCTGAGGGGCCAGGTAAAATCTGGACAAGGTCAAACTCATTGTTTTCTAGTTCAGTTGGAGATGGACATGAAAGTAATTTAAATCGGCTTACAGTGGTCATTCTTGCCAGTCTGCAAACATAGACTAGTTATTATATGAGGGTCTTGCTCTTTGGCAAATCAAATGAACAAATACAGGTGACAGAAGTTGATGTGGGAGGTGAGGGCACAGTTGGAGGCAATAATAGTGACAGTAATAACTTCATGGTATAAAGTCTGGAGAGGGGTCAAAAAACACTAGATTAGATGGTACAAGCAACTGCAGTGTTGCTGTGTTACTGAAAGTTAAAAAGACCTTTTTACTCTCACAGGTGAACATTCCAAGACTGCAGTGGTAGGGTCAGAGCAGAAAATTCTGGGCTACTCCCAGTCATTTCTTCTTTTTGTCTATCCATTCCCCCTCAATGTGAGGATGAACTCCTATAATCCAGAGGGGCAGGGTTTGTGGGTAAAAGTGAACTGTGTGCAAAAAGAGGAGACTAATGAGCTCAGTACTGTTTTAGAAGCTGTGAAGATTTCTGTCACGTCTGCTGCTGCCTGGGGAGGTGGTGGGAGAGTTGAGGGTGGGTATGGGATGTATATGTGTGGCATCACCATGCAGAAAACCCATCCGTGTTATGATTTCCTTTATCACACTTCTCAACAAAGGTTTTTCAAAACTTCACATTTAAAGGGGCAGCTATTCTGTGTACTACCATAGTCATCAGGGAGAAATTATAGAAAGAAAACCAGACACAGTCACTCCATGTACAGAAGGAGAAGCCAGACTGAACAGGGCCCCAGATGCCAAAATCTGGCACTAGAACAGTGGTTTCAACAAACAGAAAATCCTGCAGAGACAAAGTTCTCTGGCTGGAACCTCCCCTTCCCCATGTCAGAATGCTGCATGGATGGACCGGTATTAAAAACCGTTGTGATCTAGATTTAATGAGGGGTTTGAATGATTATCAGAGAAGGGTTTGAATGATTATCAAGCAACACCTGTAAACACTCTTTATTTTATTTTATGGACAAAACAAACCCAGATAGACTCCTATTCAAAGGTGAGAAAACAAAGGCAGAACTTGACAATATGATTTTTAATTTCTAAAAGTTCATATGGAAAAATAAACATGTATGAGTAGCCAGAAAATTTGTTGAAAAGGCAATAGAAATGAAGGTTTTGCCTGTGTAGCTGTTCCAATGTACTATAAATGAAGGTTACTTCCTCATAAATAAACAGCTGAACGGAACAAAATGCAAAAGACTCCAATCCATGTGAGAATTGTGAGTAAAGATTGCTCTCTTCCTTGCAGAGTTTAGAAAATTGTTTCTAAAAACAAAAGTGTGTTGGAGGACTAGAGAGTTTCAGACTTAGAATGACCAAATTTATTTTATTGCAAGTATTTCAACAAGAAAGATGCTTTTTACCGTTATAAAGGGACACATATAAATCTCACCATCACCGACAAATCCAGAATTCTACTTTACCTTTCCATTATTACTTCTGCCCTTTTCTTCTTTATTATTATCAGCAGAACTACAACTAGCAGGATACTTCTAGACATTCCTGATCACCTTTGACGCCCCTGGTACAATTATCCTGGCTCCCTTTGTCCCCCAAGTGCGACAGGGACAACAGTGGATTGCATTTCAGAAAAGCAACATCATGCTTGGAGAATCTATTTCTTTACATTGAGTGGTATCAAGCTTGCTGTGTGGGGAGAGATGTTACCTCATCTCTCAAGTCTGCTCACTTCAAACACAGTCCTGAGAAAGGAACCAGATAGAGACAGATCAGGGCTTTGCAGTCTTGGTTGGCATACACAGGAAGACTCTCCACTCAGAGCTCATGTGGTTGCCTCTCCCAATAGATATCTTGGTTGCATGGAATATTTTAATTTTAATGTGTCAAATTTATCAGTCTTCCTTTTTGTTTTGTGCTTTATGGGTCTTGTTTTAAAAAAACCCAAAACTTTATCTATCTCCATGTTTGAATGACTTCCTGTTATATTTTCTTTAACCCATCTGGCATTTATGGTCTCACATATCCATCTAGAATTTATTTTTTGTGTATAGTGTAAAGCTGTTTATATATAACCAATGGTCTCAGAACTGTTTCCCCCTACACACTTTGTAATGCCACTTCTATGTTATATCAAGTTTCCTTATACACGTCGGTTTGTTTCTGAGCTCAAGATTTTGTCCCACTGTTCTATTTGTCTGTTTCACACCATCTTATTTTCTATAATTTTATAATATTCTTTGGTTTCTGACAGGGCAAGCCCTCAATGTTCTTCTCTAAAACCGGCTTGCCTATTTTTGTCCTGTTGCTCTTCCATACAGATTTTAAGAGCAGCTTACCAAATTCCATGAAGAAAACTATAGAGAGTTTGATTGAAATTGCTTTAATTTATATATTAATTTAGGGGATTACTGCAAGTAATAGGATATTCAAGGGAAAGTGGCTTAAACAGTAAGATTTGTACCTTGTATAACAAGTCTGCGGGAGGCAATTCTGGGGATTGTGCAGCAGCCAGATGATATATAATCAAGAACCCAAGTTCTGTCCCTTTCCCTATGTTTGTCTCAGTGGTCACCAGCTGGCTTTTACCTCATGATCCAGGAGGCTGACCCAGCTCCAGGCAGCATGTCATCATATAATTATGTACCAGGAGAAGAAGAAAGGAAAGCTTCTTTTCACACATCTTTCTTTTTCTCAGGGAGGAAAGTATTTTTCAAAAGGGACATTTCCCATTGACTTTCCATGGCCCATTAGTCAAGAACAAGATGATGTTGTTCAAATCATTTATATTCTTCATATTTTTCTGTTCTTCATCTATCATACTCTAATAGAGGTGTGTTCATATCTTTGGCTTAACTGAGACTTATCGATACTTTCTTCTCCAATTCTGTAGGGTGTTTATTTAGTTATCTATATTGATATTGTTTATGTGTTTTTGAATTTGGGACTGCACCTCATTTTAATGGAAAGTGTTTTTGTTCATTTGTTTGTGCCATTGTTTTCTTTTATTCTCTCGTATTCTCCCCTCCCTGTCTAATAGTTTGCAGTTTCTTGGCCCCTACTCAAGAACCAGGTCCTATACTGGTGGCTTGAGTCTCCTGCTGTGTGATAATATTACACTAAGCAAGAGGCAGCTTGGTTCAGTTTCTGGAGGTGAAGCCGAGTCATTTGTCTCAAAGGAACACTTTTAGTTCCCAGATCCTAGCAGCAGCTGAAATTCCAGCTCTCGCTATCTGCCTGTTTCTGGACTTGGGGCACAGCGGGTGTCTGTCTCCAGGCTTGTGCCTTAGAGACCTTTCTTTCCCCTTCTCTCTCTTTCCCTTCCCTCCCCTCCCTTTCTCTTTTCTCTTCCTTTTCACCTCTAGATGTCTTTTTGGTTTTCTCTTTCTATATTTTACCAATCTTTGCTCTGTATTTGGAAGAAAACAGATGTGTCAAAGTATGAACTTATAGTACCATCTCTTCTGGTATCCCATACACTACTTTTTACAATCAGGGGGAAAAAAAAGTATTATTTCAGGGGGAAAAATATGCTCAAACTTTTCTTCCTCTAAAAATAACTTTTGCTCTTCTCTATTTTATTAGAATCATTCCTGGAAACAAAAATGTGTCATTATTTTGTTGTGATTTGAATATTTTAAAAAGCAGGCTATTGCAGATGTATATTTTATGGCCTCGCTACCTTTGAGGGGGAAAGGGAGAAAATAATTTAAATATAGTTGAGAAAGTTTGATTCCTCAAGCTCTTAACTCAGTGTACAGGGACTACATTCATAGTTTTTAAACTGGGCAGTCAGGTGTGAACCAACCAGTTTACTCAGTAGATGACAAAAATAGAAGTGAGACATGCCTTTCTAGCCCTCTCTCCTGCCAAAATTAATATTTCACCCTCTTTTGCTTCTCTTCAGTGTTTCAGTCAATCAATTTCATGTGATTTTTGTCAATGGAATTTTCCACTAGACTGAAAAAAAATAAAAAGATTGTTCCATAGCTAGCTGCTTGTCAACATTGGGAAATATTGAGTCCTTTGAACTGAACATTCACTGCTTAATGCTATTGCATTTCATGAACCTGTCTAAGCAATTTCTATTACTTCTCTTCTTTTCTAGCTCATATATTTACTATTATCTCTATTTTTTTCTATGCTTAATCAAGGAAAGCAAATGTAGTCATTTTAATCTCATGCCCTAAGGACTGTCTCAGCACCAGGGTTTCCAAGTGTTCTCTTTTCATGGATCATCTTGGTGGCTGGCAGCTATTTTGTTGTCCCGAAATCCATGAAGTACTTTAGAGCTGAGTTTATACATGTGAGGCTAGTTCCCAGAGTTCATTTGCTAGATACAAGAAACAAAATTACACTTATTTTCGTATATGTTCCTTAACTTCTTGGTTCTTAGGAAATACACGTACAATTAAGCCATTGAACTAGATGGTCTTCCTAAATCCCACGCTCAACAGGAAGAGCTGGGGGTAATCATCATCTGATTATTCTGGAACAGCCCGTAGTTGAATCCCCTCCATCCTAAATGGATGTTAAAAATTGTTTCAGTCTTTCTTTTCTATTTCCCTTTCTTTCCAGTTCCCCACCTTTCTTTCTTTAATTTTCCTTCTCCCTGTAAGGAAGCTAATTTAAACTCTGATTTTTGTTCCAAGTGTTTTTTTCTAGAGTGCAAAATGGAAGAGCTCTAAAAAAAATGGTGATTATTTGATGACTGTAGACATATCATTAATAATTAACACATAATGTTACATATCCGTATATATTAATTCACTCTTAATAATTATATGGCGATATATATTAACTCAACTCATATCATTAATCATTTTAACATAGATGATTAATGATGTGCATTGAATGCATTTATGTATATTAAATATATGTATATTGTTTATATCTATTTATGTATATTTTATATATGTATATAAACGATGTGAGTTGAGAACAATAAATTTATATATACATATATTTGACATATATAAATGATATACAGTATATAAGTATATATATATATAGTGCATATATATAAAATCTCCAACTACTGAACTTCAATCTCCACTGCCCATCTCTACCACATCCTGCCCCAAATCTTCACCACTTCTGAGTTTCCTATTTCAATCAATAGAATCATCATCATGTAGTAACTCCAGCTAAAAACCAAAGAGTAGCTTCTAAGTCTTTCTTTCCTATCTACACTCAGTTGTGTCTAAGTTCTGTGCTTCTAAGTTGAAACACAGCTCTTGGCCTTTCTTCCTACCCCTTCTACCACTGTCTCTACTCTGCCCTTTACTAATCTCTCACCTGGAGATTTTCTTCCTAAGTCCTTTCTTTACTCACAAACAGAACACTCTTCCTTTCCATCAGCTCTTATTAGTATTTATAGTTTTCTTTCTAAAATATCCATCTTTCTCTCCCAGGCCTCAAAACAGTTGTTAACTGCCTGTTGCCTACACAATAAAGTTCAAACTGCCCAACATTCAAGGCCCATCACTTCTGCTCCCAATTTAGCTTTTGGCTCTCCTCTCTGGTCCTCAGCTTAGCTCTGTCCCTTTCTTCCTCCTCTACCCCACCTCCCCACGGTTAGCTTATGCATGTATTTGCTCCTGCATCTTTGCACATGTAGTTCATGTGAAAGACAAAATGCACCAGACAATTGAGACAATTTCATCCAGGCTATTGCAATAGGGAGGACATTCATTAATACGGAACATCTCTATGGGTTGAATCTAAACAACAAAATAAGAGAACAAACAAAACAGAAACAGACTCATAGATACAGAGAACAATTTGTTGGTTGCCAGATGGGAGGAGGGTTGGGGGCTGGGTGAAAAAGGCGAAGGGATTAAGAAGTACAAATTGGCAGTTGCAAAATAGTCACGGGGATGTAAAGTACAGTGTAGGGAATGTAGTCAATAATATTGTAATAACTGTATAGTGCCAGGTGGGTCCTAGCCTAATCTGGGAGATCACTTCATAAATTGTGTAAATGTCTAACCACTGTGCCGTACACCGGAAACTAATATAAAGTAATATTGAATGTCAACTATAATTGAAAAAATAAATAAATAAGGAACATCTCAAAGAAAAGGAAAGGTGCCTGGGGTTTTACAGAAGCATGTAGACAAGGGAGTTATCTGCCACATTTGTGAATCTTAGGGGAGCCATGAAGAAAGATGGAGACAGGTCTTATTTTGAAATATGCAAGGGCAGGGTGGTCCTTTGAGGTTAGCCAATTTGGAAGACGAAACAGTAAGTGATGTCTTTATCATGACTGTTTTTGGGGGAACACAGGACTCAGGTGAAGTGCAACACTGTCAACTCTGCACTGACAAGTTTGCAACACTAACTACCCACATCTATTGTCAGTCTTTTTCCTTTTAGCTCAGTGCCCATGAAGGCTGATCTCTACGTACTGTGTCACTTGGGCTTTCTTGTCCTCTGGCGTCCAGTTGGGTTTTACAAACAGAGAGATCAGCAGCAGAAAATTCAAGGGCAGGAGAAGAGAGAGGTTGGGGTAATTATTCCCCTTGTTCTTTCTCTGCCGTTGCAGAGGTGGCTGGATTCTTCCAAGGCCCCTCTCCACAGCTCCTTCAGGTCACCGATTACATTATTCCCTCCCTCCTTCCCTGCCTCCTCCTCTCCCTCACCCTCACCTGTGTTCCCTTAGACCTAGGGCTGCTTTCCAGACTTGCTAGTCCTTGGGGGCCTCATCACTCCTTATTAGCTTCATTTTAATCGTGTCTATACTTCTGTAATTAGTTCTTTTATTGAATTAGGTGCAGTTAAGCTCTTCCGAGTGTTCTGTTTTCTGATTTAATCTCTCAGTCTGGAAATCGTTCCTCACTTCTTGGCCAAGAACACTCCTGCTCACCCTTTAGGACATAGTTCACATGAACCTTCCTTCAACACGCTCCTCTGTGAGCTTGTAGCATTTTAAATATGTACTGTGCTAAAATTATACATCTGTGAACTGTTTCTCCCTCTGTACTATGTTGTGAGTTCCTCAAGGACAGGACTTGATTTATGCTCCTTGGTATTTCCAGAGCCTACCACGTACCTACCTTACACACTAAGTATTTGATAAATGTTGATGGAGTGAATAAAAAATTAGAGTGAATTACTCATCAGCATAAATATGAAATTTATCAAGAAAGAGGGTAGTGGATGATCATTTAATTTATCCTTTTGTTCTACAGAGTAGTCTTCTTATGGAAAAAATGGCGATTAAAATAAACTCTCATGAAAAAAAAGGATGATTACTCAGTAGATAATTTCTGTTTTCTTTTTGGTGGCAGAAAAATCTATTTGAGCATAGTTTTTGTTTTCTAAGTTGTTTTTAAACTCAAAAAAAAAAAAAGAAAAAAAAGAAAAGAAGGAAAGAAAAAGAGAGATAAACCAGACCAACCAGTGCTTGATAAATATCCAAATCAAAAAGACTTCTGTCCATGGAGCTTTTCCAAAGTACAGGCAGAGACGCTTGGGGGTATTTTGTTTACTTCACTGTGGCATGTGTACTGCCTTCCCCAGGGTGCAATAACCAGGGTTGATCAACAGCCAGAGATGCTCAGAACCATTTGTTCAGTTTCATTGACCTATAAACCACTTCTGATATTTCTTTTGTTGAGATTCTCTTTTTGCTTAGTGTATGTATTTATTTATTTACTCTATTGTTCATTCAGTACATCTATAATAAAATCAGAATTAGATTTAGAGAACAAATTTTTGAAAATTAACTAAACTAAGAACCATCCAGTTCTTACAAGTCAAGAATAAAGCATGAATTTTATTCTTTATTTATGCTTTGTCTGTTTTTATTAGTCGTAATCTCCACAGTGACACTATATAGCCCATTAAATTATATCAAAATAGTTGAACTGGTTTTGCTGTTTTGTTTTTTAACCTAGGTGTCTGACTATAAATAATTTTCTATCTGCATTATATTTTCAATAATTTCCTTTAAAAAGTATAAATTGTTTGAGGCATGCCTTCCTCGAGGTTTGCTTTTCAAACAAAGACACTTTTGAGAGTGAAAGGGGGCACTTTTAATCATTGTCCCAGGACAATAGGCTTAATTAAAGTGGGATGGTCCCATGCCAACTGGGACATATACAGGTCCTCAACTATAGCCTTCACCACTTGCCTTTATGCCTAACATTTCTGTCATCATGGTATTGTTTCAGATGAGAAACTCTGACTCCAGGAATCCCCTTTCTGCATTATAGATAAATTACTTGGGAATATTAATGCATTAATCTATCTTCAGCCATTAACAGTTTAGCAGAAAATGAGTAGTTGACCTGGCCCAGAGATAGCGGTAGGCCAGGAGTCAGCAAACTCTTTCTCTAAAGGGCCAGCTAATAAACATTTTAGGCTTTGTGGCCTATATGGTCTCTGTTGTAACTACTCAACTCTATTGTTATAGCGGAAAGAGGCAATAGACAATGTTTAAATTAACGAGTTGGTCTGTTAAAATAAACTTTATTTATTAAAAACAGATGGTGGGGGGTGGCCGATTAGCTCAGTTAGTTAGAGCGTGGTGCTGGCAGCTCCAAGTTTGCCAGTTTGATCCCCACATGGGCCACTGTGAGCTGCGGCCTCCTTAAAGCCAGACTTGGCTCACAGACTGTCCTTTGCCCTCCCCTGTTCTAAAGGAATGGGAGGCAGACAGATCAATCGGTATCTCTAGAATGGTATTACTTTTCTGCAGGTCATCTTGCTGTTCTCAGCATAGACCAAGACCCATGTATATGTTGCCTTCATGCCCCAATGTTCTGGTGAATTTGAGTATTGATTTGATTGTGAGCCTACTCTCAGATTGCCCTAAATTCAGAGAATCTGTAAGAGGTTTCCACCAGCACCCTGGCTTCCTGGGTATATGGTTTAGACTAGGATTTCTGTAACAATCTTCGATCCATTTGAGAATGGATTTGAAGCCCCTCATAGTCAGATGGCTTGGAACCATACTAAATTCATACACCTTATGGAACCAAGGCTGATATTTTGCCACTTCCTGATCTTATCTGGCTTAAAGTCAATAGTAAGTTTGTCCTTACAGTCTCATTGCTCTGCTTATATTTTACCACTCTCTGGATGGAACTCAAGCCTGCTTCTCTTTTATTCCTATATTGTTTGCTCTCAGCTGTAGGCCCTTAAATGTTGTATTTCTCTTACCCACCATTCCAAATCCCCTTTCCATACGTCTGAAAAATAGTCTTTTTCACAACTTAATGCCCCTTAATAGCTTTGTTAAACTGTAATTAGTTTTACATAAGAGACTTTATATTATTCATGTGTAAAAGTATTTTTATACACATTTATACATTTTTTCCAGTAAGTATTTCATTTCCTCTTTGTTTATACTTTTACTCAATTAGTTACCAAAAGAATTTAAGGCACACTTCAGCAAAAAATACAAGAATTTATAATGAACAAATATTTTCTGAATGCTTTTTATGACCCAGCCACATAACAGAATGAAAGGCAAAATTTCAAATAAAAAGGGAAAAAGAGAAAGTACATGTTGTAAGCAAAAGCAAACCAAATCAACAAACTCAAAACAAATCATGCTACAAATATATAAAACTTTGAACATAAAGTTTTGCTCTGATTTTTCCAAAAACCACAGTAGAATAAAAAATTTAATAATTATAATTCCTTTGGTTTAGTAAACAGAATCAAATCAACTGACCAAGAAACTTTCCTGACCCTTACATTTAAAATTTTCCCCTTTAAAATTTTCATTATTTAAAGTCTAGAGACCTTATTTACTATTTCTTTGGTATTTGTCTATACTATCTAGTACTTGATACCCACTGGAAAATCAATATTTAACCATAGACCAGTCAACATTAGTATTAGCCTCAGTTTTCTTTTAAAGACACAGAAATCTAAGAATTACTACCCAAGGTGCAAAGTTAGGGAACATAGTCTGTAATACTGCCCTCGCTCCTCCACCAATTACAAATTTGGGGGTTCCCAAGACCACCCTCAACATCAATAATTGGCTACAAGGGCTCTCAGAATTCACTGAAAGCTGTTATACTCATGGTTACGGTTTATTATAGAAAAGGATTCAGATTAAAATCAGCCAAGGTTGAGATGCAGGGCAGACCCTGGAAGGGTTCCAAAGGTGGAGCTTCCAGTTGTCCTCGCTCCATGGGGTCATGGATAACATTAATTTTCCCCAGCAATAAAGGGTGACAATGTGCACGAAGTGTTTCCAAACAGGAAGGAGCACCACAACCTGGTTGGCCACCCACATAGTTGACCTTATTTCCATCTCCTCCAGAGGTTAACTGATACCATGTGACCCAAAGCCCCGACCCTAAATCACACTGTTGGGGTGGCTCCAAGCCCCCGCTCTAAATTACATTTTTAATATCTGGCTGACCCAAGGCACCTGGGTAAACAAAGACACTTTCATCAAGGCTGGACACTCCAAGAGCTTAGAGGTTACCTCTTAGAAGCCAAGGGCGAAGGCCAAGACCTCTCTTTGGGTAAAGTTAGTTCTTTATTACACACAAGGTCGACACCATGGTTCATGAATCAATCCAGTGTCTGACTTTGATCAGAACACCATGAGCTGTTTTACTGGGGGACACAGCGAGTACAGCGAGTAAAAGTTCTAGCAGTTTAAAAAAAAGTGTTTCTTCCTTTTGGTAGTTTTTAAAGTGCTTTTATATTTCAAGAGTTCAAACATTCTGACATTTCATCAAGAAGTACTTGTTTATCTATCCATTTTTTTTATGATTCTAGAGCTGTAAGCTTTATGGCTTTAAACTTCCAGGATTCTCTGGTCCACTTCCTTTCTTCTTGAAAGCCACAATCCCTCAGCAACTTTAAAAAAAAATTACATATTTTTAAAAGATATTTATTCTCTTTTCATCTCTGGACATGTCCGACGTTTGTTTTCTTAAGGTGTGAAAAAGCAGTTCATGTATTATTCCAGGGAGCATTACTTTTGAGAAGCCAGGACAAATTAAGCTCCCTGTTATAAGCTCCATGCATGCAGGTTGCTGTTGTTCTTTTTCTTTTACTTTCACATATGTAGCCCCAGTGCCTATTGCACTATTTGACACATATAGACACTCGGTACATATTTGTTGTGTCAAAAAACAGTTTTCCAAAAGTTAAAACCCTAACCGTTGCACAAATCTAAAACTAGCATATATCATAGATTTATTTAACTCATTAAAGAGAGAAGCCAGCCAGGCGGTAAAGTTAGCCCTAAAACAGGCACTGAAAAAAATGCTGGCAAAAGATTGCTGGGTTAGATTTTTAAAATGGTTATTATCATCCAGGACAACAAAAGTATCTTTTCTACTAAACAGAAATCATTTGCATTTATACTTAGATAAAAATCCATTTGCATTGTTACAGGACAGAAATCATTTGTGTAATGGAATTTGTGTAATGTCAGGCTCCAAGAACAGCCTCTTGTGGCCTCAGTGGCTCCAAGTGCAGGCAATCACCCTGCTTGTTTTGAACTTTTACCTAATTATTACCCGTTTCTGGGTACCCACCCCCAAACATGTGTGTTCAAGTGCTAAGCCTCATGATGACTTCCTTATTTTACCCCTTCTCTTTTTTCCCTTTAATCCAGTTACATTCAAATCACCCCACAATAATGCTCCCTGAGTACCACAAGCTACCATTCCCATCACCCTCAAAGAAGGCACTAACCTATGGGTCCTTGCTTTGCTCTTTTCCTGCCTGCAATGACCAAACTTTGGGCTGTGGGTGATTGTGTGCCTCTCTGGGCATGCCATGCTCCCTCTCTAGGACCTGTGAGTGTAATAAATCTTTCAATTCCACATGCCTTTTTGAGTGTAATTCCTGTGGCCATGTTAGAGGGATCCTTAAAGACCTCACAAAGGGAACGTACTCCCCCCTCCCCCCATTTACAACCCAATATTCCCTGCTATCGCTTTTTCAGAAATTAACATCTATACTTTCAGAGTTGTAAAGTATTCAAATAAATAGTACAAAGTAAGCCAAATGAAGTATTCTCAGTAATATGGGAGAGTCTAATCTCATCTATCAGGTCAGGAAATTATAACATTTATCCTTGATTTCTAAATGCAGAAACAATAATAGCTTGTTTAGTTTTATATCATGTCAAGTGTTTTGCTTCAAGTTACTTTTAGCCTATGTTTATTAAAATTCAGGCATATAGTAGGTACTCAATAAATATTTGTAGAACTAATAAGTAATGGCAGAGTTTATCTAACTATTCTGGCTTTGAAGGAGTTATGTCCAAATAATTTTCTGTTGCAATACCACTTGCTCATGCTTCTGAAAGCAGTGAGTAGTGGGGAAACTGGGGGCTGTGGAATCAGACCCACATGGTTCAAATCCCAATTCTGTAATATATTGATTGTATAGTTTTCAGGAAACCACTTAACGCCTCTAAGCCTTAATTTTCTTTTAACAAAATAGAGGTAATAATACATACCTTGCTGGGATGTTGTAAGCATTGATACATATGCAAAGGGTTAGTCATAATGTGTGCAAAATGCCTCCTACAGATGTGCGGTAAACTGGTAGGATACAGTTGTCAACTCAGAGTGCTATAACAAATTATCATAGACTGGGTGCTAAAACAACAAACATGTATTTCTCATAATTCTGGAGGCTAAGAAGTCCAAGATGAAGACACTGGCATGTCTAGTGTCTGGTGAGAGGACTCTTCCTGGTTTGCAGATGGCCATCTGCTCACGTGTCCTTACATAGCAGAGAAGAGAAGGAGAAGAAGCAAGTTCTTTCCATTTCTTCTTATAGAAGTATGAATCTCTTTATGAAGCTTCACATTCACAACCTAAAGCTCCCAGAAGCCCTGTCTTGAAACGCCTTCACCTTGGGATTTAGGGTTTCAACATACGAATTCATTCAGTCCATAGCAACAGCTTAACAGACAATAAAAATAAGAGAAGAATTTACTGTCATCTAACAAAATAATGGAAAAAAAATCACAAATGATGAGAGATCAAAGTGGAGATATAAGACAAACTCCCTCTTAAAATCTGTAACAATTTCCCATTCTGTAAACATAGAAAAAATCCTACTACTTTTTATCCTGTTATTGTTGTCATTTTAAGAATTATTTAGAGTATAGTTTGAGGGATTTCTTATTTGGTGAAACCTAAGAATATTGCAGCTGGTTCAAAATTTCTAAGTGATTGATTTCTGGTTAAGTCCTCAAGATAAGTGTTCCAGTTACTTTTGCTGTGTAAAAAATAAACTTAAAACTTGGAGGCTTACACCAACCGGATATGCTCACAGATCCTATAGAGCAGTAATTTGGAGAGGGTACAGAAAGGATGGCTTACGTCTTTCCAGGATATCTGGGGCCACAGTTGGAAAAACATGGCGATCAGGGAGACATAATGGTTGGGAGTCAGAATCACCTGAAGGTTTGTTTCCTCATAGTCTGGTGCCCGGGGTGGGATAGCTTAAAAATTGGAGCTACTGAGCAGAGCATCTACATGTGGCCTGTCTTTATGGTTTGGCTCCCTTTCAACATAATGTCCCCAGGGTAGTTGGACTTCTTACATGGTGGCTCAAGGCTCCAGGCACAGCTGTTCTAGCAGATGAGGCAAGCTGTGCTGCCTTTTATGACCACCTCGAAAGGCACATAGCATCTCTTCCATCTACCCTATTGGTCACAGTGGTCAGAAGCCCACCTAGATTCAAGGGGAGAGAACATACACCTACCACCTGGTAGGAGGGTGACAGGGCCATATTGTAGAGAAGGATGTGGGGCAGGAGATATTGTTGTGGCCATCTTCGGAACATAAAATTTGCCACAATGAGTTGAGGCTTAGTGCATATTAGAATATGAAATGAAATATGTTTTATAGTTGTCAAGAGTATTTCCGTGCAGCTGAGCTATTGTCACTACCCTGCATTCAGCTAGTCACACACACTTTCCTTTGTGATGGGCTTTGCTTTTATCTTTTTCCTAATGTTTCATTTTCTTAGTTTGGGTTCATTACCTCACTGATAAAGCTGTTTTAATGTTTAATCTATTTCCAAATCATTTTCTGTGGTGCCCATCAATTCCTTGTAAGTGGTTAATTTAAAAGGCTTTTGAAGCATGACTGCATCCGGCTAAGGCAAATCTAAATGTCAACTTTGGAAGCATCCAGTGACATTCAGATGACTCCTTTCAGTATAAGGAACTCGTTTTTCTGTCAGGTAGCAAATCTTGTCAAAAGAGGGCCATAAATGATGTCTTTCCTACCCAACATTTCTAGTGTTGCTGAAAGAGCTGGTGTTCTAGAATCATGCAGACTTACTTTAATCCCAGTTGCCCCATTTATTTGTGTGAAACTGAGTAATTTACTTAAAAATTATGGATTAATTTTCTCATTTTTTTGTACTAAGGATAAAAATCCCTAATTTGCAGAATTGTAATAAGTAAATTGAATTGTCCGAGAAACTTCTGATGTAGGGCCTGCCTGGTTTATAGTAAGAACTCAATAGTAGCTAATACTATAAATAACTACTTTTACATTTTCTGTGCCCATAAATTTCAACATAATAAGTCTTGATCAGGCTTTTGCACTTGGTATGCTGGTTTCACTGGACAGGTGAGGGAGGAAGTATCCACACTGGGGGTGATCTTTGAAAAAGACGGCCTCCTCTTCTTTAGTCTGTGGCAACAAAACATTCACTAGAGAACAATGATAAGCCAGCCAGGGAAGGTAACGTCAGGAGCCTGGGATTAATGGAGCTCATCCTTTCTGAAGGGTGGTTTGTCTCCATGGATGGAGACTGGGTTTGTTCAAAGGACAGTAAAAACAAATATTGTATTCAAATGAGAGGCCCCTTTGCCTGACCACCACAGGCTAGTACACACCTCACGGTAAAAATATATAGGTATTTAGTAAGATGTAATAAAACGTTGGCAATGTGTGCTATGCAGGAAAAGATGCAAAATGTAGGATAGAATGCTCTTCTTTTGTCCCTTGGGATTTCTTCACTTAAAATCCCTCTTTAATCTCCAAGTATTGTAATAGCCATTATAAAGATGAAAATTGTGGATTGCGTTGTTTTAAGCTGTGAGAAAGCCTTAACTGATGTGGATTCTTATCTTTTTTGTGCGGCAGGTGGTGAAGTTCACCAAATCCTTTGAATTGATGTCCCCAAAGTGCAGTGCCGATGCTGAGAACAGGTGGGGCTTGTGAGTCTCAGGTTTGTCTTTCGGTCCTGTCTCCAGTCCTCTGTGTTGGCGGCGGCGCATGTGTTCTTTGAGGATAGTTGTTCTGTCTTTAGACCAGCAAGTGCAGCCAAATATCATCACGCTTCTGTATTTCAGGGCTTAAGTAAAAACTGTAATTTAAAAATATACGTATATTCATCTAACACTGCTAATGAATAAAGTCAATTTTTAGATATTTGCTACCTATGTAGACAGCTTAATTTTCTGCTTTATTCTGGCCCTTCATTTCTCTTCCTCTGTTTTGTTTACTTATAGTTGACCATTAACATCCTCTTGGGAAAAAGAGTGAGAGTCCAGTAATTCATTTTTGTCCCCATTGGTAACTTGAAGACTATAACAGGGTAAAAGTGAGGGTTGGGAACAATCGGTGAATTTCTGTTAGCTTTGCACTGCTCTGAATAAATAGGCTTCTATAAAAATGGATTCTCTTTACTTTGGCCATATCTAGAGGAAAGGCTAAAAATAGTGAAATTGACCAAAATGCGGAAATATGGAGAACGACAAGTAAAGTGCTCAGGGCAGCCTGGGGATGATGGCTATTATGATGCTGATACCAGTGCTAGCAAGATGAACAGCTTCTGTTCACTGAGTGCTAAGTGTGCCAGGTTCTATGTGCATTTAATCCCCAGAAGAACCCTATGAAGTAGGCATCGCACGCCTGCATAATAGAAGATAAAACCAAGATTCAGTGAGTGTAATTGACTTGTCCAAGGCCCTGCAGCCGGTAAGTGGTGGCCATATACAAGGACAAGATCACTTAGATAAGACTCCTTTCCCAGTCTCTGAACTTTGATCCCATCCTCACACATAATTTACAATCTGGTAGTTGATCTCATAGAGTGAATATCTATTGGGTTAATATTTCCCAAATCTGGCTGTTCAATCAGAATCAAGCTTAGAGAACTTGGTAAAAACTGAATTCTCAGGACCCATACTGAGAGATTTTGATTCGATACGTTAAAAGTGAAGTCCTAGAGATCTATGTATTCAAAAGGCTCCCTGGGTAATACCTGTTTCAAGATGTAGTATTCAAGGGTAATTTGATTATGTATATCATTGCCAAAAAATAGAAATCAGTAAATTAACATGACACTTTGTTTAGTTACCAAGTGCATGAAGCTTAAAAGAGGTTGCATACTGTATAATTCCTTTTATAGAACAGTCTTGAAAAGGCAAAATATAACAACAGAAAGCAGATCAGCAGGTGTTAGACTATGGAAATGGAGAGAGAGGTTTAGTCCAAAACGGTACAGGGGAATTTTGGGTTGTGATGAAACTATTCTGTATTTTGTTTGTGGTAGTGGTTGTACAACTGCATTTGTCAAACTTGCAGAACTGTACATTTAAAAGGGTAAATTTTACTGTCTGTAAATTATACCTTAAAATAGGAAAAAAGAGACCTTTGTAAGAGGTTTTTGTTTTTATGCAAATGTATTTATGTCCATGTCTATATCTAATGTTAGCTAATCTATACTTTAAAAAGATATTTAGACATAGAAGATTACTAGTGATGTACTCAGCAATTTTCCTAAAAATTTTATGAAAAATTACACGAAATACATTAGAAAAAAATATCCATTTGTGCTTGCTCCTTCAGCTCGTCCTGGCCTCATATAAGTTGCCTGTCTCACGTACGATGGGGAAAAGCTTTATGGCATTATTAAAACACAACCTTTGAAATCCTATTACTTTGATATTGTTCTTTTCTATACTGCTGAATGTGTATTCATGGTCACTGCAGAGTTAAATATTTCTGGCCTTTTGATTATTTTTAATGCTGAAAGGACTTCCATGTCAAAATGAAATGGCCCAAGGCCCAGACTGCCCTTGGCAAACCCTCTGATAATAAAGAAAGAAAGGTCAGATTTTTTTTAAAGAGACATTTGAAAAGTGCCTTTGAACTTTGACACTATGAGATAGTCCTCTTCATCATTCTATTTATGGCATTTAAATTAATGTAATGTGTTCATTTATCTCAGAAGAGCCTTTCCTGCATTGTCTAGTAATTTTCCTCTTGTAGACGTGGGGTCCTTCCATCATTGATGGCAAGTTAAAGGAACAAAGACAAGTGGCTCTAGCATTTACCTTCACCAGTGGCCATGGACGAGACATTGAAACAAGCTATGAGTCTACAAATCACAGCCTGCTCTCAACACCTAGTAAAGTTCTTTCCTGTAACCTTTCATCACGTCATATCTTCACTATAGACAATGTCCATCAGATAGCTTCGTCCTCTGGACATCACTCATAGGTATAATAGGATCGCTTTTGAAGATAATGTCTATGGCTTTGTGCAAAAATGCTTCAGGTTCTATTTGAGTTCTGATGAACTCTGGTTGAAGGCTTGCTGATTTTTACAGACAGTTCTTGAAGACTTTTTTAAATACCGATTTTGTTGCTGACTCATCATTTCTGCTTATTGTTTTACGTGGCTAACTTCTTTGTCATGGCCAGTCTCCTCTTGGTCTCCGTGTAATTCATACCAAGCAATTTGAGAATTGGAAATGATATGATCCCTCTTACTCCATGAGGTGTGTTCCTCTTCTGTGATGCCCTTGACAACTCCTCCAGTGATAAGATTTTCCCTGTTATGAAGGGCTACTTCCACTGATAGGAGCTCCAATTGTTAGAAAGCTGTGTTAGAAAGGCCTTTGAATATATTCCTATAACTTCCACCCATTTGTTCTAAATTTGTTTGTTGCAGATATTCTTTGATTAACTTTATTTCTTCATTCAATAGCCATATATGCAGTGCCTACTCTGCTGGGTTCTCTAATAGGTAACTGGGCTACAGAGATTTTATTAAAAATCAATAGTCTCAGCCCTCAAGGATCTCAAGGCCAGCAGTAGGAGTAAGTTAAGAATATAACCATAACCAGATTTCACCAGGCCTCCAGAACATGGCTATAAATAGAGTCCAATTAACAGTGCTAATTTATACTTTGCAGCTTGGTCATTTTTCCCTTGTAGTGTAAGACCCACGGCCTGTTGCAAAAGCCACTATTTAAGTAGTTCTGAGAACCCCCAAGATTTAAAAACAAAAAACAAACAACAACAAAAACCCCAACCCATTTTATTGCTAACTCATCATTTCTCCCAAGTGCTCACCCCTAAATCCTCCTCCTCTAGACGTGGCAGAGCAGCATCTTCTGGACATGGGCTTCCTGGGCCATTTCAGAATTCCTGTGGGCGTAACTGGACTCCTCACCAGTGCTGTGCACCAGCTCTCCACACCCCCACACACTCTCTCAGGTGCACTGATGCCCTTTCCAAACCTGAGCAAGCCTGGGTAATTTGTGCAGAAGCAGGAAGAAAGCTCACTTTTCCTACCAGGTATTATTGATTGTGGCCTGGCCACTACACAGGCCTGCATGTTCCTCATTTTTCACAAGCCTTTTAGCTCCTCAAGTTTTTGTCGGCAGCCTTACCTTCTCCATAGGACTCAGATTTAGTCCATGAAGCCAGGCTTAGGAACCAGACCCCAGACTGAGAGCCAGCCACTCAGTTTTCTCTTGAGTTCCCCAACTTTCTTCCATTGTAGCTACCAGGCTGAGATATTCAAAATCTCCTCCTCACAATCCCTTCCCCTCCATGCACATCAATTCATGCAAATAAATGCCGCCTCCTGTATAGATGTGTCTCAGGTTAGGCTCATACGTCCTGCTATCAAGTAAATCAATGACTGCAAAGCAATTCAATACTTGCTATAAAAGGTTTGTGCTGTGTGGGATTGTATCGACTGGGGGCAGGGACACTTATTAACTCATCTGAGGAGAAATGGAAGGTAATCCTTTGGGAAAGTTTTCAGAGGTGGTAAAGTTTCAGTTAGGTCCTATACGATGATGGGAAGTTATGGACTACCTCCTGGGGAAACGAAACATCGTAAACAGAGGCATAGAGGTGAGAGAGTGAACATGGCGTGTTTCAGGAACTGTAATGAGGGCTGTGAGTTGTTGTCACAAGTGTCATCATAATGATGGTGATTGCCCTTAACTCTTCCTGAGGGCATCCAGCTGCCCAGAATGCCATCTGATTGGGGCAAGGTACCCCTTCTGAGATGCTCATACTCTTTATTGGCCTGGAGACTGGCTACATGTCTGCTTGCTTATTGGGGAGTAATGACAGGTAGTGACATATTGAGATCTGTGTATTGAAAAATCATCTGGGCGGTAGTGTGGAAGAAGGACGAGGAATGGCAAACTGAAATCTACTGCCTCACGGCATGGCCATGGTTCAGTACTGGAAGACTGCCACAGAGCCACTCTTCTTACCTTTCCCGGGTCAGCAACTGCTATTCTTAGACTGTTTTCATATTTCATGGTACCCAGACTCTTCACCACCCTTTTTAGTCTCCCCCGATGTGCCCCAGCTTGCCAGAGTACTTCTTAAAGTGGCGTTTCCCAGAATGGAACATGATTTTTCATTTTTTTCCAGAATCAAAACAGATTAGAAAGAGACATGTACCTCTCTTTTTCCAAATATAATACTGTTAATGCCTTGATTATTTATAATCATCTTAGGTTGTCAATACTGGCTTTTTAAAAAAAATTAAGATTTAATGTGATCCATTTGACTCTCCACCTCTTTTAGGACCTTTTCCTAAGAAGCCTAATTTAAGAATATTTGGTGAATCAGCCTGAATAAACTTTCTTTTATAATCATATATATTTTGAATAATCGTATATACTTAGAAGGTAGTTTGAATAATCGTATATATTTAGAAACGGAAAAGAACATTTATGGATGTCTTAATAGTTAGAAAATTCTATTTAGTTTAAAATATATTTGACCAGAATCTGTTGCTGTAGCTCCAAGTACAAATATGGATACTTCAGAAATTGTACTTT
Organism: Rhinolophus sinicus; assembly: GCF_057876585.1. Lineage (NCBI taxonomy): Eukaryota > Metazoa > Chordata > Mammalia > Chiroptera > Rhinolophidae > Rhinolophus > Rhinolophus sinicus. Next base: position 165,538,575 of record NC_142517.1, on the reverse strand, counting down.
CTCAGATTTTCTACTTATGGTGAAAAAAAAGCCAAATGTGTATAATTTTTAGATGGTAACACTTGACTAAAGGAATTTTTCACATAATCATTAAATGGAATGTAGTGGGAATGTTGTTATTTAAAACCCAAGCTCTGTAACCATGTCAGCCTTCTGGGAATACAGGAGTTGAGGGGACAAAATTTATTTCAGTGGGAAACAATCTTTTTTAACTTAAAGTTTACACTATATTTTTTCATTTGTTTTGGTTGGAAAGGAAAGGGGGAAACTAAAGCTATAAATCTCAGAACAGCTCAAGAACAATATCCTTTGTTTAAGAGGTTTTGAGCATGCAGGTCAGTCTGGAGGGTGGAGACCTAAAATGTTCTGGTTAAAAAGATGAGGATATATGGTAAGTGGGAAAATCCCCCCCACACACACACATACATACCTCAAGATATCCGTATCCTAATCCATGGAACCTGGGAACATTGCACAGCACAATGGACTTTGCAGACCTGATTAAGAATGTTGAAATGGGGAGCTAATCCTGGATTATCCGATGGTCCAATGTAATTATAAGGCTCTTTATAAATTGCGGAGGTGTGATGACATAAGCAGAGGGGAGAGGGATGCAGTTTGAGAAAGACCTGCCAGTGCTGGCTTTGAAGGTGGAGGAATAAGGCCATGAGCCAAGGAATATGGTTAGCCTCCACAGGCTGGAAAAGGCAAGGAAATGGATTTGCCCGTGGAGAATTGTCAGAACGTTAAGACTGTTAGGAAACCAAAGTCCATGTGTCTGAGGCTTCAAAAGGCCAAAAGTCAAAATGTCAAGAGTTTGGAGTAAAGAAATGTTTATTGATCAAGAAGGCATGGACCAAGACAATGGGAGACCTACCGGTGCCTGAAATCCATGCTGCTCATTGCACTAGGATAAGGCTTTCTAAAGGGCAGCGGGGAACAGATCTGTGGAATTGCTGGTGGGAAAAGTTTTAATTGGAGGACATTGGAACTTGGCCATTTATGGTGAAGAGGCGTCTACGGCGGATCTTGCTGGACAATGGACCCTTAGCTTCTGAAAGGGTTCTGGTGTTCAAATTCCAGTTATGTCCTGGTCCTTTGGTTCCATGTGGGTGGGGGGCAGGGAGGAGGAGGCGAGACTGGCTCTGGGTGCAGCTGGATGTCAAAGTTCTCTCCACGGCACATGCTTCAGCTGCATGACTTGGTTTTGGTCTGTTGTCTCTGAAAAACAGCTCAGTGTCTCATTAAACTGGACAGGATCATTTTGAGCTGGTTCTGCAGTTACAAGATAACAATTTTATGCCATTTAAAGTCACTAAATTCATGGTAATGTGTTATAGCAGAAATAGGAAACTATATAGGTGTTTGAATTTAAAAGTAGTCTAAGAAGAGATTTCAGGAAAAAATGAAGGCATAAGAATAGGCAAACAAAGTCTTCAAGGACCAATGGGGGCAAGAAACATGTGTAGAGGCTGAAAGTTGTGGGAAAAACATGGCCAGTGGGAAATTCCCGGGGATGGAGAACTAAGGATTTGTATGAACTGTAAATTATGCTCAGTTTTAAATTATAATACCCGCTTTGTCTTTTGTGTGATATTCTGCTTGCTGTCTTCAGTTGCTACTGGAGCTCTGATCTATTCCCAAGCCTTCTCTGTGCAGCCACTCAGAAGTGACTTTTACCTCGCAAAACCAAAAATTCATGTTTTTATAGGCTACTTCTGAGAATATGCAGATAGAGAAAATTAAAGATCTTTTAAGACTCAAATAGGCATATTTAAGATTAGAAATTTGTTCTATTTTAAATATTATTTCAGTAAAACCTGATTCTCCATGTACTGGGTTGGGCAGTGTCTCCTCAAAATGTATGTCCATCTGGAACCTCAGAATGGGACCTTATTTGGAGATACAGTCTTGCATATGTAATTAATTAAGGATCTGGAGATGAAATCATGCTGGATATAGGCTGAGCAGCAAATCCAATAACAGGTATCCTCATAAGGCGAGGAGAGGACATAGAGAATCACAGAGGGGAAAACCAGGTGAAGACAGAGGCAGAGATTGCAGTGAGGTATCTACAAGCCCAGGAACACTAGGAGCCATCAGAAGCTGGAAAAGGCAAGAAAAAGTTCTCCCCTAGCCCTTCTGGAGAGAGTATGGCTCTGCCAATACCTTGATTTTGGTTTTCTGCCTCCAGAATTGTGAGAGAATAAATTTCTGTTGTAAACCAACAAGTTTGTGGTAATTTGTAATAGCAGCCCTAGGAGACTAATATACTCAGTTATTAAATGAGGAAGATAAAACCGATGATGTCTACTAAATGTCTTTTCCAGAAACAAAGTTCCAGGAAGCTCTGATTCTGTGACTCCACTATTGTACATTATAGTGATTTCTTATTTAATTAGGAAAAGAGAATTAACTGCTATTGAAAGTCTAGTATCTGTCAGATGTATGTTGTCTTATTTATCTCACAGATGTTACAGTCTGAGAGCAATACTTCTGGCAATACTACCTGCCTTCCTGAAAGATTATGCTGGGAGAAAATTCTCTTTGCCATCTAAGGCTCAGTCTCTTAAGACCAAGGTCTGAATTGGGTTTAGATGCTGTTTAACGTCTTCAGCAACATTTTACTATGATCGGCATTGAAATGTAAAGTTATTGCTTTGCAAAAAACGTGGAAATAAGAGATGGAGTATAAATTTGATATTAGTGATAAAAATATTTATTGTTGGAAAACTGACCACATGTCTGTATGTTCTTGCAAAGCAACAACCAAGAAAGAAACTCACAAGTAGATGAAATTGTGCCATATATATATATATATATATATATATATATATATATATATATATATATATACATATATACATATATAGTATATATTCATATAAATACATATATAGTATATATTCATGTATATGTGTATATATGAATATATACAAAAAAATCACCTACAACATGCAAAGATTCAGGTAAAGACAGGAAAAATTTCCAAAGCTCTCACAGGAAATGAAAGAAATTTCAAAAACAATAAGAGCCTGGTGTAACCAAATTCATGCATGATGCAGTACTGTTACTAAAGTGAAATGTCAATTTGTCAGAAACTTGCAATGTATTGGGATCTGCTTAACTTCTAGTGACAAGTGATCCAACTGAGGGGGGAAAAAGGAAACTATGAATTTAGTCAAATAGAAAATGCTGAGAAAATCCCAATGTCTTTTGACATGCTTGTCAATGTCAAGGGTGCTAAAATGTTCGACATCAAGAACATAGATTTCAAAATGTAGCATTCCAAGATGATGACATGCATAATATGAAATGGTTAAAATTTCCCACTATCTTTAACTTAAGCAACAAAATCACACTAAATGATGTAGACCGAATTTTGGCCCCTGTGATCTTCATCCTCTGTTGTCATGTCTAGACTATGTTACATTATATGGCCAAAGAGACTTTGCAGATGTAATTAAGGTTATTAATTAATTGGTGTTAAATAGGGAAATTAGTCTGGATTATCTAGGTGGGCCCAATGTAATCACAAGACCTTAAAGATGGTTTCTCCCAGGTGAAGACAAAATGGAAGTCAGAGACCTGGCAGAAGGGGGGAAGTCAGAGAGGTTCAGAGCAGGAGCAGGATTCAACACATAATGCTGGCTTAAGGATAGAGTGTGCCACGTGTCAAGGAAACCAGGACCTCAGTGTTTTAACTACAAGCAATTGAATTTTTCAAACAACCTGAATGACCTTGATTCTTCCCCAGAGCGCCCTGAAGGGAATGCAGCTCTGTCAATGCCTTGATTTTGGCTTTGTGAGATCCTGAGCAGTAAATCCAACTACGCCATGACAAACTTCTGATCTCCAGAATTGTGAGAGTATAAACAGCTGTTGTTTTGCGCTGCTAATTTTGTAGTGGTTTCTTACGCAGAAATAGGAAACTAATACAATTATTAGTGTGTGAGTGTGAACCCAATCTCATATGAGAATGAGATTGAACTCAATAATGTTACTGTATATGTGTGTGCACGCACACACGAGTGACAACTGAGCTGATGAATGAGCGATGTACAGCATGTGGAAGAGCTGTCCAGGAGCCCTGCGTAACCTTCCAAGTTAGGTTAGGTCTTGACGCAGTTTTTAGACATGAATCTGTACAATTAAAGAATTGATGTTGACATGACTGGACAATAGCAACCCCTTAAACTCTCTGTCAACAAACCAAGTACCACTTGATGAAAGGAATATGAGTTTGGTCATTGTCTAAAAAAAAATTGGAAGCAATGACACTGCCTACTAAGTTCAATAGATTGTTAGCATCAAAACTTGTAGGAGGACAGGCAGCTTGGAAGAGAGTCCTGGAGATGAGAGCAGAGTACTCTTCTAAGAAACGCTGCATCTTCAGTATCCTGATGGCCCAGAGGATATCTGCGAACATCCATGATGATTCTATATCGAAAAGTGATTAGGATGAGTGGCACTGAATTGCAAGAAATTTTAGAAATGTTTTTCAGTCAATTTATTTCGCTTACAATTTTTCCTTTCATTATAATCACTTGTATACTTTAAATTTTTCTTCAAGAATAGTATATGATAAAATTTATGTCTTATCTAAAAGATCTATTGAAATATTTAAGTGATAAGAACACATTGCCTCATAGCAGCATTTTTTTTTCTCTTTTTTTAGTGGTTCAAAAATAACAGTGCATCTTACAATCAGTGGTCTTGTGGATTCAGTGAAATAATATCACCCTTCCACACATTGTTTTTCCTGTGGCTTTTCTCCGTCTTAGTTCATCTATGTTTACGCCTGAGAGAATATATATCTCAGCTTTGAGAAGCACTTAGGAGACCTTAGGGTTTCTTTCAATTTTAAGATTGGACAGCCCTGTGATTCTTTTCATTACATATTTAGGTCAGAATACTGAGACTTATATTTCAGTAACTTATTGATTTTTTTTCTTTTCCTTTACAATTCTGTGTGAAATCTAGTTTTACAAACAAATGACTCCTTCCAGCAATGGTTTGCTACAATTGCTCACTTCTCTGTAACTATTTCCTTTAGGCTTCTAGCACCCATGGCCCAAATCTGGCCTTTTTTAAAAGGAGAACTGACTTCCTGAAATGTGACAATAATGAGAGAAAACTACAGGATGAGCTCTATTGTTTGTTCAAGAGTCTGTAAACAAGACTCCCAGAGATGCTCTTTGTTCTTATCCAGGCAGCAATGATATATTCAGGAATAAACTTGGAATAGACAGTGTTAGACTGGAGAGACTAAGTGTAACGAGTGAGGATTTTGTTTATTCACTATTTACTGTGATTATACCCTGCAATCATATTGTACATTTTAGAACTTTGAGATGTACCTGGTGATATCCAGCACTTATTCAGATTATAAATGTGATTCTGGGCTCATGCTCCCAGAAAGTAGAACATGACTCACCTTCGCTTGGACGTTACCACTCAAAGTGTGAAATCCCGATGAGGCTTTTGGGAATCAGACACACTCTGCTCCTAGCTTGGAAAATGTTGCCAAATATCTTTACTATTAATCCTAACTGTGCCAACTTTGTTGTTTATCCCTGAGTTCATGACTTTCAACCCTTTTTTATTGCAACCTACAACAAAATAATGCATTTTATCTCCAAACCTAGTCAATGTCTATAAATTTACACACAAATGCACACTCATATATCTAAACAAGTTTCATGAAACTATACTTACCTTTACTATGTATTTATATTCTGAGATTTATTCTATTCTTTCAAAAACAGAATGTCCTCCCCACAAAACTGATTTCATGATTCACTACTTTGTTGTGACCCAAGCATTCCAGTACTTTCTCATTGAACTACATTTTGTACTTCCAATTAGGCACCTTGCTCGGGAAGTGGTTTGTTTATTTTACAACCATTTAGTACAAGTGAATGAAATGTGTTACATCACCTGATTTTGGTATCCTGGGACACATGGAAAAATGATGTCCCCATGCTCTTTTTGCTATAGAGCAGACACATTCAGTCATACCAGGGCCTTTTAGCCACATTCCTCAAATCTTGTACTAGAGTCATTCTTAGATGTACCTTAGTGGGTCAGTGCTTCTCCTCTATATGTATATATCCAGTTGCCTTTGCATCATTGCTTGAAAGGACTATTCTTTCCGCATTGAATTTTCTTGTCACCCTTGTGAAATCAATTGACCATAGAGTTTACTTCTGGACTCTCAATTCTATTCTGTTGATATATGTGTCTATCCTTATGTCAATACCACACTGTCTTGATTACTGTAGCTTTGAAATAAGCTACAACATATTCTTGTTTCAACTTTGTTCTTTTTAAAATTGCTTTAGCTATTCTGGATCTCTTGTATTTCCATTATTAGTTTTAGTATCTGATTTTCAGTCTCTACGAAAATGGGAGCTGAGATTTTGATAGGAATTACATTAAATATGTCATTCAGTTTGGTGAGTATTGTAATCTTAATATGCCAATGCATGTAGATAAGATGTCTTTCTATTTTTTAGGTTTTCTTTAATTTCTTTCAATAATATTTTGTGGGTTTTAGTGTAAAAGTCTTGCATTTTTGTTAAATTTATGCCTATGTACTTTATTCTTTTTGATGCTATTGTAAATGAAATTATTTTCTTCATTTCACTCTTGGATTGTTCGATGTTACTGTGTAGAAATACAAGTGATTTTTGTATATTGTTATCTTGTCCTGTAACCTTGTTGAACTCATTTATTATATCTAATAGTTTTTTGAGGGTTTTGTGTGTAAGTGTGTGTGTGTGTATGTGTATTCATTAGAATTTTTTCTGTGTACAAGATCATGTCATCTGCAAATACAGATTGTTTTATTTCTTCCCAGCCTGGATACTTTTTAAATTTTCTTTTTCTTTCCTAATTGTTTTGGCTAGAACCTCTAGTACAATGTTAAATAGAAATGGCAAGAGTGAACATTCTTGTCTCATTCTTGATTTTAGAGGGAAAGCTTTCAGTCTTTCACTGTTAAATGTGATGTTAGCTGTGGATTTTACATAAATGTCCTTTTTCAGTTTGAGTAAGTTCCCTTCTATGCCTAGTTTGTTGAGAGTTTTTGTCATGAAAGGGTGTTGGATTTTGTCAAAGGCTTTTTCTGTGTCTATTGAAGTGACTGTGATTTTTTTTGTCCTTTATTCTATTAATATGGTGTATTACGTTAATTGATTATTGAATGTCAAACAAATCTTACATTATGGGATAAACTCCAGTTGGTCATTGTACATAATCCTTTTTATGAGTTGTTGGATTAAGTCTATTACTATTTTGCTGAGAATCTTTGCATATATATTTATAAGGGAGGTTGGTCTGTAGTTTTCTTTCATTGTGATATCTTTATCTAGTTTTGGTATCAAGGTAACACTGTCCTCATAGAACAAATTGGGAAGTATTTCCTCCTATGTTTTAGTCATGAAGGATTGGTGTTTAAAGGAAGATTTTTAAACAAAATTCCACCAAATGTTTATATTTGGTAGAATTCACCAATAAAGCCATCTAGTCTTGAGCTTTTCTTTGTGGAAGATTTTTAATTATTAATTTAACCTCTTTACTTGTTACAGCTCTGTTTAGATCTTCTAATTCTTCCTGAGTCCATTTCAGTAGTTTGTGTCTTTCCAGAAATTTGTCCATTTTATCTAGGCTATCAACAACATTATTCATAGTATTCCCTTATCATCTTATTTTTAAAAAGTTGAGTAATGCACCCTTTTATTCCTGAGCTTAGTGATTTGAGTTTTCTCTCTTTTTTTTCTTGGTAAGATTCACTAAAGATTTATCAATTTTGTTGATCTCTTCAAAGAACGAATATTTGCTTTTGTGGATTTACTCTATTGTTTTTCTTTCCTGTACTTTGTTTATTCCTCTTCTAATCTTTATTATGTCCTTCCTTCTGCTTGCTTTACATTTAGTTTACTCTTCTTTCTCTGGTATCTGAAGGTGGAAGGTGAGGTTATTGATTTGATATCTTTTTTCCATTTTAATGTAGGCATTTATAGCTATAAATTTCCTCCTAAGCATTGCTTTAGCTGCATCCAATGTATTGTGGTATTCTGGCTTTTGTTTTCATTCATCTCAAAATATCTTCTAATTTCCCTGTGATTTTTTCTTTGACTCATTGGTTCTTTTGGAGTCTATTGTTTTATTTCTAAATATTTATGAATTTCCCAAACTTCTTTCTGTTATTCAATTCTAATTCCATTTTATTGTTGTTGGAGAATACTTTTTATGTTATCAATCTTTTAAATTTATTGAGATTTGTTTTATGACCTAATACATAAGTCGTACAGAATGCTCTATGTGCACTTGAGAAGAACGGTTTTCTTCTGTTGTTGAGTGGAGTGTTCTCTAGATGTCTATTATGTCTAGTAAGTTTATACTGTTATTCAAGTCTTTCACTTCTTTATTAATCTTCTGTGTAGTTGTTCTATCTGTTATTGAAAGTAGGACGTTAAATACTACAACCATAATTGCTGAAGTATCTATTTCTCACTTCAGTTCTCTCAGTTTTTGTTTCATATATTTGGGGGCTCTGTTGTTAGATATAATATGTTTATAACTGTTGTATTTTCTTGATGATTTGATCCTTTTACCATTATAAAATATACTTCTTTGTCTTCATAACTGTTTTTTTAAGTCTATTTTATCTGATATTAATATAGCCAGTCCAACTCTCTTTTGGTTACTGTTTGCTTGGTATATAATTTTTCATATTTTTTACTTTTAACCCATTTATGTCTTTGGCCCTAAAGTGTGTCTCTTGTAGACAGCACACGTATAGTTGAATCATGTTATTTTATCCATTCTGCCCATCTCTGGCTTTTAATTGGAGTTTTTAATCCATTTATATTTAATATAATTGCTCAAAGGTAGGATTTTCATCTGCTTTATTATTTGTTTTCCATGCTTTTGTCTTTTTATTCCTCTTTCCCTCCATTACCGCCTTCTTTTGTGTTAAACAGATATTTTCTAATATATTATTTTAATGATCTTGTCATTTCTTTTACTATACATATTTTCAGTGATATTCTTAGGAATTACCCTGGAGATTATAGTTAATATCTTAATTTGTAACAATCTAATTTGGATTAAGACCAATTTAATTTCTATAGTATACAAAAATTTTGCTTCTATATAGTTGTTCCCTTCCCCCTCATTTGTATTATTGTTGTCTTACAAACTACATCTTTTTACATCATAAGCCCATCAACACAGTTCTATAATTGTTGCATTGTGCAGTTGTCTTTTAAATGAGTTAGCAGGGAAAAAGTGTTATAAACATAAGACATTATTACTGTCTTTTATATTTGCCTATAGAGTTAATTTTATCAGTGCTTTTTATTTCTTCATGTGGATTCAAATTACTCTCTAATGCCCTTTCACTTCATGTTTACTGGCAATGAATTTTCTCAATTTTTGTTTATCTGAGGATGTCTTAATTTTGTCTTCATTTTTGCAGTGTAATTTTTCTGGGTATATAATTCTTGGTTGACAGTCTTTCTTTAGCTCTTTGAATCTGTCACTCAGCTGCTTTCTGGCCTCCCTGGTTTCTGATCATGGAGCTTCTAATCTTATTGAGGATCATTTGTACATGATGAATTATGTCTCTCCTGTTGCTTTCAAGATTCTCTTTTTTTTCACTGGATTTCAAAGGTTTGATCAGGATGTGCCTAGGTGTAGATCCCTTTGAGTTTATCCTACATGTAGTTTGTTGAGCTTCTTGAATATACAAATTTTAATCAATATGGGAAATTTTCAGCCATTATTTCTTCAAATATTCTTTCTGTCCCTTGTCCCTCTCTTTTCTCCTTCTGAGACTCCTATTGTGCATATTGTTCAGATGCCTGATGGAGTCTTATATGTCTCTGAGACTCTATTCATTTTTGTTTGCTCCTTTTTCTTCCTGTTCCTAAAGCTAGCTATTCTCAATTAACCTATCTTCAAGTTTGGTGATTCTTTCTTCTGGCTTCTCATACCTGCTGTTGAACCCTCTCAGTGAAATTTTCATTTCACTGATTGTGCTTTTCAATTCCAGAACTATTATTTGGTTCTTTTATATAATTTTTATCTTTTTATTAATATTCTATATTTAGTGAGACATTGTTTTCATATTTTCCTTTAGTTCATTAGATATGGTTTTCTTTAGTATTTTTAACATGTTTATAAAAGCTCTTTTAAAGTCTGTGTCTTTTAGGTCCAACATCTGGGCTTATTCAGGGACAGTATCTATTGACTACTCCCCCTTTGCCCTCTGCCCCCCCATGGGAAAAAAGTGTTTATTGATTGCTTTTCTTTCCTGTGTACTTTTCCATTTCTTTGTATATCTCATTATTTTTGGATGAAAACTGAATATTTTAAATAATATAATGTGGAAGCTCTGGAAATCAGATCTACTCCTCACTCACTCCAACTAGGAATTGTTATTGTTTCTATTTGTTGCTATTATTGTTGTTTTTGCTGTTTGTTGTTTAATTCCTGAACTATTTGTTGTATGTGGCAATTGAATTCTCTTCTTGGCTAGCTTAATTGTCAGCTAATGATGTGACTAAGATTTCCTTGAAAGCCTTGAACCAGTAAGTCTCCCAGTCTTGCTGAGAGGATCTATGTGCATCTGGGGAATACCTTAAATTCTGACAAGAAGTTTACTTAGCTTTCACTTTCTGCTTACAGAACTTCAAGGTCAGAACTTTCCCGGACATACATACAATTCCACAAGTATGTATGTACAAGTACTTCTAGGTTTCCAGGAATATGTCAGAGTTTATCAAAGCCCCCTAAGAATATTTCATTCCTATGCTTCTCCTTTTAAGTTTTCTTGTCAGCTGCAATTGTTATCCCCCTAAGGCAGTTGCAATGTTAAGTAAGCAATTGCTGCTGGTTTTTTTCCACAAATGCCCAAGGGTAAAGGCTGTTCTCAGTGAGCAGGCTCCAAGCCATGTCTAATAAAGACAAGCTCTGCAAGTGGAGATTTTCATGGAGCTGCCAAACAGGTCAAATAATGACAATTCTCTGGGGATAGGACTTGGGGGAGCTCTATATCTGGTTTTCTTTTGTTGTTGTTTGTTTGTTTGTTTATTTGTTTTTCCTGCCAATGAGTGCTAAGCTGCAGTTTTTCACAGCTAACATAATTATGAGGCTGTTAGTTTTCATAGCTGCCCTACAGCTGGGGAGAGAAAGACTGGAGTAAGTAAATTAAAATGCCACAAAACTTGCTGTCTTCACAGAGATTCAAGTGTTTTTCTTGAATAAACACTCCTTGGAATTTTGTAAGCCTTTCCTTAATTTCCAGAGTTCTCAAAAAGTTCATTTGGACAATTTTTACTAGTGTTCCCACTGCTTTTACGAAGGAACAGATTTTCAGTGGTTCTTACTCTGCCAATTTAGAAGGTTTCTCCTCTTCTTTTTACCTACTTTTTAATTTCTCTATCACCTAGAACAATAGGGAATGTTAGGCAAACCTATACACTGATATAATATAGACTATTTCCACAGTATGTCATGAATATATCTTCTTTCTTCTACTTTATTCTTTATGGATTTTCCTTCTTCTACTGTGCTAGGAAGGATATGCTAGGAAACATGTGGTGGGTGTTTTATACTGTGTTTCCCTGAAAATAAGACCTAGCTGGACCATCAGCTCTAATGCGTCTTTTGGAGCAAAAATTAATATAAGACCATGTCTTATTTTACTATAATATAAGACTGGGTATTATATAATATAATATAATATAATATAATATAATATAATGTAATGTAATGTAATGTAATGTAATGTAATGTAATGTAATGTAATGTAATATAATGTAATGTAATATAATATAGTATAAACTGGGTCTTATATTAATTTTTGCTTCAAAAGATGCATTAGAGCTGATGGTCTGGCTAGGTCTTATTTTCAGGGAAACATGGTATAAATAAAAATGTAATAACTTCTGATTTCAAGGAAATGAAAAAAAGTGTTTGAAACATTAAAAATTAAAACAGTTCTGTCATCACTACCACCAGTCATCTTGGAACACAAGCAAGATTTATGCTTCTATGTAACTTTAAACAAGAACCTTAGGACATTCTTTTTAACTGTCCAGGGCCTAGCAAAGTCAGGGCTGCTGAGCCTCCTTACGACAATATTTAATGTTGCTAACTGAAGAAAAGAGATCCAGATGGCTCCGGAGGTTCATTTCTACCCTCTTTCATTTGTTTAGCAAGGAAGTGTCTCAGTAGGTCTGAGTTAGCTCGATGCAAGACTAAACTAGTACCAGAGACTGAGCTCTGAGGCTCCCTCTTGGTATCAAGACTACTTCTTTACCATGACGTTCCATTGTACATAGTCACCTAGATATTTTCTGCCTCCTGTCCCCAGAAATATACAGTATTATGAAGTTACGATGTTTCCATTGAATCACTTTATAGGTAACCTAAGCATAAGTCTCAGGGAACCATGTCACTTTCAATACTTCCGGGCTTGCATGCTTTCCCCCGTAATAAATGCATTCTATAAATACTTTCCATTACACTCGTGGTATATGTGTCTATGACCCATTTGTATGGTGCTAATTATAAAAATTAAACATCAATGAAGGAGAGGAAATATTTGTAATAAAGTTATATACCTTCCAAACTCTTAAGAAACTCAAGCATACATATTTCCCAAGCATCTAACCTTTACCTCTTAAACATATATAGTTTCTTTTTATTTTTATTTTTCCTGTCTTTGAACATGAAAACTCAAGTGACAGACAAACCTTCTCATTATCCTTGTTTATTTCAGATCAGTGGGCTTATCACTCTGGTAAAACTGTCACAGAGGAGAATGAAAGCTATAAAAACATTCCATGAACAAGAAGACACATGAATAAGTACTGAGATCAAACATAATAAAGTAGCCTATGTAGGTCAGTTGTCCCTTGGATTGATGCTATGCAGTAAATAGAATTATGGCAACTCAAAAGCCTTAACAATTGGCTTTTATATTTGACTCTCTTACTTTTGTAGGTCTCTCATTTAACATGCTTTAGTTAATATTTTAACACATTGAGTCTACTACTCCTTTCTTGCTGTGTAGGCAGATGCCCAGGACTTACTGGGACGGTATGCTGTCAGTCCAGAACAGTTGGATGGAGGTCACAAAACTCCCAAAGAGAGACTGTAGAGGGGCTATTTGAGCTATTTAATGGGGTAGAATTTGAACCGTGTGCTCTACTAGCAACAATTTTGCCAGCTAGCACATTTTCTCAGCACCTTTCCAAATCTGACAATGATGCCACAGTCAAAAACAGTAACATCTCTGCTGCCTCAGGAAATAAGCAATTAAGCAAAGCATGTCTTACCTTAATGTCTTTAATAAAAGAAATATCTTTGTGATATAAGGAACTGATATTTATTAAGAGGTTTCTATGTGCTGTGCATTCTTCAACATTCTTTTATGGTATCCTTAGAACAGCCCTGTAAACGGGTTTTATTTCCCCTATTTTCCATTATGGAAACTAAGCATCAGAATTATTAAAGCTTTATCTGTCATTTCATAGCTAAGAAATGTTGGACCAAGATACAAAAACAAAAAAAACACCTCTAGATTTGCTTGACTGTAAAACCAAGCAGTTGTCACTATATGATGCAAAATTGTAGACACCAACCACTCACAGCAATGCCATTTGACACCCATCATAGAGTCACTTTCCCAAAGTGACACCAACTCCTTGGGGTGAAAAATCTCATTGTAATTGTTTAACTTGAGGAAATCAAGGGTAGAAAATGTGTTCTTTGGTCCCTAGGTCTTAATTTCTGGTAACATAGAATGCTTAAACTGAGAGAAATAAGTGTATGATGAAGTTTCCTCAGGCAAGACTTTAAAGGCAAATCTATTAATAGGTCATGATAAGCTTCAGGAACTTCTGCAAGTTAGAGCACCTTCCTCTCCTACCATAGAGTAAAAACTGACCAGCTGGTTCTGCTTGCTAATTACATGTTCCCTCATTACTTTTTATGACTAAAGACTTATTTGGTAATCTTCAAAGATATACGGAAGCCAGTAGGAGATTATTAATGCCCCAGTTCTGGGTGTTTGAGACTCTCCTGCTGGGGCCCTAGCTTTGAGTCCCACTGGTATTGACTTAGTTCCTTAATCTCTTAATTGAAAGATAACTTCAAATAATGTTGCACAAGCTGGAGGACGGGCTCAGGGATAGACAGGTTTACCTGAGAAGAAAAAGTAAGAAATGGAGTTTCTCTTTGTGAACCAAAGTTCAAACAGACCTCTAGTCAATGAAGCAAAATGGCAAATAGTACCAAGCACAACCTATAGATCAAAAAATCAGTTTTTATTTGCAAAGCATAAAAAAATGTCTGTCCTAAAGAGTTGTTGGGCTTTCTGACTCTTCGCGTCTCTGAATCCTCCCCCAACGGGATAACACTGAAGCTGTCAGAGGGTGATTAACAATCATTGCTCGACACTGACAACACAGATTGTGTCTACGTACAAGTATGTAGAAACTTCTATTCCTAATCCAATGATCTCTTTTTAGTTAATAGTAACAATTTTTATTAATGATTGTTAGCAGATCAAGGAAAGTGTGCTAGTTCATTCGTGAAAATGTTGAATTCAGGGTGCCTGGGGATAATCAAGAGGAATATCCAGAAAGTGCTTGGATATATGTATGTAGGGAACTTGGGACTCAATGAGCTGCGGCTATGGATGTGGGAATCATCAGTACATATGTGGTTATAGATACAAAATGTGTGCACGGACCCACGTAATGTATTGGTTGACCCTTTCTATTGTAGCTTACTCATCACTTCCACCATGTTTCCTAAGTTTTAGTTCAACTATTTATCTTATTAATACAGAAAAAAACCTCACACTTCTAAAGCTTTACTTATGTGTGGTTATGTCTGAATTGTTTTTACTTTCTCTGCCAGATGAATTCTTACTAATGCTACAAAGACCAGTTTAGACCAACTTCCTTTGTGAAGTGTTTCCCCAAATATCACTCCCAACCCAAACAGAACTGACCCTCTTTTCTCTGTTCCAATAATATCTTGTACATCCTTCCATCAAGGTATTAATCACAATGCACTGTCATTGTTAGGGAGCTCATTGAAGATATGGGCCTTTAGTTTCTGCCTGTTCCTCTTTCTGTATAGGTAAGTGCAGGACTGAGCTGACCATCCACATATAGATGGGTTCCCACGTGTCAACTCCTTTCAGCAAAAAGTCAAAACCCTTATTGATCACTTTATGGAAGATTCATCCCACTACTGTCTAGCATGTAGTAGGGGTCCAACCAATGTTCATTCTTGAAAGAGTAAAGTCTTAGGAGTCTCTAGTGAAGACTAGAGTAAACGCTAGTGTTGAGAACAAAAATGTCAATACAGACACAGTCAAATGATTAATATCACTTCATTCAGATCTTTTGTTTTTCAATTTGGAGACTCGTTTTGAGAATTCTAAAAAGTAATTTAAAGTTTGTTTTCATGCAGTTCTCTGTGTTTGAACCTTTAGCTAAGAGTTGTTGTTTTTTCAGACGGTTGAAGATGGTGAAGTTACTTGTCCTGAGGTATTTTATTTTGTCTTTTTGTTTTACTTGTATCGATTTTTGTACTATCCCACTCTGCAACTTGTCGACGCCGAGGTTTATATCTACTTCACTGACCCTCACTTCAGGGACAGCCACATTTCAGGAATTACGTGTTTTCTGTAAGAGGGCAATTTTCTTTTATCCCTTCAGAGTAAGTATATTTGAGCTCATGAAACTCTGCTTGAAGTCAGCTTGTGTCTCACACTTGGAGGCAAGATGCCGCTGAAGGAGAACCTAAACTGCAGCTTTTATAGGAAACTCACTTAAAAACTTAACATCTTCTTATGCACTTGGTTCTAGTAAAACACAAGCTAAAGGATTTCTTTACAATTCATTTGTTATTTTAAATGAATCTGGTTCTTAGGGAGTCTACTTCTTTAAGAGTTAAAAATAAGGTAAATGGTTCATTTTGCTTTTTAAGGAAGTTTCACTGAAGTTTACATGACCATTATATTTATTTTACTTTTCTCAGACTCTTATTTCAAGGATTTTTTTTTCTGATGTGTTTTCTTTTTTTCATCCAATCGCATTTTTAAAAAATATCCTCACTTACAAGAGTCAAAATAGCAGATATTAAAACGGACATAAATGGACAGATATAAATGGACAGATGTTAAAACAGACAAACTTTGGAAATATTTTAATGGTTTCTCAACCAACCTTTGGTTTCCATCAGCAAATGAATGTTGTCAAGAATTCTAAGCCATTTTCTCTCTCCCTATAGTGCTCTGGTGTGCAATAGCTTAGCAACATACATGCATACCTACCAACACTCTCACTAGATGTCCACGTGCATCAGATGATTGATAAGCATCTTTTTCTTTTTGCTGAGAGAAAGAGTTAGCCCACAGGAACCCATCTGTATATAGACAGTCAGCTCACCCCTACCCCCTACCTATACAGAGAGGGCTATGGGCAGAAGCTAAAGGGGCTGTTTAATGAGGAAACTTGTGACAATGTACACCACCAGGGGCCTAAGTACTCTGCAGAGCTTGGGAACCAGTGCCTTGCCTCCCTCAGGTGGATTCGAAGCAGTGGGCTTTGACAAGGTGCCTCAAATGAAGGAATGTCTCCCTATAGACTGGGAGGACTTGGAGGTGTCTATGGTCTTGCAGGGATGTGCATGGTAGCTGAGATCCACTGAGTTGACATGATTTCATTTGTACCCACGAGCTGCAGAGTAATCAAATTATTGATGTGTTTCCAAACTGTGGTGACTCTCCTTATCTTGGTTCTGGCACAAAATGAAAATCTTAGTGTTGGATTTGTTGGTCTTTGTTATCTCTGGTCAGATTTGGGGAGCTCTACAAAGTTGGTTAATGCAATTTTGGACATTAATTTAAGCTTCCAAAAGCCTATTAAAAACGTAAGACCTATTAGGAACTATCAAGCCTGACCCTTTTAATTGGAAAGAAAATATACAGAATAAAAGAGCCCTCATAAGTCAGAAAGAGTTGACCTATAGGGTCAACTATAGGGTTAAGAAATAGCTGATCCTTTAAGCCAGATGGGTCCCTCATAAGGAAGAAATAATTTGGGCCCTTTCCTTTGTGATTAAATTCACAACACTACATTGATGAAATGTACAAAGAGGTACTGTCACATGCAGAATTTACCTTAGAAGTTGTTAAAAAGTTGATACTTTTAAAAAATGTTTACTATGAGCTAGATACCATGTTTCCCCGAAAATAAGACCTAGCCAGGCAATCAACTCTAATGCATCTTTTGGAGCAAAAATCAATTTAAGACCCACTATTATATCATATTATGTTATATTATATTGTATTATATTATGTCTTATATTATAGTAAAATAAGACTGGGTCTTATATTAATTTTTGCTCCAAAAGATGCATTAGAGGTGATTGTCCCCCTAGGTCTTATTTTCGGGGAAACACTTGCATAAATTATTACCTTAATCTGCATGATATCTAAGTAGCAATGTTATACTTATTTTAAGATGGCATGTAAGTAACTTGTCTGAGGTCGTTTTGCTTGGAAGTGCCAAAATAGACATTTGAATCAGGTATATCTGACTCTAAATCTCATAGTCTTAATCCTAAAACAAGATACTTTATTTTTTTAAGAAAAGAAGCAAGGTTTTGAAAGCTCTAACTCAGTGTCATGATTTGACATTACAATAAAACATTAGGATTTGGAATGTTGAACTGGTGCAAAAGCCAGAATGTAATATAAATACTA
Source organism: Rhinolophus sinicus (assembly GCF_057876585.1). NCBI lineage: Eukaryota > Metazoa > Chordata > Mammalia > Chiroptera > Rhinolophidae > Rhinolophus > Rhinolophus sinicus. The sequence continues at coordinate 165,520,772 of NC_142517.1, read as the reverse complement.
AAATGACAACTCAACCTTCCTGACTCTCTCTCTGAGCATTCTGTCACCCTGGGCCTTAATTTATGTGTCTGTGCAACATTCAACAGAAGAAACGGAGAAGTGTTCAGAAAGTCTGTTTGCATTGTTGCATGTACAGGTCAGTTCGTATCTCACCTCCTCTGTGAAGCCGTGGCTAGATTACCACACCTCAAGTGGTTTCTTCCTCCCTGTACTGATTCCTCATTCATAATTGGTACAGTTGACCTGGCAACTAGTCAACACAGCCGTGTGACAAATATTTCATTTGAAAGTTGAACTAGGCATTTACATTGCACATTGTTTAAATGTCAGATATGTTTATCTCTCATCTCCCCATCCAGGTGGCCATCTCCATGAGAGCAGAGATGATAGCTTATACTTTCTAGAAACCACCTCAATAGTGCCTGTGTGCAGGGCCTTGCATAGTTGGTCCTCCTATACTGTCCAACAATTTTCTAATGATATCTATATAAATGAGGCCTACACTAAACTAGATTCTAAGCATGTTTTACATTTAGAATGAGGTGTTCAGGAGCCCCTGCTCAGTGAGGATTTCCATCATCATCTTCTTTGGGCATTAAAGCTCTGGATTATTAAATCCAATGTGTTTTCCTCCCTCTTCCTTTGACTTCAGTCTCAGACTGAAGTGTTTATTATCTGCAGCATCTCCCTGAAACTCTCTGTGATGTTGACTGGCCCTTCCTTCTATTCCTTCCTACTATTCTTGCTGTCCTCCTACCCATTAACTCTTTCCTTGAGAGGCAACAGGATAAACAGAATAATCTGGGGCTTTGGAGTCACACTTAGCTGAAAACCCTATCTCCACTTAAGAAAATTAAATAGCATCTCTGTGTCTCAGTTTGCTGATCTGTAACATGTAGAGAACTGTACCCATCTCAGGATTTATGTGAGTGAGGACAAAAAAATTAGTTAGGTAAAAGACTTAGTCTGACCCTTGGCCCACCATGGGGAATGATAAGTTTGCTTTTCCTTTTTTCCTTCTTCTCTATATCCTCTCTCCCTTTGTTACTGCTTTTCTTCTCCTTCCTTCTCCTAGATATAGGTTTCCCTATACATTCTCTGAGCGATCTCATCAATTTTATTCTCCCAGAAGATAATCCTAACTCTGTATTAGTATTTACAGTCTGAAAGACTTGCTATAGCTTCTGGTCCTGGATTTTTCACCATGAATAATGAGTTCTAGGCTGACAGAATGTCTGTTATATTTCCTCATCTTCCCACTCCTCAAAACAAGTCACTTCTGCTGATAATTCACAGGCATGCAGGAGCAAAATGTCAGCCACTGCTGCTTGCCCACCAAGGCCTGCGGAATCTTCTGCGGTACCTTCTGAGTGGCCAGCGGCTCAGCTTCAGTGGTATAGAGGAACCTCTCCCACCTTCAGTCTCTCTTAACCAGTTCTTCTTGCTCGTTGTTCCTGGATAAGCTTTCTAAAATCACAGCTGGAATTGTGTTGCTTCCCTGCTTAGTACTCAAGTGGCTCCCCACTGCCTGTCACAAAGGTCTCAGCTCCTTGGTTACAGCCTTCACTTTTAAGCCCTGAACTCCTTTTCTGTCTTATTCGCCCACAGTATGTATCCTGTGCTGTCATCAAAGGGGATTACTCAGTGTCCCAAGAACACACCATTGTTCTCTGCTGCCTTTGTGTCTTTTGTTTCCGCTGTTTCATCCTCCATCGGTGCTTTCCTCCTCACCCCTCCAATCCTTCTTGCTGAGCTCTTGCCCATCCTGAAAGAACCAGTTTAAAGGTTTTTGACACTTGGTAAAACTGATTCCTTCTTTGCTCCCCCTTTGGGGGCCCTCTGCCTCCCCTTACCAAAACCCTTTCTCAGGTTCCTTCCCTGGCTCGTCCCCAGGTCCCCCTGCAGCTCTTCCTCCCACCACACACTAGGTCAGCATTTTCCACACTATTTTGTCACAGAACTCTTTTCAAAAATGGTAGTGTGGAATAAAGTACACAGACAGCACAGAGTGAATTGACAGACCAATTCATTGCTGCAAGACATGATCAACATTCAATCCCACGCTTTTATAAACTTAGAAATGACTCCATTAAGTTGGATCCTCATATCAGGTGCATTCTCACGTTTCTTCCTCTATTTTGCTTTCATTGCAGCACAACATAAAATTTCACTTGTCACAGGTATAATATAGCAAAGAGAAAATGAAACATGGACATTTTTCTTGCTACTTTTTTTTTTCCAGAAAATAAAAGCTTCATCTTATCTTTGAAGCCCTCGGTCTTTTTACTTCTTTGATTTAGACACCATCCGCGAAAGACAAGACTCAGCTTTTTATTAAAACTTCCATTTTTCAGGCAGTGATACATAGAGAATAAGTTTATGTACTAGTAATATTTAATATGCAATAAAGGATGAATAACACTACCAATATATGTTGAATTTATCAGATACAGACCGGTGATCATTACAAATGAGATATATTAATGATGGCAAATAATGCCTGTGTTTCCCACTCATTAATGCATCTGGTGGCCTCTCCATGCCAGTGCCTGGCATTCTCAGTGGGGCACAAATTCCTCACAGGCACATTATTGCATCACAACAATGACTCTGAACAGTGATTAGTTTTTCTTACATATAATGCAGTTTGGATTTAAAAGCCAGAGGAGCTGTTGTTATTACTACTGCTGTAGCATAGTTATTAACAACATCTCCGGGAATCCAGGGTTCCACAGAGTGTACTTTGGAAAACATTGCCCTGATATTCTTGCATTCATTTACATAATTTCGGTTACTGCCTTCTAAGCCACAAATCTAATGTCCTCCATGAAAATTTACTTTGATACTGCTAAGTTGAAGGGTACTCAAATTTGCATTTCTACAACTCCTGGCAGTGTGTACCTAGGGCAGAAACAAAGTAAGGGAGGGAAGGAGTAGGGAATCTTTCCAATTTTTACAACATTTCCAAAATTTGGTGTTCGTAGTGAAGGTGATACAAGGGCAAATTCACAAAATCATTTAGTATAAAATTCCTTGTTCAATCAAATGTGAACATAATTTGAATTATTAATGTCAGGGGTCAGTAGAGTTAAAACAGGTTTTCTAGTGAGATTTTATAAGTAGGAAATGTTTGGGGTTTTTTTTTGATGTTGTTAAGAAACATGCTCTGACACTACCAAAATCAGTTAACATAATTCTAAGATTACACATCATCTAGACGTACTCTTTTGCTACATTTAAAAGTTTGTAAATTCTCAATTTAGTTTCTGATATTTTTCCCCATTCTTGAGTTTAATTTTTCTTGGTGCCAGATATCTAGTCTGCTCAGTTACGGGGGGTGGGCTGGGGAGGTCAGTGGAACTTATGCCACTGCATTGACGTGCTCTTGTCAACTCCGATTATCTACTTTGTGTCTGCCTGCTTTGGGCCTAAATGAAACCTAGAGTTGTTCTCCAGATCATAGACAATCTATCATTTCTGCCCATGTCTTTGATTATTTTACGCTATAGCAGGTAAGTCTTTTTGAAATAGCTACTGATAATTACCTCGCTATTGTTTTGTGACTGAAGTCACTTACCTCTTCTTAATGAGGATAGATAATCCTGCCCTGAGTGTACTTGTGTAGGGTTTGCTTTCCAGCAGACTTATGTGTCTCTCTTTTCCTCCTGCCCGTGTTGGTGTTCTGACAGTTTCAAAGAAAGCATGGAGAAATCATCCTACTCTGACTGGCTGATAAACAACAGCGTTGCCGAGCTTGTGGCTTCTACAGGCCTCCCAGTGAACATCAGTGACGCCTACCAGGACCCTCGCTTTGATGCTGAGGTAAGAGGAGTCCTTTTGTGCAGGAGCCTAAGGGTTCAGTTATCACCCTGTTGAGGGTCTGCTGGTTGGAGCAAAAAAGGGACATCATACAGATTAACAGCCCGAGTTGACTGGCAATTCTTTCACATCATTCCCCTGTGATCTGATTTTTTGCACTGCCCACTGTTGACTGACTGAAAACCTTCCTCTCTCTGTCTTGCTTTATGGCAGAATGGCTGTCTATTAGGTATTAGTCTGATGCTTTTTTATTGTTGGGTACATGTAACATACAATGTACCCATATACATGGACCCATGCATTAAATGTACCCATGTACATTTTATATTAAACATAGTTTATATTAAACTATGAAATAGCTAATAATAATAAAAAGTGTATATAACACAGTTATTTCCCAATAAATGCTAGGACAACCACCATATTTTTCAAAATTGCTCCTGAGAGGTAATAAGTTGGTTTCTTATTGTTTAATGTTAGTTATATAGGTACATTGTGCTGATATACAGAGTATATTAAAACAATATAGATTCTGACTTGCAGAAGTTTAAATTCTAAGGTAGTATAGAGTATCATGCAGATAAACTTACATGAACTTATAAAATATCTCTACGGGTCTGTGTGTACACGTGTTCAATAAATTACAAGTTTCTTATTCTAGATTGCCAAGCTAATATCTAAAAAGTAACAGGAGTTTTATGGTGAGGAAGGGAAAGGAGACATCTGTTCAGGCCAAGCTGAGAGAGCATGGGGAGCTGGGGAACTGAGATGTGTTAATGTGGCTGAAAGGCCAGCTGGATGAGGCTGGAGAGGGAAGCAGGGGCCAGATCACTCAAAGACTTTGAAAGCCATGTTTAAAGGTTAAGAATCTATTGATTTTTGGACAATGGGGATCTAGTAGTTGAGTTTCAAATAGGGGAGAAGCAGGAGTTGTATTTTAGAGAGGAAGATCACACTGGCTACAGAACAGAGGATAGATTAGTAATAGCTGAACATTTAATCCTAAATGAGAGCTGGTCTAAGACTCTGGAGACAGACACGGAGTCAGTCCTAGCCTCAGATTCCACAGCCCTTACTCTTAATCATGTGCTGTGCTGTCTCCAATGTCTGGAGTGGGACACAATGATGGTGGGGAGGCCGGAATCAAAGTCTGATACTAACTTCAGTCAGATCATCTTTGCAGATCTCTGCAGGGAAATGGTAAATTCCCAAATCTCAACCCCTCTCTAACTGCCTGGAAGTCTCTTCCCCCAGGCTACATCCTCGATGTATTTTCATTGTGGCTTCTTCTCTATACTCCTACTGATAGGAGTTCTGTTCAGCCAATCTTCAGGTGGTTCTCAAAGATGGTTTTTCTATAATTTTTCTGTAATTTTGATGTGGTCATGAGAGGAGGCAAGCATAGCACTTACCTATTCTGCCATCTTGACCAGAAGTTACTCTATTCATTCTTGAGTATCAGGCTGAGAGTCTCCCGTCTTGGAAATACTGTCATGAACTCCCAGTCTAAGTTGGGCATATCTCCAGTGTGTGCCTTTAGGCGTCCCAACGCTGACCACCCTCTAGCGCTCCTCAGTTCTGATACACGATTTCTGAACTTTAGTTACCTTCCTGGGAAAGCGCACAGCCCAAAGCTTCTTCAGTTCTCCTGCTGTAAATAAGAACACCACCACCTGAGTTCTGTGACTGACAGAGTACAAATGATTTATAGATGTCAATAGTCATACACTTTAGCATTATGATTGTGTTAGGACTGATTTTATGAAGTTTTGTCTTTTGCTATGTTTCATGCCTCCTTGATTTGAAAGGGAGAATACTGAAGAACAGATTTCTAGGCATACAGTTTTATGAAGAAGTGCTCTCAGTCCTCTATTATTAACATTGGTAATAACTGAAAAAAACTGAAAGGCTTGCTATGCAGACAAATCATTAATTGCCAATTCATTGTTACAAAGTCAACCTATTAGATGAGATGTCAAGAGATCATGGTTGATTCCTACCCCAAATTATAGGGCTAAATTTGGTATAGATTTCTGTTATTCTCCTCTTAGCTTTTGACCATAGACTCAAATTCTGGGGAAGCAAAAAGAATCAGCAAATTATACCATTTAAAAAAGTTGTTTAATATGACACATGTAAAGGTATAACAAAACATAATGCAGTAAACATCTACCTTCCAATTTAAGAAAAAGATTATGATCATTACTTTTGAATCTTTGTGTTAATCTTCCCTAATCCCATCTCCTTTACTTTCCACAGAGGTAACTACTATCCAATTTGAATTTAGCATTCCTTTGCTTTCTAGATAGTTTCATCACACATGTTTGAATCTCTGCCAAATATATTGTTATAGTTTGTGTGTCTCTGAAGTTTATATGAATTAATTATACTGTATGTATTCTCCTGTGGCTATATACATACTCGTGTATTCCTGAGTCACATGAATTTGTAATTCATTCATTTATTTTCACCGCTGCAGAGTATCCCATTGCATGAATAAGCCTCGTTTTATTTATCCACTATAGTGTTGATGGATATTTGTATTAACTGTTTTGCTGTGACATACATAACTGCCAAGGGCATTCTTGTGCATGGCTCTCAGCGCACAGGTGCAAGAGTTTTTCTGGCATCTATACTTAGGACAATGACATGCTGGTCATAGGCTATAAGTATTTTCAACTTTATAAGAAATGGGAAATTACTTTCCAATCATTGCTTTTATTTTTAACAGTACATGTAGCAAGCATGCTTAATAGCTCAAGACTACTTCTTGAGATAATACAATATAGTGAGCTTGAATATACCATATCCTTATGTCTATGAGCAGACTCTTACTTCTCTTCCTGAGTAGTGAGACAGCCATTTTACATTTTTTTTTCACACTCACAGTCCATTCCAATAAGGCAGTCTGCCCCACTGATCATAAAAGCACAGTGTGGACTCTCGAGCAAAAATGCAACAGCTATTTCGGTGGCATTGGGCATAAAAATTTCATGCCCTGATCCAGTAGTTAGAAGCAATGATGTCTGAAGACAGTAAACTGTGGTAGGTTAAGCAGTAACGGTTTCGTGAAATCACTTTTCTACCCTATGATAAAATAAAGCATGTATTTAGACCATCATTATTTCTTGACTTTCCATCTAAGTGCTTTCAATCTGCCACACAGCTAATACGGGATTTTAAATGCAAATTGAAGATGCATTATACCGTGATTTTTACACATTCTCTTTGCGTGGTACTAGAATTTAAAGTTATGTTTTTCTTCTTATGCTGAGGTGTAAAAAAAGTTGTAAAGGAATTAATACAAATGGAGATGAGAGAAGGAGAGCGAAAAAGAGAGAGAGATCTTCCTATATAAAAGCATTTAGTAGACAGTATACACAAATGTGTGTGTATGTTGTGTGTGTGTGCGTGTTGTGTATCACACCAGGAAAAGCAAAATTATTTATCTGCTTAGGCTTCTTCCCTTCTCAAGTATATTTTGCCTCAGTAACAATGTCAACTATTTATGTTAATAATGAAACAAACAGATATCAGACTGAGCCACAGCACTCCCCCAAGAGGCTAAGAGGCTGGCAGCTTCTCCCCACAAAACCTGAGGGAAGATGGTGTAGGACATAAAATAAAGACAACCATTTTGAATATTTTTTCATTAATGTATTATTTCCCTGAAAATAATAACATGTCAAAATGGAATTGCTTCATTCTTTCACTAAAAGTAATTCTAGAATCATCCTAGAGACAGAGGGTACCTTTTAGAACTGTGTTGTCTTCCTGCAAAGATTTGAGTCCTCTCTTCTCGTGTCTGGTATATGGATCCATATTTTTTCCCAGTAATCATAACGGAGTCATTATTTATCAGTGGTAAAATATAAGGGAACAGTTGTTTTTTAATCCAGGATTAATGACTAATTGTTATCTCCACTGGGAAAAATGCTTGCTTTTTTTGTTCTCTGCACTCAGTGACTTCCCTGAATAGTTTGAGGTTGGTTAACAAGAATGATACTTTGCAGAGGTAGCACGAGGAATCCTTTAAAAGCATTTCTTATTTTTCCTACAGATTTTCTCAACATAAGTCTACATAATGGATTTTAAAATGCCAGAAACACAATTACCCTAAACACTAGTATTTATGCTAAATTTCTCAATGGCTTAATGGTGAATTCGGGTAACCTGAATTTTCTTTACTGAGTAGGAAAAAGGACTCTAATTCATCAGACAATGTAGTGACCTAGGATAAAACACTCAAAAGTGGATTGGTCTTATTCTGAGACTTCATACTATAGATATGTCAACTTTCAGTTAATAGAAATATTAGAGATTTCTCTGATTTACAGATGAAAAACCAGAGACTCAGAGAGCTGAAGTAACTTCTCTAAGGCCACACAGCTTTCTTGAGGCAGGGCGCAGAACAGACTCTGGACCTTCTAATTCTGAATTCAAGTCTCTCTCCCTGAGTGGCCTCTGTGGGGTGGGGGGTAGCGGGTGCTGCTGAGTGGTTGCCTGGGCAATGGAGTGACCACCCCTTCCTTCCTCTCTCCATATGGGCACATGGACTTATGGCCTGCAGACCTACCATTGTGTCCTGTCTGCTCCACTGCTTACATCCAGGTTATATTATAACGTGTAAAATTCTATATCAATGTTTTGTAAATCATGCGGTCCCTTATAAATATCAGGTGAGGATATTCGTTGGATTGAGGACTAGTTTTTTTGTTCCGGGGTGGTACCAAAGGCAAATCCTTTTCTCTACATGAGGGGACCTTTACACAGAGCTGCAGACCAGCAGACCTTGGATTGTGGACAAGCCACATTCAATGTGCCCTTCCTTCAAAGACACAAAGGCCAAGGAAAAGGAAAGTCTCTACCCAGAGAGGGCCGTTAAGGGTGATGGTTTGTTGACAGTAAAGAAGAGATGTTGGCAATAATCTGACAACACATAGGTATTCGGGAAAGCCAGATCTTTCCTTCTCTGATCAGAGGAGGAGCGATAGCAGGCATCAGCAGGTAGTGAAGGCTGGATATATGTCCTGTGGCCGAGGGCTGCCCTGGGGAGATGGTCACCAAATCCTACCTTATAGGGGTGAGCAGTAGATTTCCAATTTCTGTGACTTCCCTGCCATGTCATAACATCTGGGAACTCCTCTGAAACTCTGCCCAAAGTTACACAGCCAGAGAATGATCTCAATTTCATAATCTGTTTTGAAATTGTTGGTCTTCTTTTTGATAGAAGCTACAAAGGGATGGTTTTAATGTGATATAAGGCTCATCCCAGGTACTGTCAGGGGCTTGCTGCGAAGGCTATGGGGCAAGTCATCATAGTTGCCCACCTGCTGGGTGTTCTCTCTGTGATTGTGTTAAATATTTAATGGCGTTCCCTCCTTGTGGTGAGCAGAGCGGGCAGCCACAGTGATTACTTGCCTTCTGTCTGCCTATTTAAGTTGACTCTTAGGAGTGGTGCCTGCTGGGCTTGATAGTATGCCTGGTTTTATGGCCAAACTCATTGGTTCATGGGTGGAAAATTATGACAGAATGGTTATATAAGATAATCACAGGGCCAGAACTAAATTTCTGAGCTTTAACTTTTGTAACCTTATTGAAGATCAGGATATGTTTATTCTGTGACATGACTGTGATCTTTGAAAAGGATGGAAGATGGAAATTACCTGTTAAATATGACTGATTATGTTTATTGATAGTGGCTTAAGAAACACTTGTGTACATGGGTTATCATGTTAGTGGGTTTAGTAGTTTTATTAATCATTTGCTCCTTGGGACTTGGGGAATCCATGCTCGTTTCCTGAAGACATTGACAGGAATACCACATATATTAATTTTCTGTTGCTGCATCACAAAACCCCACAAGTTCAACAGCTTAGGACAGATACCCACTTATTATCCCCTAGCTTCTGTAGGTCAGAAGTCAGGGCATGGTATAACTGAGTTTTCCACTCAGGGTCTCACAAGGCTGAAATCAAGGTATTGGCTAGGTGGCGTTCTCATTTGGTTCTTGGTATTCTTTTCAAAGCTCATTCAAGGTGTTGGCGGAATTGAATTCCTTGCAGTTGTAGACTGAGGTTCTTACTGGCTGTTGACCAAAGGTCTCCCTCTACTCCTAGAGATTGCCTCAGGTCCTAGCCACATGGCCTTCTCACAACATGCCAGATTACTTTTTCAAATCCAGCAAGAGAATCTTACTCCAGTTGGCTATGACAGGGGCTTACATAATGTCAGGAGTGACTTACAAAATCACAGGAGTGGCTGTCCCAATACCTTTGCATATAATATAACCTAGACAAAGAAGTAGCTATCTTATCACAGGTTTTGCTCATACTCAATGGTGGGGGGCGGTATTATACAAACCTTGTATAAAGTGGAGGGTGGGAATCTAGGGGCCATTCGAATTCTGCCTACCACATTATAATAAAGACTCAAATTGAGCCTGTACAAAATGTCTCTATCCCATGAGATAATCTATATGTCCTGATATGAAAAAATATCCACAAGAAAAGAAAAAAAAACAAGCCACAGAGAAATATGTTTAGAATAATGTGTAGAAGTATGCATAGAATAATATCTGTGGGTATATATACATATGTAGGCATATTTTTCTAATAGACATTTCAAACTTAACATTTCTGAAGCAGAGCTCACAATCTTTTTTCTTCCAAGCCTGCTCTTCACTCTGTTTCCCTGTCTCTATTAAAGCAATTCAATCATTCCTGATACATATGCCAAAATTTTTATAGGCATAATTCTCTAATGTAGCACATCTAATTCAGCAGCATGTCCAAATGGCTCTACCTGCAAAATTTATCCAGAATCTGACTGCTTCTCACCCCTCAACTGCTACCACCTAGGTTCAAGCCACCATCATCACTGCACTATTTCACGGCCATAACTTCTTAATCTCTCTCTGCTCCCACTCTTCCCCTCTATACTCTGTTCTCAATACCATAGCCAGAGGCTTTTAAATTTCAAATCACATCATATCTCAAGTCTGCTCACAAACTCTTCAAAGTCTCCTTATTTCACTTGAAAGCCAAATTTGCCATTTTTTCAAGGGTTTACAATGTCCTTCACAATCTCATATCTCATTATCTACCCCCAGCTCTCACTCCAGCCACACTGGTTTCCTTGTTATTCCTAAAGCATGCCACTCACATACCTACCTCAGGGCCTTTGCACTGGCTACTCCCTCAGGTAAAATACTCTTCCTTCAATAGCTGCATGGCTCACATCCTCACCTCTTTAAAGTGATTATGCAGATGTTACCTGTTAGTAAGCCCTGGCACACTTGGTATTCTTAATCCCTTTTATCTTGTTCTATTTTTTCTGCCTAATTCCTAACACCTTCTAATAAATAATTTATTTATGTTTTTTTGTGTGTGTGGGGGGGATATTATTTACCATCTGTCTTCTCTCACTAGAACATAAGCTCAGTGACGGTGATGATTTTGCCGGTTTTGTTCACTGATGTATCCCCAAAAATGAGAACGATGTTTAGTACATAATAGACATTATTTTGGAATATTATTCAGTATTGTTGAACGTATTATCTACATTATTTATAACTATATTAAATACTGTTAAATATATTATAAATTGATGTGTGAATATATTATATATTTGTAGGAAAAGATCAGGAATAACTTATACCAAATTGTTAATAGTTGTTATCTCTAGAGATGTCAAAATTAGAGCTTTTGATTTTATTTTTACTTAAAATTTTCACATGTGTTTATATTATTTTTATAATCAGGCAACATTATAAAGATATTAAAATTTTTTAATCTCTTTATATTTTCTATTAAATTATACTTTACCAAGCTATTGTGAGCCCTCTAAAAACTATAAACCATTACTCAAAACCAGAATTGAAATAATGAAAAACCTAAGTAAATTAACTTGCCTAAGTGTATCTTTGGGGAAATTCAGATGGATTATGTTCTATTGCCCCTGCCAGCATGGAGTGTTGTTTGGATTTTATTTTAAAGTCCTTGTCTGAAACTGCCCCAACAGTATGTACATAAACTGCATTTACAAATGACCTGTCACTGTATCAGGTGGCTTCTTGGAATGCATACCCTGTTTACAAATACCTTCACCATGGAGCAATTATTCTGGCCTTGCTTTAGTTGGCATTGTGCTTATGAATTCAAGTCCCAATAGTTAATTGCACTGTAGTACATTGTCTGTGAAGCATTCTGCCCTTATTTTCCACTAGATTCAAAAGGACACCTTAAAACAAATACACTAATGCACAACAAGCCGTTAGTTAGTCAGCTCAAGATACAATATTCTATTGCTTTATTTGATATTTCCTTCCATTTGTATAGTTATGGGGAGAACTTTGGATCCATTACATGCAAGGTTTGTTTTCTGGCTTCAACAGGAACAAACAATTGGACCCAACATTTAAATTGGGAAGGTTCCGCAAGGGGAATACAGAAAGTAACAAAAAAGTAGGGCAGGCCATACTCATGGATGGTTTGTGGTGTATGTATTTGTTACAAATTCAGGAGTGGTGGGAAATCCATCAGCTCCCAGATCTCCTCCGCCGTGGGTGGCCGATGGCCAGAGTTACACGGTTAAATCTGTTTCCTAACCCTAAATCTGTCGTTCTTTAATCCCATGCTGTTCTTCCATATGAAGTTCTTTCTCTGTTTTTTGTTGCTGTTGTTGTTGTTGTTGTTAAATTAAAGCCTATTATGGACAACTCAATAATTCTTACCCTTGTCATGTAGCACTTAAGGATAATAGGGCTCCAGGCTCTGAGACCCTTTGATGTAGAGCATTAAAACGTGTTTTGCTTGTCAGATCTTAATAGCAAAACAATCCTGCAATCTGAGATGCTAAGTGCTAGCCTGGCCCGACAATTCGTTATCTTTTCTCTATAATGCCTCCTATCAGCTATGCTTCTGTTAGAAAGAAGAATGTGCAAAATTGAAACCATGAAAAGTTAGAGCTCTGTGGATCTGCTGAAGTGCATTTGCTGCCAGTAACCTCTCAGTTGCTGATACTTAGGGTAAACCAATGGGAGATGATGTCTGGAGAGTAGCATTTGGTGGAGGAGACCGTACAGTGGGTATAATCCGATGACCAGGAAGGTAAGGAAGGTTAGGAGGAGCACTAAGACAAGGAAGATACAGAAGGGAGGAGCTGTGAGCAGTGAAGAGAAGTGGTGATTTTACCCACTCAGTGAACACCAGAGGCTGATGACTCCAAGATTATTATCTCTAGCCCCCCTTTCTCTCCAGTTGCCATCTCAGTTGTAATGTGTGCCAGCTTGGACTCAGCATTGTTTTCCTCAAACGTCTTGTGTCTCTGTCTCAAGGAACCCCACTACCCTTACTCAAACCAGAAACCTCAAGGTTATCCTCAATGGGAATGGGAGAACACTTACTCCCACCTGCCCAGGATAAAAAATTATTTTGGGAAACTGCAACAATT